>NW_027210756.1:0-600000 GCF_029030835.1 Brachyistius frenatus
CCTTTGAGAAGGAGAAAGTAGGGGGGACCAGCTGCTGCGGATCACTCACCAGGAGTTGGAGGATTTGGGAGTGTCCAGAATTGGCCACCAGGAGCTCATACTGGAGGCTGTGGACTTACTCTGTGCTCTGGTGAGTCCAAGCATCCCACACCGTCTTCCCACTGATCTGTACCATCACTCCAAAGAGTCATAGACCGCTGCTGTTGGACGAAGTTTCTAGAGAACATTTGGTGCCTCCTCAGCTCATCAAATCACAAATACAGTCAGTGGATAAACCAAGAAACACTGACAGGTTGAATATGTAAGATTTCAGCTGATAGTGTATTATTACATATCATTTTCATCCATAAATCTGTTAATCAGTCAACAATACCAATCAGGGCTGCTATAGTCCCAAATTTTGAAACGTCACAGAAAATCTACCAGAGTTGGCAATCAGGCCGAAACATCCTCTCTAGGCAAATCTTACAGCTGTCATTGGTGCTGACATGGATTACAGCCTCATCTTCAAATGGTTTCTGCTCTTAGTCTCAGAAACACAAGTTTCTGTGTGTCAGCACGATACACTGCTGTTCTGCTGATTTGGCCGATGTGCTGCTAAAGCAGTCGGGGCGTAATATTTATTCAGGTTGTAACACGCACTCCACATGTTACTGCAGTGACCTCTGTTACCCTGTGAGGCAGGTCTGCAGGATGACAACACAGTGTAAGAACGTATAACAACCATTTAACTTCCTGTTAAGGACGGTCTCTACCCTCAGTCTGACACCCAATAGCTCCTGATGAACCACGGTAATACAATTTATGTAGACCTGCAGTGCCAGATTAAAAACCTGGTTGTCAGTGGTGAGTCTTCCTTGTGTGAGTCGATTGGGCACACACACACACACACACACACACACACACACACACACACACACACACACACACACACACACACACACACACACACACACACACACACACACACACACACACACACACACACACACACACACACACACACACACACAAGTGAAAGAAACGGATTTGGTTACAATTCCTTGGAGTTGGTGGCAATAATTCTCGTTAACCATATTTGCGACAAAATCTGCCACTAATGGAGACAATCTTATCAATTTCTCAAACACGTGTTGGGCAAGCAGTACATAAATTTATGTTCAAAAACCAGAACTTACTTTAAAAAAAAAAAAAAAAAAAAAAAGCCTAAAAGAGTTAGAACACATGATTAGTTGAAGAATCTTATATTTTCTTTTTTTAGGACAGCGTCTCCCAAATGTCCATTTTTGTCTTTGAATACTTCCCTCTTAACCTTCCTTTTTAAAAGTGTTAATTCTAAAAATCTGCATTAGATTCATTATCTTTTGCTTAAAATTTTCAGTGACAGAACAAAAGGTTTAACTCTGGAAAACTTTGTTTGGTGTGTTATATTTCTTTGCCTGTTCTGTTGTTTGGGATCTTTTTTCATTGATTTTAACATCAGTTCACTAATAAAATCAAAAAATTCGTCCAGTTTGGGATGCAATTATTTTCACTATCACTTAATCTGCAGATTATTGTTTTGAATAACTGATTAATTTGTCGATAAAATGTCAAACTTTGGCGGTAGTTACAATTTCCCAGACAACGAGGTGGCATGTTTAAATTGCTTGTTTTATGCGAACACAGTCCAAAATCCAGAAACCCACACATTTGAGAAGATACAACTCGGCAGTGTTATGTCTCATGTTTGGCATCTACTTCCCAGCACCTACTGCTGTCTATTGGAGATCATTGAAATAAGTGAATTCACCAGTTAAGGAAATAGAAATGTAAAGCAAGCTTCCCGTATTTTAGAGCCCGACATTTCTATAATTCTTTTGTTGTGAGATCCATCATTTTACTCTCATTTGGGGGACTATCTGACTATCATTAATTTAATTTGCAGCTCTTACACCCAAATTTAGACTGAAGGAAAATAAAGGGAAAAGATGGTAAAGGATGAATGAGAAGTAGGATTGAAGGAGGGAGAGTTGAACAGCGATGGAGATGCTTCAACTCCAGGGACCTACAGCGAAACTAGATGGAGATTTAGTGCACGAGGTCACAGATGCAATCTGAATCTAAAGTCCTCTCTTCCTGCATTGCTACACGGGGGGCCCTGCTTCAGCCCCAAAGCTTCTTACGTAACTGGGATTTAGTTTTAAGTCTCTCAGGCACTGCTGTATTAAATATGATTAGTGGCCCTCCTGCTGCCTCTCCCCTCCCAAGAAACACTGACGTGACAGACGCCCACAGGCTAACACGTGCCGTTTGGCGTACGGGGTAATGAGTGTTCCGCTATCATGCAAAGCGACAGCTGGTTTCTCACATGTTTGTCATATGTGCAACACTTCTGTCGTGCAACAAGGTGGGCTGCTCTGCCAGTGGTCCTCTTATTCTCTGAGCAGAGTCCAGACAACAATTGGAGAACATCTCTGTAAGCATCACAGTTAAAACAAACACTGACAAACTGGTCAAACACAGTGAATTTACTTTTCTCTCTTCCGCTAGAATTATGGGCTGGAGACTGAGAATCTGAAGACGCTTTCTCATAAGCTTAACGCTTCTGCCAAGAACCTGCAGAACTTCATCACAGGCCGGCGGCGCAGCGGCCAGTACGACGGCCGAGCCACCCACAAGCTGCCCAACGACTTCCTTACCTCTGTGGTGGACCTCATCGCTGCAGCCAAAAGCCTCCTGGCATGGCTAGACAGGTGAGATTTGCAAAAAGGTGCAGCAGTAATGAATTTAAACCTGTGAAAATGCACATACAGTGGTAAATACAGTATCGTATGCACATTGATATATTCACCCATAAACAGTGTTTTCCTTTTAAAGTTTGGTCCTTGGGTTTGTGTTTTAGCCCACAGACTAGTTTTAGATACATTTTGTTGACTCTATTTTCAAGCAAAAATATGAACTCTTCTCTCTGAAATGTTACTTTATTTATATTCTTACATCAGTTGAAAATATACAATACAAAATTGTTTCAAAAAAGCAATGAGATGTCATGTATTGGTTCATGTAGGGTGTTTTGGGGGATCCTAGAGTTAATTATTTTTTTTGACCAGATACAGACCAATTTTGTTTTGAAAGTAATGTCCATGACAAATCAGCTGACAAGAAAAAGATGAGTAAAAGGCCTTATATAAGTCGATTTTGACGGGGCGGCCAAAAAGACACAGAGCAAGTCTATTTATATGCCGCCTTATCCCTTTGCGTCTCTGTGGGATTGTGCCAATGTGTGTGTTTGTGTGTTTGTGTTTGATGAATTTGGAAATTCAAAGCTAACAATGTTGAACAGAAATAACAAAGTGATTCTCTGTGTCTTTTTTTTCCCATATAACAGACGTCATTTGCGGCATTCATTCTAATTAATATTCAGGCATCTATGTTTCAGTTTTTTGTTGGAAAAAGCACAAAAGTAGACAGAACATTTTTTTGATATTAAAATTAGACAAATATTGGCCTTTACCATATGGTGAATGATGATGGTGTTATATACTATGTTCATGTACCTGTATTAATGTTGTAAGGAAGTTATTTTCAGAAATCTGACTTTACATTCTTTAAAAGAAACTTGAAAATGTGAATAGAAGTAAAGTAATCCTCTGCTGTCAGTGATTGTGTGTTTTGAAATGTTGCCACAAATTTTCCAATGATTTGTTGTCAGAGGAAGAATGATCTAATGGTTCATTCCAGGTGCTCTTTCTTTTTCAGGTCTCCATTTGCTGCGGTGGCAGATTACTCCGTGACCAGAAACAATGTAATCCAGCTGTGTCTTGAGCTCACGACAATTGTACAGCAGGTAAATAAATAGTATAATATCATAAAATAATGTGCAGCTCGAGCCCAGGATCATCAGTGTTTCTCCATCAGACAAGAGGAATCTGATCTACAGTGGACAGCAATGGCAAAATGCCAACTGTCAAGAAAATGCTTTTATATATTTGATAGTTTTAAAAACATCTTTATATAATACATATATATGATGTTCAGTATGTGCTCTTGCTTTTTAAGCTGAAATCCAAAGGATAATTTTTGTTGTGCTTATGAGGAAAAAACAAAAGCAATTCACTTGTCTCCTCATATAAACATCCAGTTTAGAGCTTGTTAACTTTAAAACATATTCTATTTTTTGCACATAATTCATCCACATACATATACAAACAAGGAATTTAAAGATGCCAAGGGTATCAGATAACAGCATGTACTTATGCATATATTTCAACTAGTTACTTACAATAAACTGAGAAATAACTACTGAGAATAAACTTTATTCTGCCTTTTTTATTTTTATTTTGCTCTATAGATTATAGCTGTCAGTTCATATAGGAAATACAAGTACATAGGTTTGACTTAAGCATTGTCTCATTTAGCTACAGGCTGTAACGTGTATAAGTATTTTCAAAACTGAAGACACGTCGAGCCAAATCAAATCAAAAGAATCACAGATTAGCTTTTTATGTCATTATGTTTGTCTTTGCACGCAGGCTTCTAAATGGTGACAGTCAGTCCCGTTGGACTCCGAAAGATCAGTAAATAATGAGAGAAATTATCCTTAATAGCTTTTAGCACGGTCTCTGTGGAGAAGGATGTTTACATGGAGCTAAGAGAAAAATTAAAGTCGGAAAAAATTAAAGGTGGGAGTGAAAAAGGGCGGAAAGAGTTGAAGGCTGAGAGAGAGAGAGAGAGAGAGAGAGAGAGAGAGAGAGAGAGAGCGAGAAAGACATGCCTCCGCATTGGTGATTCATTTGTTTTGTGTTTGTGCATGCCTGTGTGGGAGTGTTGGGGGTTATAGGTGCCAAGCTGCTCGGTTTTTGCTTATATCCACCTACAGCAGAAATGCCAATAATAACTCCATTTTGACAAATTCTCTGGAGGTAACAGTGCTCTCTGAATATTCCCCAGGACTGCTCTGTGTATGAAACAGAAAACAAGATCCTCCATGTGGTGAGTTACTGACTTAATTCCACTGGATTGAGAGAAAATTAAACCAATATGTGTACACTTTAAGATTGTTTTTTTTTTTTTTTTTTTTAATCCCTAATGTGTCCTCCCCAGTGTAAAACTCTCTCTGGAGTGTGTGACCATATTATCTCTCTGTCCTCGGATCCAATGGTGTCTCAATCGGCACATTTGGAGGTTGTGCAGTTAGCCAACATAAAATCCACTGAAGGATTGGTAAGACTGTCACTCACTCAGACTCACAGAACCACACTGATTTTGTTGTTGTTTTTTGAGTTTAACTTTGGTCATCCCACCCAGAATAGTATGTGAGGGTTTGTTTCTGTGATACTACTGAAATATGTGGCTCAGTTCTCTGCACATATGAACACCAAACACATGTGAAGGTACAAAAAAAAATTACATAATGAATAAAAATTACATGCTTTTTAATTACATAGTAATTGCAGGAAATAAAAATAAAAAAATACTTGATATAATAAATGTAATAAGAAATAGTGGTAGTGTAATTAGTCAGTAGTTGCACTGATATGAATTGTAAGATGATAATATAGCTGGTAATAAGTGTAGGGTTATGGCACCAGGAGATATCATATGAGTCAATAGGTTTTGAGTAATATAGAATGTCATTAGTAACCTGATTGTAATGTAAAGTCTAGTGTTATGTAATATGTTAAATGACATCACATTAAATACACACAGGTTACAAAGGTTGTAATAAAAACCCAAAGCTTTCCATGATCTGTAATGTGAAATGAGCATTGTTTCTTTAAAGTAAACCGATACTTTCCCAAATAAATTTGAAGACTGTAAAGTCAGTAAATCACTGCAGCTACCTTATCAGGGCCTGTAAAGTGTAGTGTGCATCACTCATTATTAATATACTGGTAGTTTCCTCATGAAGTAAAAACGCACAATAAAATATTGACTACGAAATTTCACAGGGATTTCCTTCCTAAGAGCGAGTGTAGCAATTTCATTGTAATTATCTTTTACTTGGTCTTTTTCAATGTTGAGAGCCCTATTTCATTGACACTGGTGGTTTCCATATCCAAAATTAAGACATAAATCATACAGAATTCATTCCAAAATCCATCTTATGCAGTTTGTATGTAATTTATCAGCCTGTGAATTAAAAGTTTATCCAATGTTAGCTGCATAGCTAATATACTGATAATAACAATGAAGACTAAGGAGTCTATCATTTGTCACATGCTGAATAGATACTGTGGACCAAACTTCCAGTCACACAACAACATGCCCAGTCCTCCACTACACACCTGCACATAAGACATCCTTCAAAATAAGTGTCATTAAACCTGAATATTTAATCTACTTAAAATATCAAGATGTTAAATTGTCTTCCAGGTTTGATGAAATGAACGCAGGAAAAAGCTACTAAAAAAAGTAAAGTACAAAACTACTAATGATGCTGATGGTGAAACACACTAATTACAAAAGTCATAACAGCATGACCTTTGACAGCATATATTGTTTGATCCAAATATGGCATGTGCAGATTATCTTGCCGCATGTCTCTCACTCACTGTAAATTTAGTGTCTCAATCACAAAACTACTAACGTTACCTGATTACTCTCTTCCAGTTAAAAGCTTTTAGAAATACAGTTTTCTAATTCAACCTCCACACACGTATGAAGAGTTTTTTGGGCCATGAAGTGACCGAGTACACAGGCTATTTCCTGAAAGGGTTGGTTGACCCAGATGACAGAAATACATATTTGCTCATTTAGCTCTAAAGGTCACAGATCGTGCAGATAGTTTTACTTTTACTGCTCAGGTTTTGTGACATTCATCTCTGAAATTTCAGCCTTAACTCCAACATTATGGACGTAAATCAAATTTCATTTCAGGTACTTCAGGCATTGAAAATTTGCGCTACCAAATCAACAGAAACATCTCTTTACAGAAGCTGTGTCCCTGTTACTAAGTGTTAATCTGTCCATGTGTTGTCTAGAGTTTCCAACATGTTGTTCTAACAAATGACATTTTTAAATTGCCACTTTAAACATCAGTTGTGATATAATTTCACATTTGAAAACATTAGGAATCAGAAACAGTGTGTGCTGCTGCACTATCCAGTATCTAATGGAGTTCACTGCAGCTGTCCCAGAACTGGGTTTTGCTGAGCTGCTGGGCATGTGACTCAGCTGACAAAATGCAACATAAAGACAACATGTTGGCCATGTAGAAATGAGTGAAACACAAACAGCTCAAATGTGCAAATTGCAGTGCAACAATTGACAAACGTGAGTGTGTGCTTCTACTTTTAAGAAAACTGCAGATAGTTGTTGAGCAGTAGAGAAGAGTTCTTGCTCCCGCTGTATCAGCATCAGCACTTTGTTGGACTCCATCTTCGCACTGACCTACACTCGGGCACTAGCTCCCTGCTTGGGGCCACAATAAAAGCCCCACCCCCCACGCAAATGCCAGCACTGGCCATGGAAGTTCTCTCATCCGTTCAATGAAACCTGAACACAACAGTGGGCCAAGTGGCCTAAAAATAAACCTCCTCCACTTATCTTGAAAACTGGCATGCTGCTTCCATGTATCTGTGCGTGTGACTGTGTGTGTGACACATAGTTATCTGTGTGTATTCATGCATTTCTGTGTGTGAGTCTGATTGTGAGTGTATGTTTGTAATGCACTTTAGACCCCTTTTAGAGATTTTTTTTTTTTTTTTGCAACAGACCAACAGTATTTGCAGATAAATAATCCTCCATTTTTGATTTAATCTGCTTGGAGGTGTCCTTGAGTGGGACTCACTACAGATTCAGACTATATCAGGTACATTAAAAAAAAGTAAAGCCATGTTATATTTTAGCACTTTCCTGTAGGTATTTAAGAATTCATCTGATGTAAATCCGATCTCAACATCAAAAAATATATATATATTGGGGTTTTTTCTGCTAAAAGATAATTGAGATAAATCCAGATCTCTGCAAGCAGATTAAAACAAATGCTTTTACATTTGTCAGTGATTTGCAACAAATGACGATTTGCAAATAAGCAATGACCCTGGTCTGTTCTGCAAATGACTGTGTGGCTGAGCAGAGGGGCACTGAGTTCATGTGCTTAATGTGAGCGTTTGCTTTAAAATCTAACCATTTAATTTACTGTGATATCCCCACAGGGCATGTATATCAAATCAACATATGATGGCTTGCATGTAATCACCGGGACAACAGAAGGAGTAAGTAGATACCTCTTTGTGTAGATCTTCACCTCACTGTTCATTCACTTGAAGTGTAATTTGTTCAGTGACTTGTGCCACTTACAGTTGTATGACGGTGATCTGTGTGTCTCCATCAGTCTCTGGCTGACCGCTGCAAGAAAATCCATGCAGGAGATGAAGTCATTCAGGTCAATCATCAGACAGTGGTATGACTGGGTTTTTTTTTTTTCTTCTCTGGCTCGTTTCATGTTTCTTATGTTCTCTGTTTGAATTTGCATATGATTTTCATGTGTATTTTTCATTTGCATTTTCAAATTGTTTATGCAAATGTCTGTTTAATTCCTACATATGTGTTTTGTACACAAAGCAATCCCTGCCACAGATTGTTTGCATGGTGTGAATGTGTACGGTCCCTTTTAATACACATTCCTTTGTGCACATCTGTAGTTCACTGCCGGCACATTGCAGCATGGCTGTTCCTGTCTAAGCTGCTGGCTGCTGTTGCATCTCTTGGAGGCATTTTTTGAGGACTTGAATATGTGTACCAGATGGATATGTTACTTTTCCCACCACAGAGTCAGTTACATGATCTGTCACATGAAGAGGTTCCTACTTTAAAAAGATTTCTGCTATAAAATCTATGTTTTCGATGTGACTTCTGTTTTAGCTCCTGGACACCCATGGCACAGATGTATTTTTCTTATTAATTAACACCTGTCCGATATTTTGTGTTCAAAATCAGACGCTTACAGTAGCATCCTTCCGTAGTAAAGAAGATGGCAGAAGAAGCAAAACAGGAAAACAGAACGACAGGAAGTAAAGTTCTTTCGCTGTGCTTAGACTGGAGATGTTACTATCCTCTCTTCTTATTTTAATAAAGCTGTGCCCAGCTTCTACCTGAGCACCAATCACCCAATTTAATTGTCCTTTCATTTGGTTTTTGCCAGTGAGACACAGCCTTGCAAAGTGCCTGTGGCTGAGGTGCACAAAGCATCATGTACATTCTGTGGAAATGAAAAGGAAAACTTCTTGTGGTGCAGAATTTATATATAGCACTCTTTTGTTTAAAATAATTGCGTCTTGTGTGTGCAACAGCAAGACATACTCTAATTACACAGCTCAGGTCAGCTTCATTTCAGTCTGTCAACTTATCCCACTAAATGCATCCATTTTAATAGAGAAGAATTGTGAACACAGAGTTGATTTGGGAGTCAAGACTCCTTCATTTCACTGATGCAGACACAGTTTAAAGGCTGCAAAAAGTGAGAACATGGAGGTGACGGTGCAGCCCCCTCATGGAGAACCAAAAGAAATATATATTATAGCTATACTATAATATATACATACATATATATATATCGTGTATCCAAACAGATATTTTAGCCTGTCATGGTACAATTAACAGTGTCAATGGTGGTCCAGTAGGCTATCAATGCAAAGTACTGAAATGCCTTGATTTATGTGATAAATTACAGCAGTGTTTTTACAGTTTGATTTGCAGCAGCTTCTGAATGTTGCAGGTTGATTGACACTTGGTTCTTGTTAAGTGTTGGTACAAAAATGTAAAGTAAGTTTATTTGTGGTAAGCAGTGAAAATTAAGATTATTATGTTGTATTTACTGTTTATGGAACTGGGACACAGGTGTTGTCAGACGAATGCTGGAGATGTAGCGATGAATGAAAGATGTCCTGATGCGGCTTCTTTGCTGAGTGAGCAGGAGCTGAGTGAGTTTGACAACTTAAATAGGCGATGGCAATATGTAAACACACTTGACATGTCTGCTGATCCAAAACTGCTCTGTCACACGTGGAGACTGCTGTAACCGGCTTAAATACTGCTAATACATTTAATTTAGTGTGACCCATAATTTAGAGCAAGTTGATGATGGTTGATTGTTCGTGAAACATCCCTTCGGGGAAACCTTTGGAGAAGCTGCACTGAGCTAGATGTGTCTTGTGGTGGCCCAGTTTCCTGCCACCATCTTTTCCCACGAGAAGATAAACCAGGAAGAAGAAGCCGTGAAAAAGGTCCTAAAAGTAAAATAAGAGGATAAAAAAGTCTTCGGGTCGAATAGAAAGTGTAATCAACCTCAAGGATTAAAAAACACCATCAAGGACAGAAGACATGCTTGAAATAGTTTATAATTAAGGCAGCAGGGAGTGGTCCAGCACTGAGACAAAGTTCACTGGATTTGAGCATCCTTCTCTATCGGCGGCAGATGTAGAAATGGCTGCTGTGGCAAAGCAGTTACATCAAACAAAGGCAATTAATGAAGATAAAGTCCTCTAATAAAAAAAAGCTGCCTCAAGATTGACTTAGAAAACACATGCAGACTAAGACAAGAATAAACTAATTTGGATCTTATTTGAACACAGGATTATTCAGTCTGTCATAAATAAATAACTCCAGGCAGCAATGATAGAGTTAATTTCTTGTGGCCAATAAATGAGGAAAGCTTCAAACGCAGAACGGTATGTTTGAACACTAAATAGTTTAACCAGAGTTCTTCAGGGAGATGAAACTAAACGAGAAACAACAGTGACTCGATGTTTTGTAAGAAACACTTTAAAGCAGACAATTTCTTTACCAAGAAATTTAACAAAGGATAGCTGATAAAAAAAAGAGAGCTGAAAATCAGTGTTTACTGCTTTAAATAAACAAATTTTCTGGCCAGACACAGAAGACAGAAACACTTTTTTTTTTATTTTATTTTTTATCATAGAATAAAGAAAACTCTGGACACTGCAAGTGTCTGTTTCAGTCTGTGTGTCACTTTAATGCACTCTGTGTGAAATATTTCTGTGTAGTGGCTGTCAAGGTGAAAAATTAGTTGGAAAGGAACAAAGTGATTGCCAGGTCAGAGCTTGAAAAATGCCCTGATTATCCGGCCTGCCTGGAATACACATGATGTAGTGAAAATCAGTGCAGTCAGCCAAGCAGGAGAGGATTTTTCTCCCCCCAAACTGGACCTGGCATATTTGGTTCAGCAGCAGACCGTGTTTCTCTGGGCGAGATATTTTTTGTGCCAAATAGCATTAAAACTGGGTTAAAGACTATTTACAAGGCATGCAGCTGTTCACAGCACACAACATCAGGCCTTACCACAACATGACAGGAGGTGAACAAGATGCCCTTTGGCATCCAACTTTGTATTTAACATCCTCATCAGCATGAAGCTCAGAGGCTTCAGGCTTCTCACCCATCAGGATACATGTGTCTCATTAGAATAACGAATACAACAGCACCTTCAATAAAAGGACTACCTTGCAAACTGAACTTCAGCAAAGTTAGATATGAAGAGAAGTCATCCAAGCTGTGTGTGAAAATACAAACATCCAAGTATTAAGAAGTTAGGCTCTGTGCTAGTCACTAACTGGATGTTCAGATTGAAATATGAGCCTATTATTCCTTCAGTTTGAGTCACTGAGATGAGTGTATGTTGAGGAGACGGTTCTCATGCTGTTCATGTTTGCTAGGTGGGCTGGCAGCTGAAGAACCTGGTGAACTTGTTGCGTGGGGACCCTGCAGGCGTCACCCTGACGCTGAAGAAACGCCCACAGAGCACGCTCACATCAACCCCTGCTCTGCTCAAGAACATGAGATGGAAACCATTAGCTCTGCAGGTATGATGGCTGCTTTGGTGTTCCACAGATAAATGTGTTGGTTCATCCCTGTTTCCCTGTGAATATTTATGTTAATTGTATGTCTTTATCGCTGTACCCCTGTCCTTAATCGCGCTGAAAATAAGACGGCACAGGCTCCTGACTCTAAATGCCACAATAATGCCCACAAATGACCAAAGTATGAAATAAGCAGAAGATAGGCTTTTACAATAGAATACAATCTAAAATTCCCAGAAACAAGCATTAGCTCAGTAAAACTCATAATGTTCAGAGAAATGAGGATTGCACTGTATTGCACTGGTATAATTGCTTTTACCATGTCCGCCTCCTTTTTGCACCACAACTTGCAACAGTAACACTAAGCCTACCAATTATTACATGCTAAATACTTGAAGGGTTTCATCATTCATTCGCATGTTAACATGTCAGCCCTAAGTGGCATCTGTTGTCCTACTTCAGCCAAAGCAATTACACGATTTGGATGGTGGTGCTGAGCCAGAATGGGTGGAAATGAGAGTGATGTGTAATAAAGTAGTCCAGCATCTCTTTGAGTCCTATTCCAGAGAAAATGTTTTCACTCCACTCCCCCTGAGACCCTGCAGCGCAGTCCTGTTCAGCCTCCTTCGCTTCCTCACATTCTTCTCCTCCACCTAAACCCAATTTTGCTCTCCTGCTGGCATTTTTACGGACAGGAAAGGTAAAAGCAGAACGTGGAAACTGTAATGTTTTCTGATCTGAGATGAGACTAAAATTACAGAATGTCAACATAGTCTTTTGAGTTGTTGAATAGATCATTGTGCTGTAGAGGCCCTGCAGTAACTCTGACTAACACAAGAGCACCCAATCATGCGTCTCTGATATTGGTCAGCTGTGAGCTATGCAGCATATTAGCATCGTCTGAGCAATGACCGATTAGTATTCTGTATTTTATCACTGAAAACATTCATCTTGTGATTGGATTACATCTCTGAATATTCAAGTTAAGTTGATGACATTTCAGCTCCTCCTTTTGACACAAATAGTAAATACATTAGTTATATTTAAAAAAAAAAAAAAATCCTAAACAAGGACCAATCTGTGTTTAACAGACAATGTAGGCTGTGACCAGATTTTCCTTGATCTCAGTGGGAGGGATGACTGGACCTGTCTTCGCCTGTGCACCAGTTAGAACTGGAGCATCAGAAATGTACAGTACACTGCTCATTTCACGGTTGACATGCTCAGCGCCTCCGTCTGAACGGAACGAACGGTCCCCAACTGACTGAAGTGCTGTGAACTCCAAATTTTCATTGTGTCAATCCCTGTAACTGTTGCTCTCCCTCCCTCCCTCCTTCTCTCTCTTTCTCTGTCCGCCTGTCTCTCTGTCTTTCACACATCCTCACACATACACACACACTCTCACTCACACACAGCCAATCTTCCCTCAGAGCCCCAGCAGCAGTGTCGCTACACCCACCAGCACTTTAAGCACTCCATCAAGGAGGAGTAGCTGCGCCCTGCAGGACCTCTACATCCCCCCTCCTCCGGCAGAGCCGTACACCCCCAGGTGAACATAAGCACACGTCAAACACACACAAGTTGACAGTGTTTGGTTTAATAAAGGCACCCTGTTGAGTTTTTGACCATTAACAGCCTTATGGAGCAATGCTTTCAATGCATGTGTTATTTGTATCATTCATGTGCACAAGGACACGTATGCAAGAGAACATACAACTCAATACACATTCCTTCCACCAGTTAATGTTATACCACTGAGGGACAAAGTGTAGCAAGACACCTACAAAGGGAAAATGAAAAAGGGAACAGCTATAATAGCAATCACACATGACATTAAAGAAAATGTAATAAATGGCTTTACAAGTGTATATGATGATAGAAATACATTCACCATGTTTGTCAGACCTCATGGATGCACACAATGCATTTAGATGAATATTGTCTGTCAACCTCAACTTCTCCAGTTGATCCATCACTTTGGTGCAGTCTGAAATATCTCAAGAGTTACTGGGTGTGTTGCCAAGAAAATTTAACAAAGCATTTTGTGTCCCCTCAAGATGAATCTTACTGACTTTAGAGATCCCCAGTGTTTTGTCTGCAGCACTGACAAAACTTGAGTTTGACTAAATATCTGCAAAATTAGAGGCATTCTCTTATATAAGTCTTAGCTGTCCTCTTTGCTTCTACAAACTTAATAAAACTGAGTTGGTGAGCATGGTAAACATCAGTATGTTAGCCTTGTCATTGTGCACGTTAGCAGTCATTGAGCTCGAGGCACTGCGGTGCTTTAGCATGGCTGTAGACTCACTGCCTTGTTGTAATGTACATTTTTAATTGACTTTAAAGTAAATGAATGAAACTAAAACTTAACTTCGTGAATCTCAATTTTTATTTTTTATTTTGAACAAATCCCATTAGAAGACCAAAGTTGACAATGAATTGAGCCAGCCTGATTATTGCTCTGTGTCAGAGAGCTTCACAGATGTCGAAAATGATCCTGATACGAGTGAGTCACAGCAGAGGACTGGGAGACATGTTAGACCCTCTTCACCCTGAACTTGGATACTGCTCTTTGTTTGAGTCAATACCCATACACCATATACACTGCCTTTTGCAGAAAAATGTACATCTCTAATGGGAACAGTAGGAGAGAAGATTGAGTGATGGATTAACTCACTGTTGGTTATGTTGACTAAAAACTAACTTTTAAACTAAAGACAGTTTATGGCTGTTTCCATGCGGACAATTTTTTTCACCCTTCAGTACATTTTGATGGTGTTACTGCTTCTTTGTTTCTCTGGTGTTAGTCCAAACTTTCACTGACATTAAAATTCCTTTCTGTTACCAAAGAGACGACAAGGGAAACCTGCCCGACGACGATGCTCAGTCGGAGGTCCAAGTGGCCGAGGGATCTGAGTCACCGAACTCCTACCTGGACCAGGAGTGTCGGCAGCGGTTTCCTCTGGTGGAGGAGGATGCTATACTGTACTGTTACGAGTACGACCAGAACCAGGAGGTGTCATCAGTGCGCAGGGGGAGCACCCCCACCTATGGTAAGACCTCAGCTTCATGTGAGGACTCGCTGCAAAATGTGACATCTGTTTTCAAGGTGTTTTTGAGACTTCTGCAGCTATTTGATTGTGTGTGTGCGTGCGCCTGCGTGCGTGTGTGTGTGTGGGCAGCTGTGTAATATTGACGTTCCCTGTGCCTCCTTGCTCCAGGCAGGCTCAGGCCCATCTCCATGCCAGTGGAATACAACTGGGTGGGAGACAACGAAGACCTGGGCAAGCTGAAGAGAGAGAGCAGGAGAGGTGAGTGGGAGGCAGTGGGAAAGAGAGGAAAAGAAAAGGAGGCAGAGAGAGGGAGAGAGGGACAGAGGGAGCAGAGGTGAGTGGGTGGATATCTCATAATATCCTCACCCTCTTAGATCTCCAAGCCAAACAGTAGAAGGATGAGCTGGCCTGTCAGAACTGATAACATGCTGGATATCAGTTCCTGCCTCTATCTCCTCCATATGTTCATCATCTATCATTGCTCCTTTATCTCCCTTCATCCCTCTCTCTCTCCCGCTTTCTCTCTCGCTCTCTCTCTGCTTCTCTCTGTTTGGATATAAAAAGTACACTGTTGCTTTGGCAACTGCATAAATATATTTTTCCTGAGATTTTCACATTCTGTTGGTGACTATTGAGCTAGGTGGTAAATGGAGTGGGAGGAGACTGAATTGCTTTATTTCAGTCTCAAAGAAAGATTTGAGTGATGTGTTTGTTTCCTCTAGGGAAGGTGGTTGATACGTTGCTCCTTTGGGCTTTTCAGACAAAAGTGATGGTGCTATATTTATCTGCTAGAGACAGTATCTGGAAGTTTTGAGAGCTTCCTGCCTGACAGTGGCCTCCTTTTGTAGATGTTTTAATGCCTTTCATATATTATTGCGGAGATCTTTTGAAATGTCAGCCTTCACTTATCACATGCAACTGACTGGTCAGTAAATAGTTTGATTAGTGTTGTGACATAAAGTTTTGTAACAACAAATATGTGGTTAAAGGTAATTAGGATTTAGGTTACTAAAATGGTGCACAAAGCATTTATTATGTATTTTTTAAAGTAAAATTTCCTGAAGTGTGTCCAGTACTGAGTTTGCCTTTGTTGCGTCCCTGCAGAGAATTCCCTACTGCGTTTTGTCAGTGAAGATAAAACCCTGGGGGAGGACTTCCTTTTGGGACGCAGCCTGAGTCAGAACAGGAGGAAGACTGAGCAAGGGAGCAGCCCCACCCATTACACACTCGTCCCTGCCCTGCAGATGGAAGTGTCCCTGTCCACGTCCAGCTCTGACTCTGCATCCCTGTATCATGTCAGTACCTCACAGCTGTGAAAAGTAGGATCATGTTTCAGCAAAGGGATCTTCTGCATATTGACATCCTTTTTTTGTTTTGTTTTTTATTTGCAGGTGTTTGAACGATCCTCACTGCTGTCAAGGTCAAAGAAGAAGAGTAAAGGTCAGGATTTTTTTTTTTTTTTGGGGGGGGGAGGGCTTCACTTGAGTGCTCACGTGTATTCAAACCCAAACATGAGCAGGTGTTTCTCGAGGAGTGTTTTCTGACCTCTTACTCTGTTGTGATCCCCTGCTGACGCCTGCAGGTGGAAGTCCGATGTCTTCAATCAGCAAGCGGCGGATTTCCTGCAGGGACTTAGGTCAGGGCGACTGTCAGGGCTGGCTATGGAAAAAGAAGGATGCTAAAACCTATTTCTCACAGAAGTGGAAGAAGTACTGGTTCATCCTGAAGGATACATGCCTGTACTGGTACATGAATGAGGAGGTAAATATGATATTGTCCATAAAAGAGAAAATTGGCACAATCAAGACTTTAACCATTATGTGTAAAATCATTTCTCTGCCTTTGCTTCTCACAGGATGAGAAGGCAGAGGGCTTTGTCAGTCTCCCAGAGTTCAAGATTGATCGTGCCAATGAATGCAGAAGGAAGTTGTGAGTACCAATTTTCATGGGAACATTAAGATTAAAGCTTCTTAGATTTGATTTTGCCTCAAAATCAGACAAAACTAGTGATTTATTTGTAGAATATAATTTATAAAGCTACCAGAAGAGAGTTCATGTTGCATATTAACACACGATCCCATAAATGTATTATCAATGCAGACGTAAGCTTATGCAAATTGATTCTTGGCAGGGAAAAAACTGCACATTTTGTATGCATGTTTGCTGTAGGGTTTGTATTTACTTCAACAAAATATATAATTTGCACAAACTTTTGCAAATAACTATATACTGAACAATTTAGAGGACTGACCATGAAAAAAACATGGGAGAGGATGCCTGACTCACAACAACCAGCATTTTAGTATTCTGACAGGAGGACAACAGATGCAGTTTTGTGAAGGATAGTAATTCAAACTGAAATTATGAATAAAAAAGCTGAATCAGCAGTTGTATTGATTATAGTGGAGGTATTATTAAAAAGTGAAGTAATGTATTCTACAAAGTTAGTAGACTGTAACACAAGACATGTGGTGATGATATTTCAACTAATTGTAAGACAACCATGTGGTACTCTTTGTACTCCGGGCAGTTTAACACGGGCACATTTTAAGGGAAGGTTTGATGATAAAGAGAGCTGGCAAACACGAGGAGTTGTGTGTTTTCCAGCTGAAGCAAACAATGGCAGCTTGACACAAATTATTTCACTACTCAGGGAAGGGACAGACCGCTTGGACCACTCTGAAAAAAGCCCATACCTACCTTCCCTTGCTTTACCACAATGGCCTGAATGTTGAATTAAATCCAAAGAAACTAAATATTTAGAAATATTTGTTAAAACTAAAGTCTAATGTGGTTAAAGTCTCATCTTTATGCTTTTAAAGCTTGAATTTAAAACAAACCAAAGAATATTCTTGCAAATCTTGGCAGTGTGGACAGTTTACAACATTTAAAATAAAGACCCGCTGCTACTGTACACAGTGAGGATGATGAGTTTGTCCTTCACTGTGGGGTTAAATACCAGGAATTTAGGGTGGTTTAAAAAATACCTTTGTGTATCTGTCTTAGGTTTTGGCTCGATGGTTGTGATTGCATGCACATATATGCTAATGTGATGAATGGACTCCAAAAAATCAGCAAAGCAGTTTATCTCATGAGCCAAAGTGTTGTCAGTCTGATTTACTGTGTAAATAAACACACGTCACTTCATGTTGGCAGTCGTCTGTATGGATATGTTAATCTGTGCTTTACAGTACGTCCTTGTTCTGGTGCTTACATTTAATTAAACTGGTTCTCTTTCAGTGCTTTCAAGGCTTGCCATCCCAAGATAAAAACCTTCTACTTTGCTGCGGAAAACGTAGACGACATGTCCCGGTGAGTTCAATATGGTTTTAATAATGATGTTGCAAACTCCCCCAGTTCCACATTCAGACCCCCCACTGTCCAGAAACTGAATCACCCCCCTCTCCCCCTCCTCCACCTGCCTCCCCCACCCCACCTAATGGACTGCCCACTCTCTTCAAAACACAGTAGTTATGTAAGATGATTGGTCAAACAGAAACACACACACACCATCGCAGGATGTTTTATTGGATGTGGAGCCGTTGTGCGTCACAACTGTTATTTTCTCCCACAGGTGGCTGAGTCGGCTCAGTATGGCAGTGGCAGGCTACTCCGAGCAGGAGAAAATGCGCCAGGACCAAGGTGAGATTAGTCACCGTCTCCGTTCAGGGGGCTGCAAACATTTCCTCATCTGTTACCGGTCGACAGTTATATAAAGCAGGTGACATTAAGCACATCAAGATTGATTAATCATACATAAAAAAGTTGGAACAAATGCATAATTTTTTTTTCTTTTTTTTGCCCAGTCTTAACTTGGCAAGGTTTTAATTTGCTATCACAGGTTGACAGCATTAATTTTCCATCACAGTGTATCTCCACCTTCAGCTTCAACGTGGGCATGCTGCAAATAACACCAAACCAACTCAAGACATCTGGCTATTAGCACCTAAATAATGACTGACACATGAATATAACATCCGGTACATGACTGAATATCTATTTAATGTCCTATTAAGATCACTACAAGGCAGAGTTTTGTCTATTTTAGCGTGCATGTTGCTTCTTTAGTTTTGCATGCTCACTTTAAAGTGAAGACTTTTTGTTATGAATCTTTCCATCGAGTCGATAAGCTCTCACTTTTTTTCAGCTACAGGTTTAAATCAGTTGCATCAAGTAGACTTTCAAAGTCAGGAATGAACAGGGAATTGAGCATCTTAAATTATAACCTTGGATCATCTTGTGTGAGGTGATGCAATAACCTGGAAAAACAAGAGATGATATAAAGGATTCAATAAATAGATCTTATTTCTAGATCAGCAGCATAGGCGTTCCTCTTCACGCCAGATTCAGCTCTGTTTTCTGCTGAATATAAATAGGACTACTAATTTTAGGGGCTGCAAACTTATTTCCCTATTTTGGCATCAGAAAATGGACAGCAAGTAATGTAATAACCCCTTGTGCTATTCCGAGGAGCCTACTCAGAAACCTTGCAGAGGTGGGCGAGTGAGAGCAGCTTTGTCACTGGTTTTATAAAGAGGGGGCTTCTTCCTTTAGAGATAAGTTTCGAAATTAGATCCATAACACCTCCAGAAGACTTAACAGGAAGTTCTCACATCTTGGATTCATCCCTCTTCACACTCACTATCAACAGCAGATTCTACATCACACCTCCACCACGTTGACACTGCTGCTACACAACATCCATCAGAGCATTTAATCACAGTTTGATCTTTCTGGCTTGATGCAGCAGTTCAGATAGGAAGTTGCGTAAGTGTGTGATTTGTTCCAGATTTCAACATGTAACTGATCTCATTATGAAAAGGTTCTCTTTTGATCATTTCTATCTGCCATAGAAATATTAATATGACTTGTCTGTTTCTTTATGACAGATTACTGGAGTGAGAGTGATCATGAGGACATGGAGATGCCCTCAATGCCCAAACAAGACAGTCCACCACCACCTTATGATACCTTTCCAAGGGCGTCCTCAGTGAGTCTGTCCACCTGTAGTTTAAAAGATACAGTGGATATCACCCGAAGTGGCACACTTCTGTTTTTTACTTTAAACCATCTGCTTGTATTTAGGTGAGTCCCTACCTGGAACCCAAACGTGGCCATCTCTCCTCCTCCGACACGTTCCAGTCACGTTCCTCTCACGAGGACTTCCACTCCGAGCCTCAGGAAAGCAGCAGCAATAACGGCGTTTCCCCCGGGCAGAAGACGAGCGGCCACCGAAACTCGTGGCACGACCAGATGGAGAGCAACACGAGGATGCACTACCTTCAGACGTTTCCCGTGGAGGAATCCATGCTATCTGAGGACAGGCACCAACTGGCGATGGAGTACCGCAGGCAGTCCACTCTGCCGGCGCAGCGCAGCCTGCTGCAGGAACAGTACAGAGCCCTGCCTCTGCCCCTCAGGGCCAGTATCGATTCAGAGGCAGGAGGGAAACCTCGCAGCTTCACACTACCCAGGGACAGCGGGCTCCACGCCATCCTGGCTGCCACCGCCGCAGCGTCGGATCACATTGAACCTCAGCACTATCAGCTGGACCGACCCAGAGACACAGGTCAGACTCTTCACGGGAATATTTACAAGTAAAAGCATAGATACAAATTACAGCTAAATTTGAGAACATATGTAATTAAATGAGAAATTAAACTGTTAAACATTCACTGATTACTACACAGATCCTTTTCTGTTTTTTATCATTGTAAATTGAGCGTCTTTTAGGTTTTGAATTGCTGGTTGGTCAAAGCAAACACTTGTTGAAAGTTGTGAAGCCATTTTTTTTGTGATTAATCCCAAAAATTCCACCAGAAAAATTGACGTGAAAACAATTATTTCTGCAAACCCCTCACCGCATACATCATGTTTTTTTTTTATAGGCCAGATATTTGCTGACGTTCGATTTTTCTGTTATGCGTATGTGTATTTCAGGGCAAGTTGCAAGTAGTTGAGCACACGACATGCTTCCCACAAACCTGAGTCACACGTGTTGTGTTTGAAACTGTGTGAAAACTACTCAGAGAAACTAAACTAGATTGTTTGAAGTGATAAATAAACTCTAAAAATGTCCAGCTGGTGCTGGTACTCAAGTCTGACTGAAAACAAAGAAGAAAAGTGTTCCCGTGGACAATTCCAGCATCACTGTGTCTTGTATTTAAAAATTAGGTTCAACAATTTCTACTTTATTTAATCATAAGTGTAAATAACATGGAGTTGAAACGTAATTCAAACAAACATGATAAGTGGTGCTGGTGAAGGGCGATTTGAGCTAATCCGACAGGATGGTGGGGGCGTACAAGGAAGATCAAGAAACACTTAACAGTTTCACTGAAATCCTCCTGAACTGTCCTGATGTTAGTGTTATATGCAGATCACTCTTTCATCTGCACAGTGTTAAACAAGTGTGCTTATTTGTCATCAGTTATTTTATCTAAGCTGCTGACAGGCAGGCGGAGCTAGCAAATGTCAGAGGTTGAACACTCGCCATTATTGCTTTATTGGATTGGATTTGAAGCCAGCCCATTCGCCGCTCCTCGAAAGACCTCCAGGGCAGTTGTCTAAGTGAGATGAAATTTAGTGTCTTATTTGATGCTGATTTATCTTGGCAGTCCACTCTCTTTCTCCTCTCTCACACACACACATACACACACGCACGCACGCGCGCGCGCACACACACACACACACACACACACACACACACACACACACACACACACACACACACACACACACACACACACTCACGCTCATTCTCTCTCGCTGTTCTCTCTCTCCCGCCCGATCGAGACTTCGTCCTGCCTCTCAGCAGTGTTTGGATGGTGAAGCAAGGAGGAATCCTTTCAGCCCATGTTAATGTTGAATTCTGAACAGGATAAAGAAACACGCCTAAGGGTCCTCTCTTCTTGTCCTCATTTATCTATTGCTCCACCGTTCGTTCCCTCAACCACCTCCTGTAAAGACGAGAGAGACACAAAACAGGCAGGAAACAAAGCACAACACATTTCAAAGCACAGCCCCAAAGCTTCAGAAGTACCACCCTGCTTCCATAACACAAAGCAGAGCGACAACCGACAGGATCAGAACTTCAGTGTAGTGTTAGTGTCGTACCAACAGAGGGCAGTGTGTGTAAACAGGAGACAGAGGAGTCCTGGTAGGTTGTAAAGAATGACGTGAGCTGTGTCTAGTGTTGCAGGTTTGAGGCCAGATTTCTTCTTTGAGTGTCTCCCTGAAAAAAATAGCACTGTGAAAAGATGCATCGCAGAATGACGGGTTGAAAAGAACAGAAATATCCCATTTTGAAGAAGACCATACAGTCATTATCTGTAGGGATTGCTTTGATGTAGTGCAAAAAAGAGAGATAAGGAACACCGATTGAAGGAGGAAATATAAAAAAGGGAACACTGCAGACCTTAAAGAGGCTTCTTCCACTAAACCAGATTATTTTTCTTTAATATTTGTAAAATTATGGAAATTTAGCTTATTTTTTATTACAATTTTATTTGTTATCGGAATTTTAAGTAACAATTCAAGTTGCTTGTAATATAAATTAATGTTTTCATTTTATGCTACTTCACATTTGTACTTTTTGCACTTTTATTACGCCATTTATTTGACATCTAGCTACTTTATAAATAAAGCGCTTATAAAATGTGATGCCTCGTTATAGTTTACACTACCTAAAATGATAAGTTAATTCATTGATTATTTAATGAAATTAATAAAAACTAATTTTGATTCCATCTTCTCAAAAGGATTTGCTGATTTTTCTTGTTGTAAACCTGCAGTGCTGAACTTTTGTCTCCCTCTTATGCCGGTCACAGCAATTACAAAAACACTGTTGCTTACGTCATCAACATGTTGTTACTATTGTGACAGTAAAATAGTGCATAAATAAAATAAAAAGCATCACAACCCTCCGCAATTTGACTTGTTTCATAATCAGAATTTGAGCCATTCAGCCTAATAACATTTAGAAAGAGAAGCATGATTTAATTATTTTTGCCCCATTCAAGTTAGCATAGTGCTCGGTTGCAGGAAGTCTCTGGTGCGCATGCAGGATCTATTTATCTGAAATGTAACAAACTAATTAGTTGATAGATTATAAAATAATCTGCAGATTATCTGCAGGTAAGGTAAAATATCAATAGTTGCAGTCCTCTCTAAAATTGTTATAACATTTCCCCACTTTAATATTTACAAAAGTGAAATGTTGCTGCATGTTGATGTTGCAGTAATAATGGCATAATGAATTATCTCTCACAGGGCCCATACAATGAAAAGAGACACATTTTTTCCATACTTCCTTTCACTGGGCACTCGTTAGCTTCAGTTTTCTGCCATGTCATGCTGAGCTGGCAGGACACTATTGGTGGTGATGTGTGGGCAGAGGCAGCGAGCTGCAAACAGTTTCATAAAGTGGTGTAGTGAGAGATTCAATTTAAAGTTGTTTTCTTTCATTTTAAATGTCTTATGTGTGTTTGTTTATCTTAAAATGTAGAACATTTAGAAGAGTCCCTAGTGTTTTTGCGGTTTATGTTTTGAACTAAAAAAAGGATAAATCTCCTTCTTGGGGTCAGTTTAATGTAACGTCTTTGGTGATGATCTCCTGTCCGCCCCAGGTCATGGACGGGACTGCAGGATGCAGTCGGACTCTCTGGTGGATTTGTACCGGGCTCTGGAGCAGACCAGTCTGTCCACCTCTGCTGACCACAGATCAGCAAACCGCCTCGAGTACAAGCGCTCATTTGTCCGCCGCGTTAATGACCCCCTGCTAAACGACAAGCTCCACCGTCTGCGGGTCCTCCATAGCTCATTGAAGGTACAACATATGTCAGCATTTCTTTTTTTCCATACACGTGTTGTGTTTGCTGATCACTAATTTTGTTTTCTTACAGAATGTTCCTCTTCAAGACACAAATCAGTCATTGGGTTTTTTAGGCTAGCCTGTTGAGCATCCGTATGTTGATGAGACCTCGACCGCATCGCCTCTGCTTGTGCCTCACACTGTCAGCATCTCGCTGCTGAAAATAAAAGGCACCAAAAAAAGCAATCCTCTACCTGCTCGGCTCTTTCTCTCCTCTCCTTTAACTGCTCATTCAACATCACTCGCCGTGCAGGAGCACAAAGACTTGGTATCCCTCTTTTCCCTGATTTTCTCTTTTTAAGATGAGGGCTGTGACAGAAGGCAAAAAACAAAGATGCCTGGTTTGGTAAAATAACTTATAGATTCACAGGTTTTTATGGCAAAAAAGCACTTTGTGTCCGTGTCGGAGATTTGTTGGAGAGCTTTTTAATTCAGCACTCTCATGCATGGCAACCTCCCCCTCGCTTTTGTTGAGTCGTTTTGAACTTTATGCTGGAGTTGTGTACAGCCGCTCAGTAGAAGCATTTTGGACATACACAGAATTTTGTTATGCATGTATGTTTGATTCATGGGTATGTTTGTTCTATGAGTGTACAGGGTGTTAAACATATATATACATATATATATATATATATTTAATATTACATTACAACAACAGTGACTACATGATGTTTTGGGGTACTTATACAAATTGTAAATCAAGTGCTGTGCCTCAGTGATAGTGAATGTACATTGTACTTTTTCAAGAGAGATGAGAGAAGATATGGAAAGCAAGCTACGCCTCAAAACAGAGGCACAAAAATATGACGCTTGGCAATAATGAACTAGTATTGTAAATTACAAAGGAATGAGCAGAATAGTTGTCTATTTTTGTATGCATGCTGTCTACCTGATTGTTTGTAAAACGGTTTTGTATTTCTAAGTGCGTTTGGTCTGGAGAATACTGGTGTCATAACCCCCCCCCCCCCCGCACCCATTCACCCCCCACCCCAGTCCTCCCCCAACCGCGAACCCTGCCCATCCACAAGCGCACACGCACACAAGCACCACAGTGTATTTTTAATTCTTCTTATTTCCCCTGAAAATTGAATCATTTTTTTTTAAGTGTTCACTGTAAAAAGAGGAATAGCTGTATTTATTAAGTGTTTAATGTACAAGCATGCTTTGTAAGACTAAAACACATTACCCTGCCATTTGAAACTGACTCACATTGCACACCTGTGCCATATTGTAGCTACATTACTTTTTTATTAAATAAAGTATGGTATGGGCACACATAAGACCCACTGTTAAATGTTTTTCTTTTCTCATAACACACATTTTAGTTTCCTATTTCTGATATTACACCTATCAGACAGAGACTGACTCAGGATAATAGTTATATGCAAACACGCAGGCCACTCAACGTATATGAAGCCACAGGCATTCATATACGCTATCATTCATTTTATAGTTCCCAAAGGATAACACAGAAGACATTCCACAGAAAAATAGTGCTCTATTTTAGTGTAAATATGGACTAAAATCTCATATTTCTAAAAGCACTTGAGAAAATTTGAGTGAAACAGCAATATAATTGTATCTTTCCAGAAGTGCTGGTTACAGATGCACACAAGTGAAACAGGAGAACTTTATGCAGTCCTGCAATACAAACATATTGAATGTACACCTGCACTAAAATGACCTTTTCATTACCATTCCTCTGTCATATAATTTGTCCTGTATGAGCAGGGACTAGTGACAGTAACTATCTTGGAAAACCAACAAATAATATTTAGTAATTATATTGTTATTGTCTTAACAGACACATAACTAGGCACATAACTGTTTGATTTTAGTGTTTGTGTGGAAGAAAAATAATTTCAACTGTAAGGAAGCTATTGCATCAGTCTGACTATGCAATTATTGACAAATAAACCTCTTCAATCACATTTTTTAATCATCCTTCGTTATCTCTAATAATAAAAGGACAATAAGAGATAAAACAGTAGAATGGAACAATAAGGAAAATCTCAAGCAGCGACTGCAATATTTATGCTTTATTAGAACTTCTGCAGACTATTATCTGCACGCTCTTAAAATGACATATACAAGCTTTCAGTCACAGCAGGAAAGGAGAAAAAAAAACAGACCTTTGAGAAAATTAATTCAAGTTCATTGTGGCACCCAAAGTAAGAAAAAAAAAAGGAGGCTATATATAAGTTCAAAGCACTTTACTAAATGTTTCATTTGTGGTTTAAACTGTAAGTAGAAGGCATAAAATGTTAGATTTCAATTATTTAAATGATTTTCTTTTATTTCCCAAATGTTTCCATTAATTTTGACCAAAAACATAAGTGCAAATATTCAAATAAGGAGTGGTTATACTGGAGTTTGCAGTGCATGCAGGACATAAACATTTCCTTGTTCACTTTTACAGTTTTTCTATTCAACAAAATTACAGATCAGTTTTACAAATCATGTTTAAAGTTGTGTGTCAAAGTCTCAGTGGCTTATTTACCTCAGCAAACCAAATGAACATTAAAAAAATATTTCTTTATATCATTCTTGCCTTATGATCCAGGACTCAGGGAGGAACAACTAACCTGACTGAAACTCGGCAAGAATTTAACATGGCATGACACGAATTCAGCACTCTAAATGTTTTCCTCAGCACTGGCTAGTCTCCTCTCATTTAAGTAAATGAGAGAGCAAATGTGATTAAACAATGTGGGGAGAGAGGAGATTGTGCATGTCATGTGTTAGCAGAGGCATCAGACTTCACAGCAACATGCAGGACACACTTTGAATGCACACTAACATCACGCCTCTTGGCTACATCGTTTGTACTTGCCTGCTTTTTCTGCTGAAAAGCCTGAAGAGTTGAACCCTGATGAGTTTAATACTCAAACCGTAGATGACTGGATTAAGGAGGGGTGGAAATATCAGAAAGTACATCGACAAAAACAGCCTGGTATGGTAAGACAGGTGACTGCTGTCAAATCGGCCTTGTCCTATTTCAAAAAAACACCCAAAAGAGTAGTTGATGATTGCCAGCAGGTGGGGGGTGCAAGTTCGCAGGGCTTTGAATTTAGATTTACTGAATGACAGTACACATATTTTCAGGATGTGTGCATATGAATAAAAGATCATGATGACCTGTGGAATTGTATATAGAACTACAGATAGTAGGCCGACCATGTTAACAATAAATGTATTTGTACATGCAAGTCTTACCAGTAAGTAGTTCAAACAGTACACCTTTTCTATGGTTCTCTCACAATACGGCAGCTGAACAGTGAGCATGAAGACAATTAGAAATGCCAGCAAGGGATAAAGCCACATGAAAACAATGAGTTTACCAACTTTCTGTGACATGATTACATGATAAGAGAGCGGGTAACAAATGGCAACATACCTGTCATAACTCATCACTGCTAGAATAGTGAATTCAGTCATGGCATATGTGTGTATAGCATAGACCTGAGTCTGACAGAAGGACAGAGAGATCTCATATATGTGGGACAGCACATTGACCAGTACTGCAGGCAGCAAGGCGGTGCTTCCATACAACCCATTCACAGCCAAATTACACAGCAGCAGATACATGGGCCCACGCAGGGTTTTCTCACGATAAATCACTCCAATCAATACGACATTCTCAGCAATGATGGTTATGTACAAAATGAGGAAAATGCTGAAGTAGACTGACCTTAAGCCTTCCATTCCATAGTATTCAGACAGATAAAGAGATGTCACTTTAGAGAAATTTTTCATACTAACACAAATTAATTCACAGTGCTGACATGAAATATGTTTTCCCTTTATGTGCAGCCCTCCCCCCCATACACATACACACCTGCTTTAAACTGTGCTCAGCAGCTTTTATACATCAGCTTTACATTTCCTCTGGCGTAAACGTCATGTGGTCTTAGTTACACACCAATGAACTCACAGGTTTCATATGTGATAACACTTGTAGAGTGAGAACGATCTGGTTAAAAAAAACATCACTGAAATATACTCATCCTAAATATATTTAGTATACTTCCATGTATACAGGGATATGTGAAGTTCCTCTACCCATTGTCTGATATCTAATTTAGCAGTTAAGAAGTTGGTATGATAGATTTAGGCTTGCTTACACCACTGTATTTTTATTTTATTATAAAGTCAAGTGCCTCCAAGAACGTTACTTTAACATGTTCAAATGAGTTTTTCTCATTACTTAAAAAAAAATGTGTATCTTATGTTTTACAATTGACACTATTCTTAAAAAAAATTCAATTCTAATTAAAATGAGCAGATTAAGAGGCAGATTAGCACACATCATCCAGAATGACTGCTGTATTTTCCATTTTTGAAGCATCTGTTCACAGCAGAGTCCCAGAGCACGCACTGTGAATATAAACTATGTCGCAGGGTTGTTAAACAAATTCATGGCCTGTGTATACAAACTAACAGAGGATCAATTTTCAAATTCTGTGAACTCTCTATTCAAGTTTTAACCTCTCTGCCAGTTGTGTCATTTCAAGTGTGTCTCTCGCACTTGTTAATAATCCTTTTTTAGTCTTTGATTGAAAACCTAAAGTCATCCTAATCCATCTGATACCCTCATTTACAGTCAACATTCAGTTTCATCTCCATCTGTCAGTACTTCTCTACATGCTCAGGTCTAACTTGACTTTTTAAACAACAAAAAGCAACCATAGGGCTAAATTATCTGTACTTTTGCCTGCAAAAATACTTCTTTCAAGTATTTTGGCTTCCCTCACTATACTCGAATGGGATTATTCCAGAGTAAAATAAATCTTTAATCTCCTTGAATCCACTCCAATGCTTTAAGTACAGTACTTGTATATCATCTTAATGTAACATTGGTGTTATCGAGTTGATTTAATGAATCTGCATGAATAGTTATTGCAACGCTCTATTAATAGTATGATAGTGTGAGTTTTCTCTTTTCTCCCTTTTCCCTCACTCTTTCAACTCTTTATCTGAATGTACATGTGTGTTGAAGTTCAGATGCCACTCCACTCGGCTCTGAATGATGTTTGTGACCATATTACAGAGCACAATTACAGCTAGTGAACAAATGCAACAAATATGGTGCAAAAAACAATGAAACGACTTAAATCTGGGATACGAAAAGCGCTAAACTAGTGATTCCAACATTTTATAATATATATATATATCTGGGAGTCCTCACCTAATATGAATCTTTAACAGTCTGTGTCTGTTAAAGGTTTAAAAACCACCTCACTGTGGTGTTTATATGAGGGGAAATGCAGGGCACACAAAGACTTAAGAGGGGATGTAGAAAAACTAATGGGGGTCTTGCTGACAATGAATACAACTACTGTAATATTTTGCCAGTACCTTTAACCATTTACATCATGTGTCTCCTAAAAATTTGTTTTTTTGTCATTATGATTCTTTAATTGAAGGCCACCAGATTATCAGAAGAAAGTTTTCACAACACAGGCATGCTGCATTTCATATGCAAACACAGATACATTTAAACCAAAATCAGTATTCAGCTATTAAAATCCATATTCACTTTGTCTTATTGATAAGGAGGAAATGTAACTATCACATATCTTCCATATGTATTTTCTGGAACAGAGATGTTTTTGGTTCCATAAATATGAGGTCACATAAAGTCACTTCAGATCATTAAATTCAACAATAGCACATCATTTTTAGATGCTTTAGTGAAAAGTTCTAATTATAGCTTTGCACTACAGGATCTATAATTATTATTGTCTGTGCCGTTAAATATAAAGATTAGAGGAAAAAGCCTTGCGAGAGTAACGGCGTCTTAAAGAGCATTATGATATAATGAATGAAATACTGTCCTAAATTATCTGAGAAGAAAGAGAGGCTTTCATCCTCATTATAGTGTCTGAATCTGTCAAATTTATTGCTACTGTTATGCCTAATAGTACCTAAGCTGCAGTCTTTAACTTTGGTAACTTCGTCAGAAGAATCTTGTATTTGATAAACAGCTTCAGTATATAAACTCGTACTATTTGAGTACCGAGTCCGTACAGCACTGGGTTGGCGATTGGTGGAATAACGACAAAGTATAAAGACAGAAGGATCTGTGTCTCAATGGCCACATGACTCATTTTAAATCTAGTTTGGATAATTTCAAAAAAGGAACCGAAAGTGTAGTTCAGCAAAGATAATAAATGTGGGATACATGTTTTTAGAGCATTGCTCTGAGATTCCTTTGGTAGTTTCCTACATACTCTTGCAATTTGAACATAAGAAAAAATAATAATCACAAACTGAGGGACAATCAAAATAAAAACAAGTACAAGTCCCACAATACTTATGTATTGGAGCTTTGAACAGGAGTTTTTGACCAGCTCCATGTTCACACAGTACAACTTTGGCATGACTTTTCCACAGAAACGCAGCTGTAAGGTTAGTGAGTAAAAAGATGCAAATACAATCATGGGGTACAGACCTACCAATGCAATAAGCTTGCACACTTTTGAATTGGACATGATGCTGTGGTAATGAAGTGGGGAACAGATGGCAATATATCTATCATATCCCATAAGAGCTAAAACACAAAACTCCGCACTTGCATATGTGTGCAGGAAATAGACTTGAGCCTTACACCACTCCACACTCACTTGGTGTGTCTCGGATATGAGCACAGCCATTATTGCAGGTAACAAAGCAGTGCTGCCGTATATTTCATTGAGGGATAACATACATGTGAACACATTCATGGGTGAATGCAGCTCCTTGTTTTGGTGAATAACAGAGATGAGAAGTGAATTTAAAGTGATAGTAATGACATATAGCAGGAGGAAGACACTAAACATACCATGTTTGTAGTTTTCCATCACCTCATATGCAGTCATTTTGAATGTTACCACTGTTGTGTTGTCCATGTTGAGGTTTAATTCTGAAAGTAAAAAAAAAATAAGGGATTTTTAAAACAGTTTTGCTTTTCTAAAGATAAACAACATACTTGTGGAATATCGCCAGAAAAGAACAGGATTACAGACATAGACATTGGAGATTTAAAGAGGTCAATTATGTGCCCTTGAACATACAATAGTATTGATAATTTCATGTTTCTAAATACAACCTAGAATTTACACCAAAATGTATGGTGTAATCAGACAATATTACTGACATATCTGTCACACTTACATGTTCAGAGTACAGAAACAGACATTTGCAAACTCTCGCTGAGTCTGCATTACCTGATTGTCGTCCTCTCCTCACGGCAGAGTGCCACCTAGCTTGAGCAGCCTTTTAACTTTGCTCAGGTCCTCTTGTTTTCATGGTTACCAAAGCATCTTTCTCCCAAACTCCTTTGCGATTGTCCTTTCCTCCTGTGCTGATATTGATTTAGAGGAGTTCTTACACATCAGTATACATAACGGATATCATATATACATTTATAGCTGCAGTTCAGATTGTACTTTTCACCTGTTTGTTCTTCACACAGAGCCAAAGTTTACTTTGCGCTTTATATAACAAATGTCTCACATTCAGTTCTGAGATTTGACTTGAAATCATGTAGCTTTCTGAAAATCAGAAATCATACTTGTCCAAATATTTACAATGAATCTTTTGCAACCTGGAATTAAATTAAACAGTTTGAGGATTGAAGCTATCATCAGAAGTTTGCCAGGTATTCAAACGTCCACCTAGCCTGTGTCTGTGTCTTTGTGCTAAAGCCGGACATTACTTGGGGCCTGCAATCATTTTCTGATGCTATTAGAAACAAGCTGCCAATGTTCAATGCTCATTCCCAAAGAAGGTCGTTGCAGCCGCCACACATAAGTGAGAAGGTTGTGTATTTAACAAAATGAGTTAAAGGAGGCATAAAACACAATCAATGTCCCATCTGTCCCCAGTCACTGTCTGAGACAGAAGTCAGAAAGCATTAGAACTTCTCAGGGATATAACAAAAGCTTAGTTAATCAGGAGTCTCCAACCTTTTTTCCTCTGAGCGCTACTTTGACAAAATAAAAGTGTCGGAGAGTTACTCATGTTTAGTAACATTTATTCACATAGCTGAGCTCCACCAAACCAGCTTAATATGCTTATTTTATGTGAACAATAACCAATTGATACACAAAACACACATATTAAACCCCTGGAGACCCCTGAGTTAAAACTTGCACAGCTGTTAAATGCTCCATGGGTGATGTTCAATTCAATTCAATCGCTCTTAACAGGAAGAAACCTCCGACAGAACCAGGCTCAGGGGTGGGCGGCCATCTGCCTCGACCGGTTGGGGTGAGAGGAGAGCAGAGAGAGAAAAGGACAGCATAGAGATACAATAGAAGAACTGTTGGTGGAGATGACCAGCGCAGGGCAGAGACACGCAGCTCCATGATGAGACATCTGCAAAAGAAAGAAGAGAAACTATGCAAGCAAGGGAACTGAATGGAGACAACAGACAATAAGAAAAAACTATAGGAGAGAAAAAGATGGTGAGGTATGAGTCAGTTAAAGAGTAGGAGGAAAGAAAAGAAGATCAGCATGTAATGAGGTCCCCCAGTAGCCTCAGCCTATAACAGCATAACTAAGGGTTGGTTCAGGTCTAACCGACCCAGCCCTAACTATAGGCTTTATCAAAAAGGAACGTTTTGAGTCTAATCTTAAAGCCAGAGAGGGTTTCTGCCCCTCGAACACAAACTGGGAGCTGGTTGGTTCCACAGGGGAGGAGCCTGAAAACTGAAGGCTCTGCCTCCCGTTCTACTTCTGGAAACTCTAGGAACCACAAGTAGACCAGCGTACTGAGAGCAAAGTGCTCTGCTAGGATTATATGGTTCTGTAAGATCTCTGAGATATGATGGAGCCTGGTCATGTAGGTCTTTGTAAGTCATCAAGAGAATTTTAAATTATATTCTTGATTTAACAGGAAGCCAGTGAAGAGAAGCTAAAACTGGAGAAATGTGATCTCTCTTGCTAAATCCCATCAGTACTCTTGCTGCAGCATTTTGGATCAGCTGCAGGGTTTTTAATTAGTAATTTGGACATCATAACAACAAGGAATTACAATAATCTAGCCTGACAAACCTGACTTTATTTATTGATGACCTTCAGAATTCAGATTGCGAGAAGCTCCACCAGTAGTCATATCTGCTCTGTCAGTCCATTCAGCTTTTATATAAGGCCTGACCAATACAATTGTGTGCTCGGTTTTAGAAAAGTTTGTTGAAAAAGCTTCTTAAAATGGTCATTCTAACTTTACTGCAGTTTGACTCCTATTTCTTGTGAAAGTTACAATTTTAAACTTTTTGGTGAGATCTATCAATCAGATAAATCAGTAAATAATCTACTGCTAATTTAAAAATGGGTCTGTCAGGGTACAGTATGTTGTTACCAGCAACAACCGATTATGTTCAAACATTAAATCACAGATGTCCTCTCATAAATGCAACTTAGAAGGTCATTAGTCCACTTGGTGTTGCAATTCCTTTAGAAAGCAATTAGACATAATTGTTTTGTCACAACTGAGACCTCTTTGGCCAGCACTTGGAGAATAGAAACGCAAAAACAGTAATGACCTCCCTTCGGAAAACACTGATGCAACCCTTATGAAACTGTGTCCGAAGGCCACAAAAAAAGACCTTCAAAATAATGCCTGATTTGTTCAGGCCTTCTATATATCTTATCAAACTGATTTATTCTTTTCCAGTCATACTTAGAGCAGAAATTTAATTCATTTGAAAATGAGAAGTATCAAATCCTTTGTGAGCTCATTGGAGGGGTCAATGGTGAGAATGAGGCAGATAGCACAGAGGGTAAAGTTAACATAAATCAAGGGTGCTCTGGAAGGGAGAGAAAAGCTTGACAAGGCACAGCCACAGTAAATAAGTGGTAGATTTTCTGTGTGATATATTAAATTAAGATCAGCCATTGCATACCTCTGGATTTAGTCTTATTATCTGAAAAATTCACTTAACCACTTCTAATCCTCAATGTTTAGGTGGTTGTTTGTGTTAGGGTGTGATGTTCTCTCAAAGTCTACAGTCCTCAAGTTGCCAGCCCAGTATCACACTAAAGTGTATAATACACCTGTCAGTCCACTAGAGGACAACTACCAAGGGTCACCTTATGCCTCATCTCAGGGTCAAAAGTACACACACTTATGTCCCGGGTTAAAGAAGGACGTCATGTGACAGAGGTTATTTAATGAAGTACAAAACTGCTCAAGTCCATGTAGGATGTTAGGTTGGGATAATTAGATGGAACCAACCCTTTCACCCAGGACACTGGGGCTAAAGTCAGTGAAAAACATTGCATGGATTTCCTAAACAAGTAGTTTTTGTACGTAGCCCTAACCACCTGATTTTTCACACCTACTCAAGGCAAAATGTGACACTGACACAGTGTGCTGTGGTTGACTGACGGGGATGTTACACAATTTGATGTAATACTGGGTAGCATGTGCACAACCTGTCTGTAGCAGGAATAAACCATTTGACCAGTGTGTTTACAGGGTTTCTTTTAAGGTGACTGAGGCTAGAAAGAGCCTCTGAAGGAGTCGCTTGACATAACCTAAACTGTCTTTCCAAAGTAGTAGTTTCATTGAGGAAACTGAGAACTAATGCAGTGCCACAGATATCAAAGTGTAAGAAGGTGTCTTACCTGAACAACACATTTGGCTCTTCTCCAGTGATGTTTTTTTTGCTTGTGCTGTGTGTTGGTAAAATTCTTTCACCATATTTTCCTCATATTTGAGAAGACACTTCTTGACATCTGACAACCATTCAAAAAAGGTCAACCATGTGATAGTGACACTGGCCCAGATTTTCCAGTACTGTTAGGGCAATCAAGCCCATCTTTCAAACCAGAGGAGCAGAAAATACAAAGATTTTCCCCTTGAAGAAAGAATCCTGCCCACACACCACAACTTTGTCATCTCTCATTTGTCAGGCCTGTCAGCTGCATTTTGCTTTGTATGAACCTGACAGATGCCCTGATCCCTGATCCCTGCTTCTTGGGCCGCAACCACAAAAGTGGTTGTAATTTCTGATTACGAAGATGAATGAAAAAATATTCTCAAAACAATGAAAACATTACAGAACACTTAACTATTGGCCAGCCCACTCCATGATATGCAGTCATGTGATGTAATAGTGAGAAATACTGTTTCTGTGATTTAACAGACTCCTGATTAAACTAAAACAATTTACTTTTTAAATGAGCTTTCTAAATTAACAATTCAAATCAATAATTTCAACCTAATGGATAAAGTATGGCATTGATTCTCTTTGGGAGATATTCATATGCTGTTCAAGCAAAAATCCTGTAATTTTAATGCTTTTAATTATGCTGTTTACAAATTGCTCCTTCTGCAATAACGTGGCAGTTTGTGAGAAAAGGCCTTGTTGGACATTTAACTCAGCAGAGGGTGTTTATGTTCTCTGAATTCAATGAGGGTTAAGAATGTGCATGTGTTTTAAATTCAAATAAAAAAGGCACTTTCTAAGGAATGTCTCATGACAACATTTGGTCACGAGTTGGGAACAGTGATGCAGTGTTCTGAAATGTGATTAAGAAAAGCATGTTCTCTTTAGGATGCTTATAATTCTATAATTAAAAAAAAAAAAACGAGTGACTACTATGCTGCTTCAAATTATCTTCACTCCTCCCTTCGGACCAAAATACAAACAGACCGGGGCCTGATCCTCAATTTGGAGCAACATTACCAGATGCAACAATGTTCCGTCATCGTGTGGTTATTTTGGCGCTCCTGGTTGTCTTGCTGCTTAACGGTAAGTCTTAATGTGATTCCTCTGCATGGTTTTACAACTTTTATCTGCACGCTTTTACATCTCTAGAGTTTACATACTTTTACAAATTATTTTACCTAAAACTTAGCAAATGTCGTCCTTCTGTGATTGCAGTTGTTGAAAATGAGGCTGCATCCTTTCCCTGGTCTTGTCCCAGTCTAAGTGGAGTGTGTAGGAAGGTTTGCCTCCCAACTGAAATGTTCTTTGGACCTCTGGGCTGTGGAAAAGGCTTCTTGTAAGTTTCAAGGCTCATATACTTTGTGTATTTATAGTTGTGAATGAAATATTATACATTGTGTCTTTTTTATTTCCAGGTGCTGCGTGTCACATTTCCTATGAGGAATGCACTGCGGTCCTGCTTGAAAACTTGCAAAGCATAACAGAAGATGAGACAAACAGAAAACACTGTTGTGGAGAATCTAACACTGGTGGACTTTGTGATTTTAAATTAATTGCTTGTTATATTCAATGCAGCTCAAATGGCACAACTGAAGTAAAATGTTACTTAAAATGTCTTTTCTTGTTTGTATTTTTTCATGTAACTTCAAAAATACATGTCAGTATGTGACTAGATTTAAATCTGACACTATAGATCTTTCTACAATTCGTGGCTGACATCTCTTTAGTCTTTCATGTGTTTTGTTGGGCATTCATCTGCACGTCTCTACTCTGACTCGAGTCCATACATTTTGTTTTCACAAATTTTTGCTTCTTATCTATGGAAACAAAACAAACATCTATTAAACACATTGTTGGAAAAATGTGTTATAATCTTAGGTTTCCTGAAAAATGGAAATTTAAAGGGTGCTGTGTGGACTAAAAACTTGACTATCGATAGAGAACTGTTTACTTTATTGATCACAGTTGAAAATTCTGAAAACATCCAAGAGATGAATCCTTTTCATTCTTGTCCTTATTTAGGATCCACTTAAAAAATAAAAATACTGCCACTTATATTGTTGCTCTAATTCAGCAAGCTTCATGTTTGTATTTGAAGAGGAACAGAATGCCGCAGCACTCGAGGATGTGTAATGGAACATTTTTCAAAGGCTGCATGCATGACAGGCAATGTTAATTTTATAAGAATTTTGATTTATGTCAACATATTCAAACTGGATTTCTTTAATATCAAAAACAAAAATAAGAGTTTGAGATGATAATTTATTTGAGCAAAAAAATTTAATTTCTGAAACAACTGATAACTTGCAAATACATTATTTTGTTTTAATTGTGTAAACTATTGGTCTTTTACTTTTAGATGTGCCCTTTTGTCAACAGCTCCCTCTGTTTGTGCTCACGTGCTCGTGGCAGACAATTGACTTAATTTGTCCTTCAAAATTAGATGATCATCGACTGATTTAGTTTTATACCAAATATTCAGACAGTAGGGATTATAATGTACCATATGCCTACAATACACAAAGCTCTAGGTCAGACTTAAAAACAAAAACAACAGTACAACTTCTCCATGTAGTCTCGATAAATCAGTGTCTCTCCCCTCCCCCCACATATTATTATAATTTAATTTGCAACTGCTTTAGAGAGTGCTCTTGATGAAAGCAGCGTGAAACATCTGTGTAAGCCTATTAATGTTGAGCCATGTGGCTGCAGCTGAAGATGACAAAAAGATTGAAACATAATCTGCAGATAGGAAGACAAATAAATGAGTCTTTTTATAAACTGACATAACATTTATATTGGAGTTTTGTTTTTTTCCTTTAACATAAGTCATTAACATAAATGCATATTCATAGAACACACGATATAATGTAGAACAGACAACGTCATAGGGATTTTCAGGTTACCACATTTTGCCTGCAAATTATTCATTTTACAACATCAAACATAAAACTTTCTACATTTCTATTCATTGTATTTACACGTTTATTCTTACAACATTTAGAAACATGATCAGGTGATGATGCAACTGCTGTTCCTATCTGTCTTTAATCACCTGTGGGTCAACGTCCGTACAGACACAGAAGTCAGCTTTGGGAGCCAATTGTCACAATGGACTGACTCTCTGATGATTTAATTAAAACTTGCAAAGGTAATCAGCCTGCTACTGTGAAGTAGTTTTCCTTATCACATTTACCTTTGGACTCAGCGAGTGGTGGATGCAGACAAAGTACACATTACACAAGGTGTTTGGTTATAATCTTGATGTTGGGAGTGTTCAAAAACAATCATTTGTTCATTTTCTGTCTGTGAGTTTGGGCAGGCAGCAGGTAGTGAAACCACGTGGAGAGGTTGTGACTCAGCTTTGTTTTGGAATTACTGTTTCCAGACTTAGTATGATAGTATATTTATGCATGCCTCCGATGATTAAACCATTTTGATGGCCTTTCTCAGATTCACTGCGAAGGTAAGCTTTACATTATCAGCTCCACTAACGATTAAAGCTCAAAGCCGAGCAAACCTGTTTGATCTGCCCTGAATAGTCTTGCAATATGGCACATAATAACAATTGTTATCGCCATGGACACATTTTAGCCTTTTGTAATTGGTTAATTATCTCTGAAACACATTTTTGTCACTTTATAAAACATCTGAGGATCCATGCAAATGAACTCCAAAACTAACTCAGGACTAATCTCTCAGAAAGAGTGAGCAGAAAATTATAAAGAGGAAAGGACATGGAGTCATCAGTCACCTAATAAAACAATAGAACCACAACAGCAGACATCACATATGCCCTGCAGTGAGATTTCAGTCTTGACATTGGCAGAATTTACTTTACAGGCTCCATGACTCAAGAGTACAAGAGAGATCAGCGTGTGGTCACATCACTGCAAAGAACATTCTGTCCGCACCCTAAACTTCTATTCACTTTACTCAGAAACGTCTTTGTTCATCTCTTCATCATCTCACAAGACAACATGCTGGCAATTGTTTAAAACTGCAACATAGACAAATGCATCAGACAATTGTTGATTTTTAATCTGAAGACTCTGAAGGATCCAGCTGTAGCTTCTTCTTGACTCTTTCAACAGCAACAATTTCCTAGAGAGGAATGGTTTGGTTCTCTGCTGACTAACCTGGAACCACTTTTATTAAGTAAATTATCTCACCAAGGTCATAAAGCATAATGCGCTGACAATTTGCATCTGTACATTTGTGTATGCATCAGTTTGTATACTTATATTTGCATCTGCAACTCTAGTCGTATCACTGAACAATCTTTTCCTCTGGTGATCATCCAGTGTCATTGTACTTTTTGTTTATTCATTTGTAGTTGATTGTTGTTTCATTAAGGCAATCAGACACGATTCATTGGAATTAATTGACAACAGTTAAATCTGTTGATGACTCTACAGAGATCCTGCCACTTGAGGGCAGCACTGTAAGTAGCTATAGTCTGACGACTACAAACTTGTGCATTCGCTATATTTTAAGAAAGTGTGTTGCCTTCTGATGGATGGTGCATGCGTCAGTAACTTTGGCTGCTTTGCAATCTTCGTAAACCGGTTATACTTACTCGTATTCACAGGATTTCATGAAGGAAGATACTCTCTTGCGAGTGGCATGCCTGAGAGACCTGTGAATGCTGATCTGTAGAAAAAAGCCTTGACTGATTGGAACTGGTTTGTCTATGTCTTCTGTACATGTGGCAATTTACTCTGCATTTAGTGTTTCTCTGGAATGCAGCCAAGAATCATTTTGCACGTGAACTCTCTTCTTCAGACTCACTTTATGTAGGCTACTCACTCCGTTATAAAATATTAGAATTTCTGGGTGCAACCAAACCTTAAGATTTCCACCAAAACCTTTCAATTTGGTGCAATTGGGCATTCATGGGACATTTTCAATTAATTTGAACCCCGGGTGGAGCCCAAGAGCTACGGAAAACTGAGAGGGTGCATGGGTTTGTGTGAACATGAGGGCTCCAGAGTTCTCAGTTTATTGCTGTTTGTCTTTCTGGCCGCTGGAGGCGCTGTGGGTCCAGATGCCGTTGAGTCGGTCACCATTTTGCTACAAAGAGGAAGTGGGACGCAAGAAGCAATAACAAACAAACACAGCAGCAGCAGCAAGCTAACAAAATTGTAGCATGTAGGCGGTCGTATTTCCTTAACGTCGGGAAATTATTAGTTTTTATTTCCATAATTACATAATTGTGTACACGGTGTCCAAAAAAAAAAAGGTAGTCTGTCGCGGAGACAATTTAACGAAGCTGTTATCTAACATCTGCTAACACTAGCCAACCACCAGCTAACGTAAAATTAATCCTTCCAGTCTTTGACGCCTTTTTTTTGTGTGGAATAATAAACTTAAAACAACAAAAAAAAACTTTTCCTAAGAAACCCAATTGAGACAACTGGAACAGTTTCAGTCGAATCTTCACGGTGGAGATCTGATCGGGACATCAGGAGGTACGTGGCGGCGCAGCAGCACCACCTTCATGGCTTCAGATCACGTTTTGTTTTGCACATTTAAACCTTTTTTTATTTTTTTATTTATAGCTAAATGCTTATCGCAGTTAACCACTCTGATTGAGCTAATGAATCGCGTGCCGCGGAGGTGGGAGCTGTTAAATGAAGTTGTTGTTCAGGACGTGATGTGAAACGTGAGCGACATAGTTTACAGGTTTATAGCATTGCGACAGAGGCAACTCAACAATAGCAAGATTATTTATTGACTGACTTCCTGTGATCAGCTGCAACAGCAGGAGGTCACGCGTTGATTGGAGATACGGACAGCGTGTTTTTATGTTTGTTAAACAAGTTATTTTAAATCGGGTTAAAAGCTAACCGGTGTCATAAAATGGGCCCTCGTGTGAACATGTCCTAATTATTAAAGTAACTTCTTGACTAGTCGGTCATTGTGTTTGTTTTACTTCGTCTTCATGATACAGTTGTTCTTTAATACAATTTTCTGTTAATACGTGCATTTAAAATCAGCGTAGTTTAGCAGAAACATCTTTGAACAGAAATATATATATATATATATATATATATAGTGTTCAGTTTGCTCTTCTTTTCCGTGACAGTATAGTTGGTGTTAATGCCTGCTGACGACCCACTTCAACTCTTCCTTGTTTACATATCAATGTGCATATTTACACATGTTTACCAACTGAATTGACTGTTTACGTTTGTATATTAATGCCATGCTCTAATTAAAATGCAAGTACAAGCTGTGGTGTTTTCCTTCTGATTGTGTCTTAATTGCTCACTCTTCATCATGACCTTAGTTTTTCACAGGTTAGTGCAACTGTAAGCAACCAAGGATGGCAGACCTTGGTGTCGGGTGTGTTGGGACTCAACTGAGTCTCCTTATGCTGATTTTCTGCGGCGTAATGGTTCCCTCACCCACTGATGCCTATATATATGCTGTAAGTAAAATTGAAGCTTTAACTCAGACTTTAATAAGCTTTATCAATAAATGTAAGTCCTCAAATTCAATACAGTGTGTATTTGTTTTTTGTTTTGGCAGCACTATAGCAACATGACCTCCATGTTGTTTGAGGACCTACCTGCCTTGTTTGGATCTCCTCTTCCTAAGGATGGATTAATGGTGAGTATTGGAGGAAGAGTGCATACAGAAAATCATAGGACTTATCAATCCCTGTAATGATGGTTTTTTTTTTCCCCTCTATTTTTGTATGAAAGGGAGTTTTGGTGGTGTCCCGTCCACTTAATGGCTGTACACCAATGGACCCTCCTCCTCCATTGCCACCGTCTTATGATGCCAACACCACCAAATTTGTCGCCCTCATCAGACGATATGATTGCAATTTTGATTTAAAGGTCAGTCGTGTTTGATATTTAATAATTTGTGTCATCAGTGAATCCATTTGGTCTAATGTAAGGAACTTGTTTCAGGTTTTGCATGCACAGCAAGCTGGATACGATGCTGCAATCGTTCACAACATGTATTCAGAAACTCTGCTCAATATGAACTACAGCAATGGTGATTATTTACAAAATATATATATATATATATATATATACACACAATTTTTTTTTAAAAACTGACACGTCAACGCTATCTTCCTAAGCTCCCCAAAATGTAAATATTATTTTGTGTTTTTCTTCTTCTCCAGAAACTATTGCAGAGCAGATCGAGATCCCCTCTGTTTTCACCAGCTACTATGCTTCCCAAATTCTCAAGAATTTCATAATTCCAGAGCAAGGGTAAGAAAAAAAGAACATTTTTGGAATGAAATATACATAATCATTTTGAAAGTTACAGTAGAATAAACCAACCTTGAACAGTCAGAATTCATTTACACAAACGTTTCTATCTGATGCGTTATTTCTTTTCTCGGCCTGCAGTGCTTATGTCATCCTCAAGCCGGAGTTTGCTTTCCCGCTGTCATACTACCTTATCCCTTTCACTGGAGTTGTTGGCATGATTATTGTTGTGATGTTTGTCGTCTTGGTGAGTATTATATCTGCAACATGATGTCTCTTTGGATGTTTATTCAATATGTAACACATTCTCTAGTCTTTATTAGTGGATTAACTTGGAATTAAAATGGCAAATTTGTTATTGTTTCCTCCCACTTTATTTGGACAATGGGTAATCGAGGCAAGCTTTGTTCCTTTGTATTATAAAATGGTGACCTAATTATATTGCAGCAAAGTTATAGCCAGCTAATTTTCCTCCTTAGGTGGGATATGTATTTACTATACACATATTTATTTAGTTAGTTTGTAGACCTTAAAAACCTATTTTCTTGATCTGTTTCTGAGTTTGAATGGTGGATTCTTACATTAACACGAACAAAAAAGCCACTGGTATGCATGTTGAATGTCAGTCTTGTCTTGCCTTGAGTAACGTTTCCTTCTTGCATTGTTCAGATCATACGATGTGTACAGTACAGAAAAAGAATAAGGAAAAATCGTTTGTCAAAGGATCAACTGAAGCGGATTCCGACTCACCGGTTCACCAAAGGTAACAAGAGTGTATTGTTTTTACTGTGATGTATTGTTTTTCAAAATGATTTTGAAAAAAAACGGTTGCAATGACTGCATTTTCCTTGCACCTGAAGTTGAAAGTTGTAATGTTTTTTCTATCATATGAGAAGTTTCACTGCTCATGCTGAAATGTTTGTGCCGGCGTGTTTTGCAACGAGGTGATTTGAAACTTGCAACTACTTATAATTCTCCAATCTGCACCATTCAGAAATCTGTGCTTCAACAGAATACTCGGGATTTAAATTTATGCCATTAACTTGAAACAGGAGATCTCCCCTGTTTTGTTTAGTGGAATTGGTATCTCCTCTCATCAGCAGAAAAAACACTTAACTATCATGCCCTGACATTCTTAAACTGCCCACTTAAGATTTGACAAGCTGAGTTTGGGCGGACGCTGTCAACCGGCTTGAGTCGATGTGAGCTGGGCCAGTTCACACTGCTGCAACTTTTCCCTGCAACCCTCTAAAACAGTTTTGTCTTGTCGTGAATCTTTGGTCCAAACTGGGGTTTACTCATCTGGTGACTTGAAATTGTTTTTTTTTATAAAAAAAAAAATAAAAAAATCATATTTTTTGTAGATTTAAGTTGATTACTTTTCACACGTATTTCAGGGGATGACTATGATGTGTGTGCCATCTGTCTGGATGAGTATGAAGAAGGAGACAAGCTGCGAGTTTTACCTTGTTCACATGGTAAATATTTTATTTGATATGATGACGATCATATTTTTGTACAGTGTGCACAGCTGTGTTAGCTTTTGAACATGTCTTTATTCATTCATGCATTACAGTCATTTTCCTTTCGGAGGTCTTTCTTAAGTATCTCAAACTTCTTCTTGCTTCTCAGCCTACCACTGCAAGTGTGTTGACCCGTGGCTCACCCAGACCAAGAAGACGTGTCCCGTGTGCAAACAGCGCGTCACCCGGAACAACCTTGAGCACTCCGAGTCTGAGTCTGAGGAAGAAACCGGAGGCCGCGGAGAGGCAGAAGGAAGAGAGGGCGAACCCGACTCGGAGCGCACTCCTCTGCTCCGGCCCTCCAACCCGGGGTCCCCCTCTGGAGTCTATGCAGCCACTACCACGACCACCACTGCCCAGTGCCTCGCCTCCCCTGCACACTGCGACTCCCCCATCGTGGGCTTTGAAGGCTACTACTCCCCGGAGGAGGACACAGACTCAGACAGTGATGACTCGGGAGAAGACAGGCACCACACTGACGACGACACCGCTCAGCTCATTGGTAGGGATCGTGTGGATGTCTGATGGCCGGAACTGAAATGAGATTAAAAAGGGTCTTTCTATCGTCAGACGTGCTGTTATCACACGTCACTTAAAAACAACTTGCAGATTTATGGATAGCGAGACATTTAGGATACTTGCCACGTTTGTTGATTGTAACAGAATCTTTTACCCAGTTAACACAAGGAGGTCTTCTTTTAAGTGTCAAAGCAGATGCAGCACATGCATCGATTAGTTTGACCAAAATCAAATGTTGAGCATCAATCCACTTCAGTACCCACATTCACTCCTGAACTATTTTCTGTAGACCTTCGTGATGCATGTTGTAATTTCTAACTTGATCACGCCACGTGACCTAATCACTCGTGCTGCACAAAATGAATGGGCCATCTAAATGTATTTTTAAATGAGAGTGTGTCTCCTCTAGATGAAACCTGTGTAGCCAAAGTTCTCGTGCTTAAAATTGATCTTCAAGGCTCTCTGTGAGTTTTAAGTGAGATTAGTGCAGTTTGAAGGCTCTATGTTGTCTTAATGATAATTGTTTTATATCCGACAGTCCTTTTTCCCAACTTTGAATCACTTTCTAATGGATTTACAAGTGGAGGGAAAAGTTTTGTCCTCATTTTATGTTTTAATTTGTTCAGTTCTCTTTTGTCACTGTTTAAAATGTACATTTCAGTTTTTTTGAAATATCAGATTTGTTCTAAAATTTAACAGTAAATGACGCTATAATAGAATATTGAATATATGTTATACTTTTCTGCTGTTTTGACATTGTTACTGATAATGCTGCGAACAGTTTAAGAAAACACATTTCTAGCTTTATCCAATTTGTCAAGTTGAACAGACTCAGGTTTCTAGTAAAAATTTAAAGGTCAGTTGGACTTGTAAATCAGTAACAGTGAGGAAATAATAGGTTTTAATCTTGTAAATTGTTTTAAGCCTTTTGTTTTTCTTTAAATCTGTTAAATCTGTAGATTCATAAATATTTAATCGATTTTCTTTTTTCATTTTTATATATAACAGAATGATAACATGATAAATTGTGGGACCCTGGAGGTGTTTTTAGAGCATTGCCTTACATTGGCCTTGAAATCGAAGGGACAAAACTGACACTCCTTGTTCCCTTCTTGTTGAGCTGTATTTGACACTGCTGCTTCAGGAGCGTTTGTCTTGTTCCCTGGTCTGAGAATTTGCTCCACATTAGTTTTGAGCAGGAAGGAGAAAGTCTATGTTCCCACATATTTAGTGCTAGTGATGACCCAGATAGCCAGCATTGTCATGCTTGATTTGCACCTGAAAATTTGGACAAGCTCAACAGCTGTCCAACAAGATATGGTTTGTTCCTCCACTTTTATAAGATGACCTGGGTGAAGGTCATGCTGTTGATTTTAAAGAGCAGTACAAGCAGAAACCTTAAAGTGGACCTATTATGCTTTTCCGTGTTTTGTCATTGTGACCAAAGTTTAAAATAATGCAGTAAATATTTGTAACAATCAAGTGACATCAGTACTCACTTTCTTTATATGGTCATCTGCTCCAGGCAGAGTAATGCAAAGTACAGAATAACATTTTACTACCAACATGAGCACATTTCCAACAAGTACACCTTTTAACAAGAAGCCTGGCTCTGCCCACCTATTGCTCACAGCTTCAGTCTTTGCTGTTGAGCACTGGGTGCAGCTGCTTGGCAGGCCTCCTGGAAGTTAGCCAGTGAAACAGTGGGCTCCTGAGGAGGGGTGCCTTAAAGAGGCAGGAGCTAAAACTTTGAAGTGTAAACAGCAGAATGCTCCTTTATTGGAGTCGCAAACTTAAACAAATAAATTAAAAAAAGAGAGCAAAGTAGGTCCCCTTTAAAAGTTATTTCAGGCAAACTGTTTCACTACTCCAAATAATGCATATTGTTTATGTACACTGTACATTGTTTCAGTACTGTATTGATTATCCAAACCCCACATTCACCTGCAATAGTAGTCAGCGTTTCCTCTGTGGAGATTTTGTATTAGTCCTCGCCCTTTAATTCAGGGTTACTGCCATCTGTCAAAAAAAAAAAAAATTAAAAAACTGCTACGTTTTAAGAATTGTTTTAACAATTAAAATTACATGGCCTACCACAACTTGAACCCTAACTTCTTCAGATGGGGGATAAAAGTTGTCCTGCTCCAAACACCACTTTTTAAACAAAGGTTAGCTGCACAGGATGTATATCAATTTTGTGTCTGAGGAAAAGTTTTCAGTAAATGACCGGCCTTTAAAATCACATTCCTTTTTTTTTATTTGATCGACTCCACGCTATTGAGATTTGATTGGGACTTGTTGGCAATAGTCTGTATTGTAAAATAGAACAGCTGTTTTCCTATTTACAATATGCTTCAAATATCTTTTGTACTGTATATTGTTATTTGCTCTATACTGGATGTCTCAGTTTTATAGACTGTTGACAACAACCAATGAAAAAATGTAACCCCCTCCCCACTTTTTCATTATTCCCTCTCCTTTTTAGAACGTGCCTAGATGACTACACTTAAATAATAGATGTACAGTGTCAAGTATAATTTTCACGTTTAAAGCAGGACTGAGAATCTTGGATGTCTAAGACACAGTTGGTGGAAAGCTGCATTAAATGTATGATTTGTGGAAGTTTAAATGACATTGAAATGGTACTGTGTTGCCATTTGTTTGTTTAGATGAGAAAATCAAAGAGAGGTTTATTGACATGTGATAATTCTTAATAATAAAGCCACTATGAAGAAGATTGTTACCAAAGGAGTTTGTTATTAGTATATATGCTATTATTTTTTATATTTGTACATTTTAAAGATGAGGTCAATGCTAGATAATGATCATTTAGAATATTATAAAATGAAGCATATTAATCTAAAAAAATAGATAGAGATGAAGAGTGGTTTGAGTGAAAATAATTTGTTTTGAAATTGTGGAGAAGAATACAATCTTATTTTAAGTTTTAAGATGGAGTTCATTAACTTTTCACTTTCTGGCCAGAATGTGCTGAGCCATAACAAGTTACAGATGGTTTTATTAATTATAATGAGATACCTTACTTTCTGTAAAAGCACAGCTCACCTAAGAACATGTTCTTTTAATTCGTTGATCCTGTAGCTGTGAACTAATTAGAGCTAGGACACCCTGCTGAATTTGCCCCCTTTCAGGTTTTATTACTTTCATCAGTGAATGATCTGATGGAAAAACACTAAAGCACAATTACAACTTTATATAATTAAACAAAACCGTCTGTATGACCCTGTCACATTTCTACATGTTCAATTTGTCCTGCATTGACTAAAACTGATAGATTATCCATGTTCACATGTTCGTGTTTTAAATTAATGAGCACATTAATTTCGGGGAGTTACTGGAGCTAAATGGTTTAATCAAATACATTTAAACATATTGGTACAATGGCAGCATGTTCTTAATGTGTTCACAGAGCGATATGCAGTTCGCTACTTTTGGATGTAACAGTTCCTCATTAAGACTTCCTGTATTTGATAATCTCAATCTTTTTAAACCTTTTCAGTTTCATCATTTCATGTGGCTCTAATCATGTCCCCTGCTGTGTTGAAGAAAACGCAATTCATACCCGAGCTGAATAACCCTTTTAAAACTCCAGATACCAGGTGGCTGTGTAGGTTAGCCACTGGCTGGATTATGGCATGTGTAACACTAAAGGCCAGCATGCTTCCTTAGGTTTGTTCCATGTGAGCTGAAAAATAAACAATAGTGTGGTGACTAACCCCAACGTCACAGTGTTTCACACTAACCAACCTATAAAAGGTTAAAGAATATAGGAAACATCAAACTTTTCATTTGGTGTGAGCATTTGGAAAACCGAAAAAATTCAAATTACATTACAAAATTTCTCTAAACACCGATTAATGCAGCTGTAATACAAAGATGCTGTCGTCCTCCTCTTTTCCGAGATTTTCTTTCTCGCTCTTCTTGACTGTATCTTTATTTGTGCTGCTGAATTCCAGACAGATCACTCAAGACCACAAAGAGGTAAAGTGCAAACTTTGTGTTTTGTAGTTATTTGACCTTTGCCACCTGACTTTCATCACTGAAATTTCAGCCATAATGATTTATTAAATGTAAAGCTGACATATTTTAACATGTTTTTCTTAAGTGGGTGTGTTTTTCCAACAAATACAGAAAAGTTAATGTAATCTAAAATGCAAAAAGTTTATAGATAAGTGAAAATTAATTCAAAGGAATAATTCAAATGAAGCATAACAAATTTGTCTACAGCTTGACTTTTGAATGTTAAACGACATTAAATTAGTCTCTCCAAAAAGATAAAAACACAGTTCAAGGGTGGTTTTACCCATCCCTGGAATAACCTGCATGTATGTCATAACCAGATTTAGTCTCGTTCTTTTCTTTCTGTTGACACCATGTTTCTGTTGCACAAAGACAATAAACTCTTTATTGTCAGTGCATATCATTGTAATATAATGCACACTTAGAAACTAAGTTGTTCCAAATCCTCTGTTGTCATTATATTGTCAAGTATTGACCTTTAATATTAATAAAATAAATGCTAACAATATTGCACAATATACAGAGGAAATAACACTGTATTGTTGGCTCACATGTTCATAGGGTTTTTTGGATAGTCTTTACCGACAGCGCATGATCGCCACTCCTTTGGAAGCCAATGTTGGACCCGTAGAAGACCAAAACTTCCCACAAGTGGAATCTGCATTAATCTTGGAGGGTGAACTGCAGGCTACTCAAGTTTGGCCACGCGCTATACTGGATTACATGAAGCATCAGTTAAGGTTCAGAGGACGGACAAAGAAAAGCACAAATAAAGGACATATTTGCCAGTTTACTGTATAATGAAAGTAATATTAAATAGTATAACAGATGAATCTATTAAACTTTGCTTTGCATTTGTTCTACAAAACTACTCATTTGCTGTTTAAAAGAATGAGAATATGACTGTCTGTACACATGAAAAAACATGATAAAATTTAAACCTGACGAACAAACTACCTCTTTAAACTAGTCTTTAATTGTGTTCTTTGCCACACTGTTCTCCAAACTCAACTTAGCTTTGACCTCTCCAACTCATATTGTGCTGCCAGACATTTTTTCCACTCCCACTGGTCTTCATTTTGAATTACAGTGAAGATATTAAAGTTTAAAATGAAATACATCAGAATGTTTATAAAATGTGTATGAAATAATGGATGAGAAATCTACAATAGCCTATGTCAATTTGATGCAGTGGAGCAGCCATAAACATTAGGATTCAATTTTAATGAATAGCTAACAATCTATTTAATAATAATAATAATAATAATAATACTATCAAATAATGTGCAATAAAGTTTTTTTTTTTTCTATTTTTGATGTACCAGAAAGAGGAAATAAAAGAGGAAAAGCTGTAGTTTCATATTCTGATTTACACTCCAGACCAGTTGGGGGCGGTAACGTCTCCTTTCATTGTTTGCCGAGCGCAGTACAACATCAGGAAGAAGTCGTGAAGGCGTGAAGGCGAGCAAGAAGGAGACGAGCACGAATATTCTCCAGGCAAACGACCAACGAGGTACCAGAGTTTATTCCGCTGTATAACATTTCTAATCAGCTGAGGTTACATTGACTAGAAAGCAGATGTTCTGTCGCTTAGAATAAGACAGATGTGCAGCGCGAGACCGTCTCGAGCGGTAATGCTTCGCTAGCTCACGCGGCTGGCGTATTAGCTAACGTTAGCCAGCGAGCGAGTAACACTTCAACAATAACTCACATCCTCGGTTTCCGCTCGACGAGCCTCAACTTTATCCACACAAATGTTGCAGGTTTTTTTTTTTTGTTGTTGTTTTTTTTGCATTTGTGGCTCTTTGGTCATTCGGATATAACCGCTCTTCGCTGATAGTAATTGTCGCGCAAGACAAAGACCCACTTGAACGGGACCTGAGACGCGGGCCTCCTGCTTCGTGCACCTGTTTGTGTTTCTCTCCATGTGACCGACTTCTTCCCACTGAGGTCACATTTATGCAATCTGTAATTAATACACAGTTTGTTTTGTTTGTTTTCTAAACCCGCTCCCTCTTCCCGTCTCTGTGGTCGTGGAGATGGGAGACAGTGATGATGAGTACGATCGCAGGAGAAGGGACAAATTCCGACGAGAGAGAAGTGATTACGACCGTTCAAGAGAGCGAGAGGACCGACGGAGAGACGACTGGAACGACAGGTGAGAAATCACTGAGAGGCAAACCTCAGACGACAACAACAACAACAACAACAACAACAACAACCCGTCCTGAGCAGGATTCTGTTGAACCCCGTGCAGCCGTCTCACCTCCAGAAAAACGGCAAAATGCACCTGGACGGCGTCTCGAATTTCTTTCCGGTTCCACGTTTTCTCCTGTTTCTGTGAAATCTCTTCCCCAGGGAGTGGGACCGGGGCAGGGAGCGACGCAGCCGCGGGGAATACCGCGATTACGACAGAGGTCGTAGGGAGAGATTTACGCCACCCAGACACGACATGAGTCCCCAGCAGAAACGCATGAGAAGAGACTGGTGAGATTGGCAGCAACGCTCCTCCGCCATCTCTCGGCCGGCGGCGTCTTTTTCTCGAGCTTGTTTTATCTGTCCCCCGTCAGGGATGACCACGGCGGAGACCCCTACCGTGGGGGCTACGACTTGGGTTATGGTGGTGGAGGAGGGCCCAGCTACGGTCCACCGCAGCACTGGGGCCATCCTGAGCTGCACCTCATGCAACCTCATCAGGGCATCCCCATTCAGGCACGGTGAGAGACCCGATCACGATTCGTTGGAGCTTCAGTTTTAAAGTTAAAAGCTGTTTCACACATCTTTAAGTTGTTTCCCCCCCCAAGTATTATTAATTTTAAAAGATTGTTTCATTTAAATAACATTTTATTAGACACTTACAAGTTATGCAAAGCAAAATCACAGCGTGTTTTTGGTTCTGTCTTGTAACCAACTAACATTTGAAAAGGATTAATTTGTTTAGCCCGTCTGACGCTCCATCCAAACGGTCTCTCTTCCATCAGGCTCGGTAACATCCATGACATGGACTTGGGTCCTCCTCCTCCTATAATGAAGACCTTTAAGGAGTTTCTGGTGTCCTTAGATGACTCCGTAGATGAGACCGAAGCAGTCAAACGCTACAATGAGTACAAGATCGACTTCCGCCGACAACAGATGCAGGATTTCTTTTTGGCTCATAAAGATGAAGAGTGGTACGATCTCAGTTGCCTTTACCAAATAAGCATCAATCATGAGTATTAGTAGGTTTTAATGTAGTTGTACTATACCAGTTTTTTTTTTCATAGATTTATTGTAGTCATCACCAAATGTTTACAATTTGTCTCAATGACTCATTATCTTCATTATTTTAGGTGTAACTGATTTGTGAATAAGAACCTAATAGGTTGGGCCTGGTCCTATGGTGGGTTTGTCCTGGTACATTTGTCATACGTTGTAGCATCATGTTTATTTGATGGCGAAGGATTCAAGTATTTGCGTAAAACAAGAGAGATAATAATATAAAATTTTCACCAAAGACTTTCAACGCGTTGAGATATTTTATCAAATCTCATACTGTTAATTTACACAAATTGATAGCAGGGGAAGCCAGATAACCAGAACCAGAGGGCATTAGGGCAGTTCCACCCACGTACTAGGACCAGGCACACACAGTTAGTTTAGTAATGACTGTTGTGGTGGTACTTGTGGATAAAATTAGAAAATCAATCCAAAGTCAACTTTAGTCTACATGTCTTTAGTTGGTTGTTGTAAGAGTTGCAAATAAAACAAGACCACGAGACTCTGCAAGTCTGACGTGAAATATACCGATTCCATTGTAACATCTCCATTAAGTAAGTCCAGCAAGAAAATGAAAGCATTTATGTCTAAATTCTGTTCCCAGTCACGTAACGGAAATATCGAAGTTTGTTATTTTGTTCAGTTACATGTAGCTTTGATCAAACAGTTGACTCGTTTCATTGGATTGATTTTCTTATTTGACGTAACACAGGATTTACAGTTGTCTACTGTCTGTTAATGCTTATTACACTTATTTCACAGGTATCATGCAAAATTGTTCTGTTTTGACCCATAACCCATTTTTCTTCCCTTCATTTCGACCACTACGTTGACGACGATTTTTTTCAAGATGAGAAAAAGTGGAACTCATCTGCAAGAGTCGGTCTTAGATAGCCAGGGCATGCACTGCGCACAATGCAGTTGCACTTAGACACACAGTTCCAGGAATTTTAGATAGACAACTCAAGTAGTCTCCCGCACACGGAGAATTTTTTTTTCTTGTTTTATGCTTTTTCAACACGATTTTCTTTTTATGTTCGGATCAAATCGAATCCCAAAACCGAATTTGTGTGTATACAGACACACCATTGGGGTGAAGTGGAGCGCATTTTCTCAGAAGAGACCCCCCCCTCTCTGTATTTATTTGTTATTAAACTGGCAGAACAAAAGGTAACTGTAGCCCACTCAATGATAAACATTTTTAATGTTACATTCTGCATATGTGAATGCTTAATTTTATAATCTCTCTGTGTTTTTTTCCTTGTTTTTGGTGAGTTAATCAAACCTTCTAATAAAGTGGAATAATTATCATAATCACAGTCCAAACATGCACACACTGAAAGACCTGACATAAGGAGTAGGCTATACTGAGCACATTACACAAAATTACAATCTTGTCACATAGATAGATACTTGAATTCCACGGACTGAATTTGGCATCTTTACATTTTCTCAACAAACAACAAAACAATCTGGATTTAAAATACATATCATTTGTTGAAAATGTGGTAAACAGAAATTGTAATTTGCAAATCAATCAAATTTCTCAATGCAACTTTTATGACTTTGCAGATGCGACATAAATACATAATATGTATTTGTTCTCTAACTTGTGCAACCCGTTCATCCCAATCCCCATCATTCCCTCCCCACTCTTTTTGTGGACCCCAACTCTGGACACAGGTTCAGGTCCAAGTACCACCCAGACGAGGCCAGCCGACTTAAAGCAGAGGGCCAGAGTGCCCTGCGCAACCGTCTGAATGTCTTTACGTTCCTGATGGAGAATAGCTGGTTTGATAATGTCTGCCTGGACATTGAACAGACTCCAGCCATCATCAAGGTTCTGGATGCAGGTGAGGCCTCAGAAATGTTTAAAAAGCGAAGTATTTATTTCTGTCCACATTGCATTTTTTTTTATTTTTTTAATAATAACAAAGGAATATAAATCCTGGATAGTATGTAAAGATAAGATGCTGTTATTAGTTGTAGCCCGAACCAGTCACCATCTTGTCTTGTTTGCCTTCAGCTGTGATTAAAATGGAAGGAGGGACGGATCACGATCTTCGCATCTTGGACCTGCCGACTGAAGAGGAAGAGGACAGGGAGAAGTCGGCGTCTGTTTCAGGGGGCGCAGAACCTCCCAAGAGAGAAGACCCCAAAACCTCCGCCGGGGACCGCAAACCCTCGGTCGAGAAAGACAAAAATGAGAAGGTATGTGTTGTTCTCCGTCAGTCAGGAAGGACCCGTGACATTACAGTAGCTGTGTTGATGGCGGTGAACTGTGCCACAGGAGGAGAGCGACTCTGCCAGCACAGAAAGGGCTTCTACAGCTGAAGGGGAGGACGTGAAAGAGGAGGCAGAGAAAGAAGCTGCCAAAGAAGACATGCCTGAGCCGAAGAAAGTTAGTGTTGCTCATATTATTGAAGTATTTGTAAATAAGAAACGGAAATGAACCAAACGGTCCTGATTGTTCTCATTATAAAAAAAAAATTTTTAGCCAAGAAGAAAGAGGAAGCGCAGCGGAGACAGCGATGACGAAGGCACCGCCTCAGAGAGTGACTCTGACTCCGATTCAGACTCCAACTCCAACTGCTCCGACAAACCTGCGAAAAAGGAAGAGGTGGAAGAGAAAGATGAGCAAGAAGAGGAGGGTGAAGGTAAGGAATCAAATTCATCACGTCTGATTTTCATTTTCAGAATGAGCATCACGTATACGTTTTCATAATTCATAACCCTGAGAGTTTGCCCGAATAATCTGTTTTTCCCCCCATCTAATGATCCAGAGGAGAAACCAAAGGAGAACTCTGAGGAGGACAAGAAAGAAGAAAAGAAGCCCAAAGATGACTCTCCCCGACCGCGGCCTCTCCACAGGACCTGCTCTCTGTTCATGAGGAGCATCGCTCCCACTATTTCCAAGGCTGAGATTATCGCTGTGAGTTGAACAAAAGAAACGGTGTTAATGGCTCCAGAGTTCACGTAGAATCCCTCGGAGCAATGAAACGTTTGTGTCAATATCTCCATCCGTTTTCTTTTTCTCTCAGCTGTGTCGGCGATACCCCGGGTTTCTGCGTGTTTGCTTGTCTGACCCACATCCGGAGCGCAGGTTGGTTCAAAATGAAAACGCATTCTTTTAATTTGCTGCTCTAAAATGTCGTTTGTTGCATTCACATTGTGTGACTTGATAAATTACAGACAATTACACACAACGTTGAAACGTGCTGTTGCAGGTTTTTCAGGCGTTGCTGGGTGACGTTTGACCGTAGCGTCAACATCAAAGAAGTCTGTTGGAACCTTCAGAACATTCGAGTAAGTGTCGCTGTCTTAGATATTGACACTCGTTAGCTTTTTTTTTTGCAGCTTGGTAGGTGTTACAGATGGCTCCAGTGAGTTTGTGTCTTAAGTGACGCAGCCAAAGTTGTGGTTGATAATCTGTTTTATTGTAAATGAGTTACCTTTCTATATATATATTTTTTTTTCACGAGTGGTTTTGAATATGTTCGGCATATTGTGTTGCTGCAATCAGCCTTTCTGTTCTCACTTCAAATGCATGCCTCATCACTACTCTAGACTGCATTGTTGTTTCTCCTCTTTTTCAATTTGTGATGAAATCCCTGACTATCTTTGTCAGTGATTTAGAGCCACAGTGAAAGACTTTTTGCTTTTATTACCTCCTGTAATCTCCCAAATCGCAGTCAGGGCCATTAATGGTCCGCTTTCCTCTCTCCACTTCCCAGCTGCGAGACTGTGAACTGGCACCAGGGGTGAACAGGGACCTGGCTCGGAGGGTGCGTAACGTTAATGGCATCACTCAGCACAAGCAGGTGCTCCGCAATGACATCAAGCTGGCTGCCAAGCTCATTCATGCCTTGGATGATAAAGGGGACCTGTGGAGCATCAAGTCTCGGGAAGAAGGGCAGAGCACCGAGGTATCGTGTCGATTCGCATGCATTTTGTCACGTGTGCACATTTGAATAGATTGTTCTCGGTTGATATTGCCTTCAGTCAGAGTTACTCATTTATGTCCGGTTTGTGATTTCAAAGCTGCCGGTTCAGAACCCCATCTTGAAGAATATTACTGATTACCTGATAGAGGAGGTGAGTGCAGAGGAAGAGGAGCTGCTGGGCTCTGGCAGCGGAATGGATACTGAGGAGAGCGCCAAGGAAGGAAACCCTGCCGAGACCACCGTGGAGAGGGATGACAAACTAGCCAAGGTCTGACTTTTGCGATTATAAGTACAGTTATGAATTTTCATGCGGCACATATTTCATCTGATTGTTCTCTGCCCTCTCTTTGGAAAGCATGACTTGTCTTCTTGTGTATTTGATGTACCAGGCCTGTCATTTAGATAAGTGGCTAAACTTGGCCAATTCAGTCTTTGTAAAGTTTTTTTGCCGTATATCTTGTTTCAGGTTTTGGACCGTCTGCTCTTGTATCTGCGTATTGTACATTCGATTGACTACTACAACACGTGTGAATACCCCAGCGAGGATGAAATGCCCAATCGCTGTGGCATGATCCACGTACGTGGACCCATTCCTCCAAACCGCATCACACATGGAGAAGGTCAGTGTGTTTCCTTTTTTTTTTTTTTTTTTTTTTTTTAATTATGCAGCACAAAGCAGTGCTCTGGAATGAGAAGAAATAAATTGGATGGCTGCACAGTAGTGGAAACGGATGCAAAATAAGTGTTCCCACGTAAATGCATTTTAACTATTGTCTTTGCTACTTAAACATGAGCTGTGCTTAGTCTAGTTTTCGGTCACATTATTTTGACCACAGGATCTTATGGCAATATACAGCTGTATTTTAACAGCTTAAACACAGCTTAAATGGCAGACTAGTTTTCGGATGGACCTTTTGAACTTGACACTCGACACAAAATACGTTTTGTGTAATAACAGTGGCTGAACGACTTAAGGTTCATATTGAGTTTCTAATGAACTACGGCTTTAAAAATTCTTATAACCATGTCACACCTTTTGTAACCTCTCGCATTTTCCTGGTAATTTTAAACAGTGCAACAGTGGCAGAAGATGACGGAGGAGAAGTTGAGTCCTCTGCTTAGTTTAAAAGAAATCCTGTCTGAGGACGAGGCAGCGAAGATGGGTCGCAAGGATCCTGAAGAGGAGGTGGAGAAATTTGTGTCCGCTAACACTCAAGAGCTGGGAAAGGACAAATGGCTGTGCCCTCTGAGCGGCAAGAAATTTAAGGTAAGGGCTTGTAAAGCAAAGTATTCTGGCCTGTACAACATAATATAATGCTGTGATGGGATTTGAATCAGTTCAAAGGTGTGTTTTGATGGTTTCTTTGTTGTGCTGCAGAACTATTAAAGGACATGTGCTTTGCCTATATTTTTCTTCTCAAATCAATTTATAGGGTCCAGAATTTGTACGGAAGCACATCCTGAACAAACACGGTGACAAAATTGAAGAAGTGAAAAAGGAGGTGGCGTTTTTCAACACTTTCCTGATGGACGCGAAGAGACCGTCGCTGCCTGAGATTAAACTTCCTCCTCTCCCAGGCCCAGGTCAAGGTCAGCACAATATATATAACCAACTCGTATACTCAGAATAAATGATCAGCAGAGACGGACAGTATAAATATATTGGTGCGCTTTGGTTTAAAAATGGAAATAACGAATTATTTTTGTTTGTTTTTTCTCCCACAGGTTTGCTTTCTCCCACCATGCCATTTCCTCCTCAGGGTCCCCAGGGTCCAATGGGCTTTGCACAGCCTCGGCCTCCTCTGATGGGCTATGGTGGTACGTTGTGCCTGTACTTTTTCTTATACCGAGAGTGAAAATATGTTTTTTTTTGTATTATTTATTATTGTTTATTCCTTGTTTACAGCGGGTGGGCCTCCTTACCCTCCCAACCAGTATGGAGGAGGCAGAGGCAACTATGACAACTTCCGTGGACAAGGTGGCTACCTGGGGAAGCCGCGCAACATCAGGTGAGACCACTGTACGTGTGATTTCTATTTTGCTACAAGCTGTTTCTACTCTCTGCTATTGGGGAATTTTAAAACCTTGTTTTTAAGATCATTTCTGTTTCTCTTTCCTGATTATTTGTCTTTCTTGCACCTTCAACCATCTCAGAATGTCACGCGGTGATCCACGCAACATCATTGAGTATCGTGACCTGGATGCACCAGATGATATGGACTTCTTTTAGGAGTATCACTTGGTCCTTTCAGTCTTCACTTTTTACCAGTGTTGTCTCCCGCCTTCTTTTTGTAGTAGCTAGATTATTTCCCTTACATTATTCATTTTGTAATTATTGTGCAACTACACTTCTGTACGGCTGTAAACTGGTCCCTCAATAAAGTTGTGATTTAAATTGCATTATGTATTACATTTCATTTCAATCAAATTGTATGTGACTTTAGGAAGACCATTCAGATTGAAAGGATAAGATATGGAAGAAGCGAGCAACCCGGGAAGCTCGTCCCGGACGCTCCATATCGACCAGGCTGTTAAAAAAAAAAAAAACTTAGAATAAAGGTTAAAAATGCACTCGGTTTTATTTGGTTCATTCAAATTTTCACCAACATGGTGGTTTGTGTTTTTCTGAAAATGCACCAGTGCGATAAATGCCAAGTAAAGAAAATAGAGGCATGACACATTGACATGACCAATAATTGATCATTTGTAAACGCATAGGAGAAGACACAAATGTTTAACATCATACTATATTTATACCAGTACAGCTCTTTGGATTTCAGTGCTTTTATAAATGCAGAACTCCGACATAATATCCCTAATTATTATTTAAAGCATATATCGTTGTTAAATATTTTCAAATACGGTCAGAATTGACATTAAGAACACAGAAACCTACAACATGAATACGTTGTTGGAGATCAAGTCCATCACGTCAGCTCCACACTGTTGGGTCCCACACTGACTGAGCCCCCATTAAAAGCAGCAAATAAAAACGGAGCAATGCAGTTCATGTTGAGATGAAATGTTTAAAGGATCCGAAGCTCGTGACTTTCAGAAAGTCCGCAGCTGACCTTGTTTTCATGGAATAATTTGGTCAGAGCCTCCATGTAAAGTGTGTGATAGTGGTCAACCTCCTCCTCGGTAGGCGAGACACACTTTGGCACAGAGATGGGACTTCCCACTGAAAGAAGCAGAATATGAGGATAAAATGAGCTCCGTATATCATATTATTTGTTAAAAACATATTGAAATACTCACCAACAGTAGTGATTGGAGTTCTGTAGGGCAGGACTGCGAAGCGCTCGCCGACAAACAAACATGGGGCGAAACCCATGATCTTTTTAAACAAGTCCTGTAACCTGCGACCTACGCTGCCCTCAGACAAAATCACCTGCCGAAACAGCTCATTCTCCCCAAACGAATAAACGGGCACCAGATCAGCCCTGTCGAAGAGCATCACAGATTACATAATGTAGTGGTGAGTGCAGTTGCACTCCTTGATTACTGCCGTTTCGCACGTTTTTCATACGAGTTCTCACCCAAATTCCAGTGCAATCCTGACAAATCCCTTTCTTTGCTTCACCACCACTGCGTTGACTCCAGGAGAAGATGCCAGAGATTCAGCAGCTCCCCCTATCACAATCACCACTGCATTTCCTTTGCCTCTTTTTGAGAGGAGGTGGACGAGGCTCGGTTTGCTGACTGGATAAAGGCCTTATCAGAAAGACAAAATAAGAACTTCAACAGTTCAGCTGATGGAGACGAGTATTTTTTTTTTTTAAAGGCAAGAACCGACAGAATTTCCCATCCAGTTGTAAAGAAAAAAAATTAAAAAAAACTCCCATGGTATCACACATTTGAGAGCGAACTGTCACAGGGATAACACATTCCCTGCATGTCTGCGCTGCTTACAGGTTCAAATTCATACTGTAAAAACAGATTGTGTTTGACATAATCATTGCTGCACTGACTGGTCTGAGACACAATCACATGCGGAAAGTTTTGACCTCCATTTGCAATTTAACAAAGAAAGATGCCATTTTCACTTTTTAAATTTTTTTTTTTATCTCGTATAAAAGGTTCAAAAACAGGGTTAGGTATGAATACTTCAGTCCTTTGATCAATTTTGACCTCGTATACTATAAACTCTGCTTATCAGTTTAAAAGAATAGCTTCATTAGACATGTGATAAATACCTCCATTCATTAAGTAGTCCCTCAAGATTGGTATCTTGAAAAGACCTGCCAATACCACCATGCAGCTTCGCACCCCAGGAAATGCCTCCGTGAAGCCGCAGCTCTCCGTGCTGAAGCAGGCAAACCCTCCAGCACTCATGATGCCGTGTGGGTGGCAGCCTACTATGTAGTTTTTGTTTGGACTCAGGTCGGCTGTCTTCACTAACTGAGCAAGAAAATTAACAGAAGAGGATTAAAGTAGTTGATCAGAGTCAGACCCTGTTATTTATCATAAAATCAAACCCAGTTTCACTGTATATTATCTGATTATTGTCTGAGTGAGAGATTAAGACCATGAATTGATGGAAATGTTGTGATTAAAGGCTTTCAATATAAAATGCTCATTGCGAAGACTTTTATCTCATAGATGTATCACCATATCAGCCTTGATAAAGAACCACAAGCAGATAGTAGGATTGTATATTTCAACATGGTATTTAATTCATGCACATTTCATATTTCATTAACGTATTGTTTAACAGAATTTTTGAAAATATTTGGGAGTAAAATAGTCGTTCTGCATAAACTGTACGCAAAGTATATTGGTTCTTGAGATCTAGCTGTGTGTGTGTGCATCTTGTGTCTGTGTAAAAAATAAAAAAAATTAAAAAAAATAAAAAATTTCATCAAAACAGATTATGAAAAAAAATAAAAATCTGAAAAGACAGCCAAAATGAAACTTACTTTAATCGGAAAGTAGTCTCTGAAGTACTCCCATACCCTCCACCTCCTCACAAATGTGGTTCTTCTGCCCCCTGATGGAGACATTAGAAATCTCGGAGATACTGAGTGCGCCACAGTTTCATGCTTCATACTAACTACAGTTTATCCAATTTGTACGTTATACTATTTGTTGTAGTATAATCTGAAAGTATACTTTAAAAAAAAAATCAACATACTTTAGGTTGCGCCCTAATTTCACACAGTACAACTAAGTCTATTCTAACCAGGTGTGTTCACGGTGGAGGGAAAGACAGTACAGTACACTGCATACTGAAAACCTTTGATTTCTGAGTGTGCTTTTGATGGACACGACTCACGATGCGGTGCACAAAGGAAACGGAGGAGCTGGTCACATTGTTTTCTGTTTTCCACCTGTGAGCAACTCCTCCATTTAACTTGTGCAATGCATCATGGGAAAATAACCCATCAACAGCACACATACACACAAAAATCGTCATTCTTTGGACTAAAACCTAAAATGTGTTAAAAATAAATAAATAAATAAGTGTGTAGTGACTTAAACCAGTTTAATGTACATGATTCCGGTATTTTCGTGAATACCTAAATGATGTCATTTCCTTTACCTCTGTCAGGGGTTTGCCAGTCCATCACCAGCCATACGAAGTAGAGAGCGGACAGCGGCCACAGAGAGGTAAACATAAGATACACCATCAAGATGATACAAGCCACTCCTGAAGATGTTTATTGCGCCGTGCAGTACGAGAGTCCATATGTTGGGGGGCACAAGAGATGTTTTACATGAGCTCAGAAAGATTTATCAACACAATGTGGTTTATCACATGGGTTAAAATAAGAAAAGGTGAGTGTGGTGGGATCTTACCTAAGAGGAGAAAACTTAGCACCCATTGTAGAACACTTATTGCTTCTAAAAACTTTTTCAACTGGCTTTTTTCTTCAGTCATTCTTGCAACCTGGAGGCCACACCATCAATATTCAGCAATCAATAACATTTTAAACTGGGCTTTCATTCAATAAAGGTCATGGATATATAAAGATATATTCTATGTCTGTAAAAATGACAAAAGCTGCTTTATCTAAAATAATAATATCTATGATAGAGGTCTTCATGATAGAGAGCAGATTGCATTGGAAGTCAGCACATCAGCTTGTGCTCTTAAAGTTCCTTTAGGGAAGAAAGAGACTTAAAAACATGCAGACGCTCGATCAAATGACTTACTTGCGCATGAACAAGCTCACAGGCAAACAAGATTATTAATTTGCCAACAAATAACACTTTTATCAGTCAGGCTAGAAGGAGCACAAAACACCGTTGTCTAAGAAATATTAAAACAGCATAAAACATCTTTTGTGATCCTGCTGCAAAGCAAAAAACAACAACATAGTACTGTACCTTCCTAGAGTTTATTCCGAAGTCAATTTGAATGAATGCACATTCATCGCTTCTCCACAGTTCGGTACTGTGTACTTTGACCCGATCATGTCAAACTGCTGATAACAAATCCACTCCTCCGACACCCTGACGAACAAGCAGGTCATGTCAGAGATATTTTATAGCTGGACACTTTGCATTTGGATATTTGTAGCCTCATCATGGAGGACATACGATGATTCCATGATCCGATTGGTGTTACTGGATGTATGCTGTTGTTTTTAGTCGAACTAGGTGTCAACAAGATTACGTGTGAATGTGTTGTGCAGGTGTTATTCAATGTAAATCAATCTCACTCAATGTTACAGTTTCCGGTTTCCTCTGATGTTTGTAGATGTAGACTTCCCTATTGAGCTCCACATCAACGAACCCATTTATTCCTCTGATTTTGTAAATGTGCTGAAATAATACACTTGAAGAATGAGCACAAGTTTTTTTTTCTCTCCCTTGAACCTTTGGAAGACTTTCAATGTAAAATAGTGAGGAAGTAGAGAAAGTGTTGAGCAAAACAGCAGCAACAACAAAATAAAATGGTAAATATGATCAGATTAGGAAGCAGGTAGATCAAAGATTTTTTTTTTTTTTAGAATAAAGCTTTATGTTAAATGCCTCAGAAAATTACAGACTCAACAATGACAATGTTTTACATACTTATTCCTGTACTCCTCCCTCATATTTGCTCCTTGGATCAAATATGTTATGATACACAACCACATACTTGAAATGAAAATTACAGCAAATATGACATTTAGACTTTTCCCAAGTCACACTTCAAGCCATTCATTGCATGTACAAATCAATAGTTATATGTGTTAGAGTAGGCATATGCAATAATGATAATATAACCCTGCACCACTTCTCCTAACACCAACACCAACCCCACTGATCCTCAGATTATATAGAGTCAAAGTCCGGCCTCCTCCTCCAGGTCAATTTCTGTTCCACTGACAACCTGGTGATTTCTTTGTAGTACAGTAGAACGTTTTCTGTATCTAAAATGGTCATTTGATCCTAAACTAATCCACCAAATTTTAACACCTTTACCTTTTAAGAAAGATAAAGCGCTTTTTGTTAAAAGGCTCTCTGGTAGGTGTTTTCCTGTGTTACCCTGGCTAATTGGAGCTGCGAATATTGTGATGTCACTCAGCTCTATGGACAAATATGACTGAAAACAATGTAAATCGCTGCTGAATTTCAGAGTGTGGACGGAAATTTCCAAGAGCATGTTTTAGGTTTTCAGCAGGACAAATGAATGAAACACTTCCTTAGAAAAAAAACATTGTTGTATTGAGGCTGGCGGAACAGAGGCTCACCAATATTTTTTATCGCTATTTTATTTTGGTCGACAAACATACTGCTTTGTTGAAGGATAATCATATGTGCATTTACAGATTAGAATGAGAGTAAATTGTCTTTAGACTCCAGCTGAGCTCAGTGTACAGCAGTATGAACACATAACCGTATGTACGCTCTGATTTACTTTGACCAACGTCTGGGGAAAGTTTAATCCAAACTAAATGTTGGACTTTGGATTGAACCTGCTGCACAGCTCTGTTCGCTCTTGTGAGGTACAGTCCAAAGATTTCACTGATACACGTGATTAGAAGCAGCACTCCTGACCTCTCACCTGGCTGTTCTCAAAGCTTCACTTTGTCTTCAGATACAGTATGCTCACCTATGTGGTCTCCCGCAGGCTTTGGGGGCGTGTCAGACTCACGCAGGCCATGTGTTGGCTAGTTGGTCATGTGACACCACCACCAAAAGAAAGAAACACCACAATGGTATGCTTAATTATATCACAGAAAAATCTGAAGAGAATATGTAGATTCTGGACTGAACAGTGGGCACTTCTCCATTTAATCAATCACATCTTATTTTATTGTGGCCTGTAAAGATGATTCCACTGATACAGTTATAGGCTCCAAAACGTCATACAATTATTCCTATGACGGCTAAGCCTACTTTGTGCTACTCAGCACCGGGTTTATGGCGAGCTTATTTTATACTTAATAGTATTTTTATCCCCTATTATATCACTGTGGCGGTAACATAATATTCTCGTATGTGACAGTTGTGTATCATGGTCTTCTTGTTAGATAAAAAAAAAAGGGTCTAGTTTTATTGTGTTTGGAAAAAAAACCTCAAGACTCCATCAAGACATTTAATGAGTGTACTGCTGAGTCTCGGGTTAATATGAGCAGAGATGGTGACTTTCATTTCGGTCTACTGATAAAAGCAGAAACAGCCTCTCGTCGCAGTTGAACTCATCGCCACATCCGATGCTTCTTTTTTTTTTTTTTTTTTTTTTTTTTTTTTTTCGAAAAACAACCGCTGGTCTGCTCCCAGGAAGTACTGTATGAATATTAATATGGATGCAAATGCACAGTGAGGATGCCCAGCGCTTGAACCAACACCGCGCGCTGCTATCTGCGCATTTTTGTTTTGACGTTTTCTTTTTTTTTCCTTTGCTGTTCCTGCCCGAGCTGGAAAGCGTGTTTCTTTGGCGGAGGTCGTCTCGGAGCCTGTTTTCAAAAGGATGCTGTTTGCAGAGGGATAATTTGGTAACGTCGCATTGAATTGCATCATGGTTTTCAATCAGATCTCACACCGGCCAGTCCACACCGAGCCTCGGTAGTACAGTGCGCTGTTTATCATAAAAATGGAAGACCTTTCACGTCAAGAAAAGGCGTCAGTCCGGTGATATGCGTCTGAATATCTGATTTTTCATTTGCACGTCAATTGACACATCTGGGAAAGGATTTTTTTTTTTCCCCTTCCCTCCTGTCTACCAAGACAGCTGTGTCATCAACAACCGGCGTGGTTTTGTTGTTGTCTGATTTTTACGAGTCTGGGCAACTGGATAGGGTTTTCGGCACAGTCTACCTCTGCGCCTGCAGTTACCAAGGTAGGTCTCACCTTTATTATTATTATTATTATTATTATTATTATTATTATTATTATTATGTTTTGCTCCATAGATCAGCGTCTCCGTTGCTTTGATCATGTAGCCTATATAACCAGCTGTCATCGTCAAAACGCACCGTCTGCTTAATAAGCAGAGGTAAATATGATGGTGTACTGCGGGGAGGACGTCGGGGCCTAACGGCGTTTTTACGCGTAAATTTCACAGAATGCAAGGTTGACAGTGAGCCGCGGTGTGTTCACAAGGCAAATGATCAACCTTGAAGGCTGGCAGCCCATGTCGCTGAATATACGGCCCTGTATTTGAGCCCCAAACACAAAAGAGGTGGAAAGATAAGACAAGATCGGCGCGCAGTAATACCCCCCCACCCACCCCGCCAAGCCGTGTTTAAGTTCAGTCGTGACAAGCCCTTATAAATATTTCACCAAAAAACAAACCCCCATCAGCTGACTGGTGATGCCGGAGCGTGCACGGCGGCTTTCATCACATATCTGGACGCCACAGTAGGAGCTTTAATCTGCATGGCCGTGGTGGAATACATATGCATGTTTACGAATAATAAAGAGTCCGTACATACAGCAAGGGCTGTGTGGAAATGGGCGGCATTACTCTGAATGTGAATACACGGGTGACGTGCGCAGCCAGGTGAGGATGTGTTGGCGCGTCTTTGAGGTGCGGGAGAGGCAGGCGTCTGGATGAAGGGAGCAACATCATTAGATGTTGTTGTTGTTGTTGTTGTTGTTGTTGTTTTTAAAGGAAAAGCCATCGGGTGATTAATACCCGATCAACTGCCGCAGTATCCCACCTTAGATCCTCTAGAAAACGATTCAAAAGCGTCGAGGAGTTGTGAATTCAACGTGAAATTAAGGCCAGTCAGCACTGTTGCCCCTTTTTTTCCCGGGCGTGACAGACACTCCAAATGACCATCACTCCTACTGAGAGATTTCTTCTTCACACCCCACCATAATAGGAAGAGGAAGAGGCATACAATCAGTTGTTATTAGACTGCTTTGTAATTATTTCATTGGAAGATACATTTACCTGACTAGCTTTACTCTCTTTCAAAATAGAAGTATAAAATCTCTGTGCATATTGAATATATATTTTATTTTGACAAAATAAACACAGTATGAGAATTTAAAAGGACACTGCATGACCCACAATAATAATACAGGCCTCTAGTTTGAATGTATAAAATGCTGATAATTTTGTCTTTAAATATAGCACACCAGCATTTTGGATACTTCACCACTTAAAGCTGAGATAGAAACTATTTACCAGCCACTCCGACTTGACCTTGGAGCAGAATATGAAAAAAAAAAAATCCCCCGCACAGGACTTTAAATCTTTCTCAGGCAAGCAGATGCACACCAAGACGTTCTGATATGTGCCTGTTTCTTGTGCTGTTTGGTTTAACCACTCCTTGTAGGTGTAGCGGAGAGCAGGGATGGGTGAGAGCAGCTGTGACTTTGGGGTCATTGAGTGCAGGCTGTGAGCTACACATACTGTGCAGTGTGTGTTGAATGCAGAGGAAAACCAGGGCACACACACACACACACACACACACACACACACACACACACACACACACACACACACACACACACACACACACACACACACACACACACACACACACACACACACACACACACACACACCACCTGTCACAGACTGTCGTGCTTACCTGGCAATCCCAGAATTCAGTCCAGAAATGTGATTATAAATCAGTCAACTGCACCTCCATGTTGCAGCTCAGCCGGCTTGTGCAGCGTGAGTAGTAGGAAATAAACGGAGTGTGTTTCATTCAAAGCCTTTTGTCCTGTAGGATGTATCCCACTGAATGGGAGTCTACAGCTGGTAAAATACATGAAATGGAACCACAGACTTTGATTAAGAGGAAATGAAAGTGAGCAGAGCTTATGGTTGTCGTGTACTAATGGAAAGAACAAACATAGAGTTACGAGTGTTTTTTATTAAAGAAGAAAGGACATCTCGGCTTTTCCCCGTGGAGTGGATGATTCAGTTGCTCTAACCAGCAGTGTACATCACATCTGATTCCAAAAAGGATGATGAATTCAGTTTGGACGACTGATAACAGTGGACCCAGAGTGGGAGAGGGACGGCCCCTGCATGGCCAGAGAGAAGGACTGATAGGAAGAGGGGACTGATGAATGAGACAGACTTGGCAGATGTTGACATTTTAAGCCCATTTCTCTAGTCGAGTGGATACCTCTGTCTGGATGAGCACCAACGGATGATTTTCTTTTGGGTTTTTTTGGTGCGGATTTCCTGGAACACCCGAACAAATTGTTTCCCTGTTTTTAGCAGCAGCAGGTCAATAGGTTAGTAAAAGTACTACAAATGTCCGCTACCGGCCGGTCGTGCAGGTATTTCAAGATCAATACAGCTGCAGTGACAGCAGCTGGCTTTAGTGTACATTGTTATTTTTGTTGAAGGGAACAGCACGTGCTTCTTCCATCTGGGTTTCACCATCTTGATTCTTTCAGCTCTGTCGGAGAGACGAGGCATCAGAGATGACGGAGGAAGGGTGTTTCTACTGCAGCATGTGAGCAGTGTGAATGACTGCAGTGAGTTCAAGTAATAAGGAATCACAAACTCTTCTTCTGCTTTTGTGAATATTTAGTTTTTTTCTGGCCTGGGTTTTGTGGAGTAAATCCTGCCCCTTCTTTTTTCTCCCATCACTCTGCTTCACTTTCCCCTGTACTTACATTTTGAATAAATAAGAATATAGTAAAAGTGACTGAAAAGCAAAACAATATTAGAGATAAAAGGATTGGTACATCAATTGATTTGTTTTGTTTGTTTTGATGAAAAAAAACCTGCAACCATGAACAATGGAATCCTTATTTTAGTCATTTTTCAATCATAAATGGTGAAATAAGGGTGAACCGATAGCTGAGTGATTAGGGTACATAACACATGGGTGCAAATACACCAAACAGCGAGTCCCCAGTTTGATTCCTGAGCAGCTAGACCTTTGCTGCATGTCATTCCCCTGCTCTGTTTCCCCACATTTCCTGTCCATTTTCACTGTCACAATCAAATGACGACAAAAACAAATGGTAAAATGCTGATACATATTCTCATGTTCCATCTTTTCAAATGGGAGCGTAACAGGAAACTTAGTAACCCTGGGATTTGGACTTTTCGTCAGACTAACATTTAAAAACATAATGCTGGCTTCCTTCAAGTTCTTCCAGCCTCCTATATGACATCAGTAACTGTTTGTGTTTCAAAGTCTGTCCTGGTCTGACATGTCTGTTTACATCTGTGTCTGCTGAGAGACGATGGAAACTTTGAAGATGAAACTCAGAGGGTTTCACTTTGAAAGAAGTTTGTGACGTTCTTCTTCAGTTGTGTAGACATTGACTTGTACTGTACTATGGATGTGTTGGTTGAGTGCCATGATGCGTTTTTTAATCGGCAGGGTAGTCTACATATTGATAAAGCAGCAGACGTTTTTGAGGGACAATGTTTTTTTTAACTTGCCATTTGATTTCTGGTATAAGAATTACAATTTTTAGAAAGGGAGTCAGCAAGACTGATATTCTGTTTGTGTTTCAAAGACTTGAGAATATTGCATTCAAAAGATTGTCATGGTCATGAATCACATTGGGAGACTTGAGAGACGGATCAAAAAAGAGAGGTCACAACTGGAACAGTAGAGGCCTTAATATCCTGTCTTTTAGTCCCTAGGAAGGTTGACTACACAAACCATCATTTTGTTAGTAAGACATGCATTTTGTAAGTATTTTCTGTAGTTTAGGATAATCAGGTTTGTTTTCTCAGACTTGACAAAACTCAAGTAGCCTCAGAGAACATACAGTTGTTTTCACTGACTGAGAAACTGTGGAAATTGATGGAATACACCTTTAATCTTAAACTTGTATTTCCCTGAGGTACCTTGTTGTGTTGTATTTGAGCTCTATATCAACATAAATTGATATAAGTGACACGTACTGTCTTTAAGACATAAAAATGATCCGTAACGGTGTTGGTTCTATTTTGTATCAATACCATAGCCCTTGTTCCCATCAACGTCAGTATTAAACCCTGTTTCTTGTAGCCCAGATCCACTTTTTCATTTACATGAGTCAGTCACAGTGTTGAGTTATAAATAGGTCTAAAGGTAAAGGTTCTCTCTGGAGCCTTCTTGATTAAAGGGCATGCCATTTACCAGCGATGTCCTGGGTACAAATCCAGCCTCAGACATTGTTAGATGCCTGCCCCCTTTGTCTTCTGTCCTTCCTGGCTCTTTACTCATAGACTGTCCAGTAATAGAGGGGGTAAGCAAGCAGAATTGAATCTTATTAGACTTCTTCAGCTGTGCCCCCCACCCCCTAAATTCCTTCTTTGTCAATAAATATCATGAAGACAGACATATTGGCTGCTCTCCCTTTAATAGGACTGTCTGTTTTTGTCTTATAGCTTTTCTTTTTTCTATGAAGCACTAGATGCAGGTTATGATGGCCAAATTTTAATGGCCAGACAGCCCCTGCACCCACAGAGGAGGAGGACGGGAAGGGAGGAGGGTGGGGTTGGGGGGGATTATTTTGCTCTACAAATGACCACTGACTCCTCTGTGCCTCATCTGGGAGCTCCCTCTGCAGCCACGTTGTTGCTCCCCAAGTGCTCCTCACATTAAAAGCTCATACATCCGTCCGTCTGTGGTCTGACTGGAGGAGGACTAGGATGTATATGGCCAAATTAACCAATGAAATTTTAAATTAAATGCTCCCTTTAGATGCTTTCTTTACGGATTGTATCTTACAGCATGCAGTTTTCATTGCAATGTGTAGTCAAGAGTAATGATGTGTGGTAATGATTTCCTTGAGGCGACTCATCTTTGTTCATTTCCCCTCTGTTTTCTTCTCATTAAACCTTTCAGAGTCATTTGCATGGTACCATGCAAAATAAATAAAGTTCGGAGCCAACAGTTACTCCTCTCTAGTTGGCACAGAGGTCTGGGTCTCCAGCCATGCTAATCCCCACCTATTTATCTGTATGGTCGTTTGCCCTCCACACAGATAACATGTCATTATTTGGGACAGAAAACAAATACATTTACATATGTTTGTGTGGCATTTATCTTTTTTTTTTCTCATGAACCCTTTAGCAAAGTAATTTCAGTGTCATTATGTGAGAACAGTAATTGGCAAGATCTGAAATTACAGGGGGGAGAACACTGCAGCTTTTTTGAATTATACATGTTTAGGCATGCATAAGTAGACCAAAGTGGTCCAGATTGTTGTGTTAATGTCCCTGCTCTCGTTAATGTGCCACATTTATGCTGAAGACCTTCAAAAGACCTTGAAAAATGTTCAGGAAATCATTAGGAGGCAGTAACATGTTAATGGTGGCAGTTGCGTGTTGCAAACATTGGAAATATATAATGTTCTGCAAACACTGTTGCCCTAACATGTCACTGTATGGTGTAAATACATTGCTCTCATTCTGACAGAGTATAATGATCTTAGAAGTCTCTCAGTGATAATTTATTGTCTGCGACTTTGCTAAAGGTCACAGTAAACCAGCAAAAAACTCAGCAGCGGTGTGTGAAATAGGTGATTGTACACGGTGACTTCAGAAATGCAAATCTGAATCGCACTGTGACTTTAAGTATGCTTTGTAAATGTCAGAGCAATCTTGCTTTGTACTGAGAAGCATCCGAGCTGCTTGGCTAGTTAGTAGCAAAAAGAACTCCAACTCGCTGATTTCAAACACAAATATGTTGGAGGTGTGAAAAGCATCCAGACTCGGGATTTTAGGATTTGGGGGATCAAACTTAATGCAGGTTATGTACATCAGAACGTGTCTTTTATAAATATAGCAACCGCTCTTTATGCATGTGTACTCTGTTTCTGTCTTTTTTTTTTTTTTTATCATTCGCCCTGTAATAAGTTTCACTGTTTGGTAAATTAAGTTGAAAATCTAACTGACATAGTTCAATTTGGCTGTTTTTTGTACACAAAATTTGGCAGAACAAGGCACCGGTGCATCAAACACAAGTATACTGTTGCAGCTGATACAGAAGAGGCAACACTGGACAGATGCTACTATCTCCTTTTTGGACCCTCGTCTCTCAATCACTCGATTAAAGTCCGTGATATTTCTCCATCTGCTATTTTGGCCACGTGTCCCACACAACCGCAGGAGTTGGGAGTAAGAAAACACTGCCTGGATCAGGCACCCCGCAGTGCGTAATCTGCCATTTGCCCCATTTAGTGCCTTTTCATTTTATCACTGTCAGCGCAGTGAACAGCAGGAATGACAAGAATAGGAATCGCTCAACTGAGACCCTTAAGCTGGAAAACCTGCCAATCACACACACGTAAATCAACCTTACATTTTCCTGCTTGTCTTGCATCTCAAGTTGTAGTGTAGACCCCTAAAAAGCTCTCCGACATGTCTGTTTTGATTATCAACAGCTTTTACAAAGGCCTGATGTGATTCTATTCACATATATACTACAAGGGAACCCAAATCATGGAGATTTAGATTTACTAGCTTTTAACTTTATCTTTATTTTCTCATACTTCATTTTGTATGCTTATGTCTGATGTCTTAAAAAAAAAAAAAGTCTTCCCCACTGAGTTACCGTCATGCTGCTGAGCAATGTGAGGTGCAAATAACCAGGCCATAAGAGAAATGATCTGTATGTAATGAGATGAATGAGTGGGAGAGCTGTGTGTGGGCATGTGTGTGCTTATCCTGTGTGCAGCCTACGCTATGACTCGCTCGTCGGGGGATTTTGAGCACAAGGAGTAGGCTGATTCAAATGTTGGAAGTCCACTTGTGGCCTACCTGGCTTTGCTAATCACACCAACGCTGCTGCTGCCGCCTCATCTGTCAATCAAAAAAGAAAAAGGCGGCTCAGCAAGTGCACCAGCAGGGTTGCTGTAATAATATCAACATGACTTATTGGGACTGTTCTGGTGTTTTCTTTAGTGTTGTGATGTTGTGATGTGAGGTTTGTTGTGAGCTGTTTTTTTGTTTTTTTTTAGATAGAGGTTACTTGCGCCTCCCTGTCCATTTTACACTCTTCAGCATCCATCACTGACTATTGCTCTCCTACCAAAGCTTTCTAAAGCAATTTTTTGTTTTGTTTGCATGTACTAGCTCAGGGAAGATGTGAGTCCAACCCACTCTGAACTGCTGTGAGGCAAATCATATGTCTAGCTTTCAGTGATGTTCAGCTGATCCCTGTTTTGCTGTGGGCTATTGGACTTTGCTTAATTGTTGCTGAATACTTTATGAGGTTTGTCATGTTGGGGCAGGGGCAGCCCACAGTGCTGCAGGCTATTATGTTTTTGGCTTTTTTTCATAGGTGAATCAAACAAATGCACATCATCTACTGTGACAAAAATTCAGTTTTATCCATTCATCCCTGCTTAAAAGGGCATCGCAGCATCATCAGTTTTATCTACCATTATTTTTTCTCATGATAATCTTTGGATATATATGGATGTCTAAAATATGACATTAAACTGAGTGAACTAAAGGGGAGGGGGGGCCGTAAATGCAAGGTAATCCACATCTAAAATAAGTCAGATCTTGGTTAGAGAAGGATGCTGGCTCAGTGACGCGTGTGCAGCTGCAGAGTGGAGCTCTTCCCCTCATGCGTAAGCACGAGCATTAAGGAGTTTTTCAATTCTCCCTCTTTTCCCTGCAGCGCTATACCTCGCAGTCTGGGTTTCAGCAGCCAGATGAAAAGAACATATAAAACAGAGACCGTATCTTTCTGTATGACAGGACTTCTCTTTTTTTTTCTTTATGTGATGGTGGACAAACTCTCCAAAAACAAGCAGGGACCTTGGTGATTTTGTACTCTTACCACATCTAGTGACAGAGTGCTCATGCTACTCCCATTCTGAGCATACTAACACCTGGCTTTCTTCCAGTTTCTCTCCTCAGTCTTCATTTCTTCTCCTTGTTTCGCTCCACAAGTCATTCCCAGGCCAACACATGCCCTGAATGCGTCTTTTCTCCTCGATGTGATGTGGTATTTCCACAACATTTCAAACCTTTTTTTAGAAACCATGTAGACTGACTGAAAATCTGCCCCCTCGCCTTGTGAATCTATATGCTGCTAAGTGTTCATGTATGCTAAGTGCAGTGGGTCACCTTGGTTACTGCAGATTCCAGCAGAAGATGAAGATGAAGGCAAGGGCAAGCCAAGGTGGGAAATAGAGAGTGGGAGGTCACTGAGTTGCTGCCTCTTCTTGACCTGAAAAAAACAGACAGATGAGAGCTATTTTTCTACATTTCATTATATACTTGGCAGCAGGTCATACGCCGTAACTGCTCCTCTTCACATTTTGAACCATTTGTAATCCACACCTTGTAGAGGTGCCAACTACGCACACACTCTGAAACAGATAGATTAATTTGTTAGCAGAATAGGTGTGTATCGTTGAGACAAACATTGAGCATCTCTGAAAGTTTGTTGTGGCTCAATGCTGCGTCCTGGTAGCATAGGGCATGGAGGATCAGGGAAAGCTTTTTGTAGGATATTTTTGGTAGCAGTCCATGAAAGATTTAGTGGTCACTTAGTTTTTTACAACGCTGAGGAGGAGAATCCAAAGTGTGCAAAGCTTCCTGTGCATGTGAGTGTATTTAAGTCTGTTTTGTGTTGGTTTTTTTTGGATGGAAGAAATCTGCCTTTAAGGTTTGATAACATACTTTTTATCCCCAAAACATAAGAAAGAGGAGGAGGTCAAAACAAAACAAATTCCTCTACACCTCTCATGTGCCATGTTTTCATCCCTGGCCTGGAATGATCCATCCTCCTCCGCCTCCTCCTCCTCCTCCTCCTGTCCATTCTAATCAGCCACAGGCATCTCACTACACAATGCAATATTGCAGAGAATTCAGCACATAACAGCAGTGCATGAAGAGAAGTTGAAGGATGCTCCAGCAGCTAAGAGCCTCATATAACCCCAGAGTGAAAATTCTGGTGTAGCGATGCATAATGAGGGAATTATGTATATAATCTCACTTTCTTCTCATCCCCACCGTAGAAACATCTTTTAAATACTTGTGAAATATATGAATTCTGAATTCGCGCAATGCAGAGTGAGCTGATTAGAACATAATTTCAGACCTGGATTTGCGGAAATCAGAGAAAAAAGTAAAACCAGCAGTAGCATCAGTCTGATTTCTGACTGTCTGAATGTTGAGCAGACTGCAGTGTGAAAAGACTCGAGCAGCAGCTGGTTTTACCTTTGGTGAATGTTTTGATTTTAAGCAGGGCTAGATAGATTTTTTTTTTTTGCTTATGTCCTGACCAGCGTGTAAAAGCCCACAAAGCAATACGTATTGCTTGAAATGTTTTCTGACTTGCAGGTCAGTCGGAATGCAAAGGATTTTGATTTTGAAGGCAGACGCATCTCTAAGCCTGAGAGCGCAGAGGTCAGGTTTTAGACAGAGCAATACGATCATGACTGTCAGATTGCAGCGTCCTGTGTGCCTGACAAAACCAGACATTTACAAGTTTAACTTCTCTTCAGCTGAAATAACATGTGCACAAAATGTATTAACATGACTGAAAATATTTTTGAAGCCCAACTCAGTGCTCCAGATGGATAAGGGCTCCTTTAGATCCCAACACAGACATAGCAGCATTTAAAGGTTTGAATGTGACATTGTTCCCTTGTTCAGATGTGTCAAAGGTGGACATCCTGTCCACATCAGAACAGTTTTGATAAGGCTGACTAGGTGTGAAAGAGCATAAATTATCCCTCTGACCAAATGTTTAGAACAGCATTTCTCATAGCAAGTTGAGCCTCTGTAAACAGTAAGTGTGAGAAATCTGGCCATTAATATTCTGCAAGCATGTTTGTGCATTCAAAAGTTAACTTTTGGAGAATTACCTAGTCTTTGTCACAAACCAGTTTCTCTCTTTGTTTAGTCTTGAGTTTGCTCTGCAGAAATATTTAACTAATAAAATACAATACAATGTTGAAAAGGAATACTACGCCGTTTCTTCTCTAGCCGGCTGTTGGAGGGTATGATCAACACTGCTCTTATGGCTAACCAAGCTTTGTACAAAGGCTGGAAACAAGGAAGCAGTTACCATCTTTGGTTATAAAAAAAAAATCTGCCTGTCAGTACCTCTAAACTCACTAATTAAATACATTTGTGTTAAATAGAGGACTTCAGAGGGGCTGGCAGACAGATTGTGTTACCTTTGGACATAACCAGGCTAGCTCTTTCCCCATTTTCAGTATTTGAGCTACAATAAGCAATTTTCTAAATCCATCAGTTATCCAGACGGTACCAGATTAGGTTAATTTCTAACAAACTAAATAAAATCAAAGCTATGAAGATATCTCATCCTGACAAATGACATGGTTTGAGCTGAAAGAAGCAATGACCCATTTTACCATATTAATTATTTTACTCATTATCTGTTTTTTTCCAGACCGTCCAGCACACATGAAAGTTGGTGTTTAACCTGAGAAACGTAGACATTTGTGATGGTTATTTGAGAAAAAACAGGTGTGATGTCGTTTGGCTCTTATATCTGCAGGCAGAAGTTGTTAATATCTATTTTAGCCCAGCGCCCTCTTTCCCATTGTTAAAACATACACCTAATGCCGATTGGTATCAGTGACCTTCTCATCTGATTGTCTGACTCCTTTTCATGTGGCGCACCCCCATGCGGGCCAACCACAGGTTTTCTTCCTTCTTGTAACTTGTTAGCTTTGTGACACAATGATTGGTCTCTGTTTTCTTCCACAGAAAAGATTGGACAGTGGGCTGGGCTGAAGGCGGACTTATGAGTGTGAGTTTTTGACATCACAAACTTATGGACTGAACATTTTGACACGTTCACAATATTTATAAAGCACCTAGACCTGCTTCATCATAAAAAAAAGAAAGATATCTGAATTCATACAATATTGGACCTTTTAAAACAGACTAAGAAGAAACCATTTTTACTATGTAGCCGACTTACTCATGCTAGAAGTCCAAGAATCTTGAAAAAAAATACCAAATCAGAAAGTCTACAAAATTAGGTGAACCAAACGCCCTGCTTCTGAAATGCTTCCATTCAGGTTTGAAGCCATACAGAGGATGGAACAAAACAGCTTTGCAGACGTGAAATCATAGATCTGTGCCAGGTGGAATCCAGGTGTTATATTTGGACTTGCACTTGAGTACAGGGATTTACCTGACAAAGAAAATAATTTAAACATACTTTCAAATCATTTGATAAGAGTGTCACGTTGCTCCTTTAAGTTTATTAGTTAGATTTTCTCGCATGGCTAAGTAGGAGTCGATGTTACATCAAGATACTGTGTAGCTCAGCACATCAGGAATGTTAGAAGTGAGGCTGTGTGGTTGCTAATGGAAACAGATGCTATCACCATTTAAGATGCATATGACATATTGATTCTGTAGGACCAGGTACAAATGAAGCTGCAGAAGTTTAACCCGGGGATCATCACGTATGATGAGGCTGGCGTCCTTCTCTGTGCATATTCATATTCGGCTAAGGAAGAGATGCATGCTGACAGTGTTGCTAGGAGACCACACACAGCGACTAGTGTGAGAGGCTTGATTTCACCTCCCTCCCCCATTCTTGTTGTCTGGCTGCCTTTTGCTGTTTTTCTATCCTTTCTTCCTCAAACTTGCCTCCATTTGCTTATTCCCACCACTCTCGTATTCCCTGTCCTGATATTTCCCTCCATCAGTATGTCTGCGGTACAATTTCCGCTTAATCATATTTGTTTTGCCCGGGTTGATCTCCCGGTGGTTCTCCATTTATTGGCTTCCCCGATTTTTCCCTGTGCCCCCTCCCATCTTTTTCCCGCTGCCTCAGTCTCTCCTCCCTCTCAAGCTGTGTGCGTTTCAAGCTGCTCGTTCTTCTCCTAAATGTTCTCCTCCTGTCTCCCTGTTTGTTTCTCCGGCTGAGCTGCAGCGCTGTGTCTGGCTCCAGTGCTGTGACGGTGGGGTCAAGATACTGTACAGTGGTGGACAGAAAAGGCTGTGTTATTCAGTACAAAACAAACAAACAGAGGCACGTGTAGTATATTGTGTTTTCAAAATATATGAGCGACATCACTGTTAAAGCGAGCCACAAACATCCATTCAAATACTAGATCCTGATTTCTTTCCTACTTCCCTTACTTACTGTCACATACTAAGTTTGATTACAGTGATTTGCTAATTAATTCAAGTTGAAACAGATGCAAACCTAAACGTCTTTATAAGAGCATGTCAGTCCAAGAACTGGATGTACTGGAAGCATTATTGCCTATTTAATCTAATTGCTCCTATTCAGGCTTTGCAAAGGCAAACGTATCTTATAAAGTATTTTTTTCTGTCATCAAAAGGGTCACAGGTTGGTATTTGAGTCAATATTTAAAGTCAGAGTTTTGTAGATGTGTGCAAAACACAAAGGGATTTAAAAATAATTAAATGCATATTTTGAATGTGTTGTAGAAACGTTGCCCCTTTTGTCAGTGGCCAGGCCGGTGTTGTGATGTGTCCCTCCACTCTGCAGTGATGCTGCCTCACTCACAGCGAGGTGCAGCAACACTATTGGACCACTTGCTGAGGTGGAGGCTGGAGGGCAGAGGGCTGCAGCACAAAGCCATCCAGAAGTGTTAAATTCAGTAGCAGTGACACAGGAAAATGTTTTAGACATTTTAGTAAATTTCGGGTCAAAGCAAATTCACCCATAACTTTGCTTTTTCCTCCGCTCGGCGATGATGCTCCAAATGTTTTACATTTCCAAATTTTCTTTGCATGATGATTTTATTTTTGTTCCATCTGTCATCAATAACTTGCACTCAAATCAGCTGCTGAACATTTGCAAATACAGCTTCAAACCCTCTGTGTGTGGTTAGCGTGTGTGGGGGCTTTGAATATGTGTGCGCGATGTGTTTGCTTATGTGCATGAATGAGTAGTCTGCAGCGTTGCATGCAGATCGAGTTACATGAATCATGGCTCCATCTGCCTCATGTTTCTAATGAGGAACTCAAGCGACTCCTCACCCTACAGATGCTCCTGAAACAACATGCTAAACGCTCTGAATTTATTTGGTTTTTAAGTGACTGTTGGGATCGATCAAATCTACCTTATATGAGTGCTTTGCATGTTTTGTGTGGCCTGTAAACATTATGTTTGTGGCCCAGTTTGATGAGCCCAACCTGCCTGTAGATGGAAGATGTGAGTCTCCTGGTTCTTGTAGCCTGGCTAATTGTACAGCATGTAATGCGACAATTGCGGGGCTGCCTACTCAGCTGCCAGATCTTAGAAACCAAAACCAAAGCTCCATTGAACAAAAGCCCAACCTACAGTCGCAGCTCCCTAACCTAATTAACATTGAGTCAGCAAGCATGGCAGCAGCAGTGGTCGAGGCTGTGGTCATGGCTGTGGGCTACAAGAATAGCAGTAGCCACACTCACACACTGGGCCGTGACAAAAGAATCACACGCAGCTACACAGATCAACATGCCGCCTGGCCCAGGTGACAGCGCCTGCTGCTCACACTAAGTAGTTTTTGTCTTTATAGTAAGATGTGGCTGAGCTGTTGTACTGAACAGTAAAGATGCTGCGCAATTAGTGGTGGTCCTGGATGTCTTCAGAAATAAGAGAATTACACTGCTGGAAAATGTAAATGTCATGTATTTTTTTTATGCCCTTTTCATGCTGCTTTTATAAAAGCATAACTAAGATCTCACTGAATGAATTGTAACATGTTGTGAATGTAGAACTGTGATTTTAAAAGGAATCAAACACAAAGCACAAATTGTTCTTGAATAATTTACTTTTTTCCTGTTTTCTGCTTTAAACCCTGAAACTTAACCTTAACATTACAATTATAAAACAACATTTGTTCAAACAAGCTTAGCTTAATGTGTCATGTAAAGTGACTGCTTCAGATCTGTTCACCAGCCGTTCGGTTGAACTCAACAAACTGATGCCAGAAGCACCAATGAACATACTTCCGTGTCCACCACCAAAACACATTCACACTGTTTCTATTTATGATGGAAAAACACTAGCATCATGCATCAGCTGACAGCTGCGCTTTTCTTAGCCAATTGTGTTGCACACACATTCTCCAACATGAAAGCACTGTTGGACCCTGGGATATCTGCCCCACAACAAGCCTGACTTCTCATGGGGTGAGCGTGAGTAGGAAGCTGTGCATGCGCTACATATGACAAACCACATTACTGTCTGGCTAGCAGACAGGCTTAGATAGGCCATCCCAGGGCCCGCAGCCAAAGATGCTCCGCAGCTGAGTTACCATGCTTACTCAAATATTCATAACTGGATAATGAAAGTATAAATAGTTTTCATGTGATACGCTAGAGGTTGGGGTAAACAAAGCTGCAGCCTCCATCGGCGTGCATCACTGTGTTTTTGGTGTGATGGCTGCCAGTTGTAAGAGGAAGGATTGTTCGCTGTGACACACTGAGCATGATAAGCTCTGACTGCTTTAAAGTTTTGCCAGTAATTTAGGTTTGATTATTTGGGTTTCTTAGTGCATTGCTAAATTACACAGCAATCACTGTCAGTCTTGTCAGCTTCAGGCAGGCTGGTGTAGTTGTTTAACATGTCTTTACTAATGATTTATGTGCTTAAACATTGCCCTCGTTTCTTCTTGTTTAGAGGAGGGCAGCCTGTGACATACGTCCCCTTCTCCCGAGTCGTCTTCTTCTATACCATGAGCTCTGGCTCTGCCCAGGATGTGGCAGTCGAGCATTTCCTGCGTGACATAGAGAGGCGAAGCAAGCGGCTGCACTGCGCTGTGATAGGCTGCGAGGAGGAGCGACCCCGCAGCGACATGAACCTGCTGTATCGTAAGAGCCGTTTGGACTGGAGGCAGAGAGACCAAGAGGGAAGTAAAAAGAGGTGAGTTCATCGGCTCACACACGGGAGCTCTGCATATATGGGATTACAATAGAGTTCAGTTCGGTGGGAATATAAACCTCTTAGACAGTGAGAGCGAGTTTAATTTGGAAATCTTAATTCCAGGCACAGTTCATGAAGTCGAGAGGGTTTTGCCTGAGAAATCTCATAGAAATTTGCATAGCAACAGTTTATAATGAAGTTCATATGTTCTGTGGATGAGATAAATTTAGTCAGCCAAAATGAGCAATATATCTATAAAACTATATCTCACATTTCCTTAAAATTCTGCACAGCTTTCCAGCAGAGAGGTAGTGAATCAGAAAGCCTTACCTCTAATGAGTTTTCATGAAATATGTTGCAACAAGTGCAGGCAGCTCAGGGTTCTTCTATATGTATGACTTTCACATGTAATGTATTTTCAGATCGTTGTGTAGGTACTTCTTTCTTATCTGAATCCTTCCTCCTCCACTACATGCCAGCTCTGTCTCAGTAGGTTTGAGGGGTTGTTGCAGTGTGTGTTCAGGGCTCTAATTTCCCACAGTTTGCTGCTGATGCATCAAGTCTAGCTCCTTTTCTTTTTTTTCTTTTTTTTTTTGGAAATCTTCCAGCTCAAGTGAAAAGTAATCATAATAAATCATAACACAGACTAAGTGTTGCTCTTGTAAATAATATGAATAATAATAATGATAAAGATGATTTAATCATGTTTAAATGTTTGCGTGATCTTAAGTTCAAATCAAATCTGATTTATTTAAACTGCATTGTAGACATACTAAGAGAGTCCCAACCATCAAAACAAACAATTCAAGCACTCTACAAAAGGGTCAGCAACATAATGTCATCACAGTGTTGCGTTGAAACATCTGTGCAGTGGTCTTATGTATGCGTGTGTTTTGAGGACAGAGGAGCGATGTTGTGTTCAAAATGTGAGTCACCTATAATTCACAAATTCCGGCTATTTATGCCGCAGAGGAGCAGGAGAACATCAAAGATAACAATTCAGTTTGTTTAGAAGTGCCGTCCAGTGCTTTCTGACTCACAGCGGTAATTGAAGGCCCCTGTATTGGAAGCCAAGATCAACGTCACGGCGGCATCGAGCCAGTGGATGTGTAGGGCAGCAAGTAGGACAGCAGGGTACAATGAGTGATGAAAGCGGAGCTGCTCAAGGGCCGGGGCAGCAGAGGTGGGAAGCAGGACATGACCGGTGATGATTGCGAACAGGGACGGGTCAGGGATAAAACCGCACAGGGACGAAGGGGTGCAAACCAAATGGACTAGAGACAGGGCAGCAGCGGCGGTTGCAGAGCTGGAGGGACTGAGGGATGCAGGGACGAAAGGAAGCAGTATGAAGGGCACTGGTCGACAGTTTGAGATCTTGAGGTCCTCAGGAGAGAAATCACAAAGCAGAGTCTGCTGTGGAGGTACAGAATGGTAAATAGGTGAGTTTCAGTATGAGTTTTTAAAAATAGGGGCTGTTTCTTATGGCTATAATACAGGCAGACAGACAATTCCCAGTTGTGACAACTGGTGGAAGAAAACCTTGCTGTCAGTTCAGGTTTTATTAATTCTCGCGGAGAATTGAGATACAAGTGGCAGGGAGTTCAGCAACGGAAATTCACATAGCTTAGAAAATAGGGTGGATGGCTGGCTGGATGGATAAATAGATAGATAGATAGATAGATAGATAGATAGATAGATAGATAGATAGATAGATAGATAGATAGATAGATAGATAGATAGATAGATAGATAGATGGATAGATGGATAGATGGATAGATAGATAGATAGATAGATGGATGGATGGATAGATAGATAGATAGATGGATGGATAGATAGATAGATAGATAGATAGATAGATAGATAGATAGATAGATAGATAGATATTGCATTAAGGTGTCAAATTATTTATTCTCAAAATAGTTTAAATCAAATCTCAATATGACCCTTATTAACAGACTTTACAGCCAGTAAATCATTTTTTTTTTTTTTTTATAAATAACTGGATTCGGAAATTCGTATGAAGAACATATTTAATGCTCCCATTTTAAGAGAGTTTTGAAAGAGTTCAAATCTAATTGATTTGTATGTATTGTCTCGATTGGATGAAATTTCATTGGTGTTACACCCTTTTAGAGTTTATTGATTTAAAAAATAAATTAAAAAATTCAGCACATATTTAATGCTCAGGATCAATGTAGCCTCCTCCTGGGAGATGGGACAACAACGTCATCCAACAATGTTTTTATTACAACATCTACATTTAAAATTTGAATTCCAAAATAACATTTAACAATCTTATCATGGAAAATCTGCATTTTTCTTCTCATTTTCGTCAGTGATAATTCAGTTTTATGCCAAAATCAAACCACAACTGAAATAAAGCCACTTTACTTGTATCAAACCATTGAATCCTATTTCAATATTAAATTATCAACTATATATTGAGGAGCAGGGAATCAATTCAGGATTCACAACCCTCTTGGGTTCCTTTCACGGTACATGAACTCCACTGAAGAGAGGTACTTGTGTTCCAAACCTCAACATACCTTTAAATCAAACCTTTGAAATTCCTTCTCTGAATGATTGCAGGTCATTCAGTTGTCATGAATCAATATTATTGCCGCTGTCAGCTCAAACCTCATGATCAGAGAGAAACAGCACTCGTCGCATAAATAAAAAGAAGGAGTAGTTAAAGTCGATATCTAAAGTGACTTTTGAGTTTCAGGCAGACAGAGGCAAGTATTGTTTTGTTGTGGAAGCTTCAAGAAGTTATTTTCTATGTGGTTATTCATTGTGAAGATTGATTCATGAACTGGAAACTTATTTTGGTCGTTGGTTGCTTTGGGGGCATCTACAACAGTGTGTCACATGCTGGGAAACAATACTCTTATAATAGTATTTGAAGAATCCATGTTTTTTTTCTCCTTTGAGTTAAACAGCCAGGGGTTTCACTTTTTATGTCACTTTCTTGCGGCGACAGAAGAAGAATCAGATCAGTTGAAACCATGCTCCAGACAGCCCATAACTTAAGGCAATCAATTAAAGTGTCTTGTATTGTGTCAAATATGTCAGTAAGGTCCAACAGAATGAGGACAGTTATGCACTCAATGTCAGCATTCAAACATAACCCGTCTGAAACTTTATCAAGAGACGACTTGACTGCTCTGATTTTGCCCTCAAACCAGATTGGATGTTCTTAAAGAGATTATATTCTCACAGATCTCATTCAGCTCTTTAAATGTAACCTACTCTTAAACTTTGCCCCAAAAAAGGTAAATTAGAAATAGGACGGCAGCTGCTGGGGGCAGAATGATTTAAACTGGATTCCTTCTGTAAAAGCTTTATCACCACAGTCGGGGAAGCTGTTGGGAATACCATGCACTGTGGAGAGGAGGTGTTGTTCAAGAGTCTGTCCAGAGATTGATCTACCGAAGGTGTTGGTCAAAAGGCTACATAGGAGCAGTGGATGATCGCATTCAGTGTCACCTTTCTTCTCTAGTGCTTGTTGGCATGACTATGTCATCTTCATCTGCTTGCAGTTTTCAAGGTAACAAAGACAGAGAATAGTTTTACAACTAAGTGGCAACCCACCCGTTGGTTTGTGAGCTGTCATTGTGAAGCATTGGGTCCAACGTTTTGGCCGTAGCTAGTCTTTTTTGGCGCCATAAGTGCCCATATTTGGACCAACTGGGGAAGAGCGGGGGAAGGATCAGACTAGCAATCACAGGAGTTTATCTCCGCCCACCTATACCGGTGACCTAACAGCACCCCAGGAATGTCAATCAAACCAGACATGATACATACCTCTCTTTGAGGCCTAATATCTACTTAATTATGGAATTCATGAGGGTGGCTGTGGCTCAGATGGTAAAGCGGGTAGCCCACTAACTGCAAGGTTGGCAGTTCAATCCCTGGTTCAGTGTCCTTGGGCAAGACACTGTACCCTGAATTTCCCCAGATGGCAGGTAAACATGTGTGTGTGATTGGGTGAATGGGAAACAGTTTAAAGTGCTTTGAGACGTCTAAGGCGATAAAGCGCTATATAAATGCAGACTATTTACCATTTATTTCATGAGAGAAGTTAATCCTTTTTGAATGGGAGTCTATTGGAGCCGGAGGTTGTTTTTTTTAGTGGCCATCAGTGGTATTGCACTTTAAGGCACTGCATCCATTTTTATATACAGTCTTTAATTAAAACATTAAGATTGTTTTTGTTCTTGACTGTCCTGTAAAATTTGTGAGAAGGGATTTGCAGATGCCTCAAATTTGTGCAGATCAAATACATTTCAGATTTGGACAATGTTTCCAACTGATTAATCGTTACTGATGAGCTCATGATTAAAACAGCAAGATAGACATTTGCTCAGCAATCAGAATATACCAGTAATTAACAGGAGCTCCTCTACACTCTCCGGAATTAGTGAGGTTCAACTCATTGTCTTGTAGGGATTTTTATTTAGTGAGATTTAGAGGTGCTGGGAGGCAGATACCTTCAGACAGAGCCACCCTGACAGTTTCTCAGTTTTTATGATCTTCCAGTGTAACCAAATGCTGACTATAGCTTCAAATTCAATGAGAACAGATATGAGCGTGGTAACGATCTTCTCATTTATCTCTACTTCAGCCACTGCAAGATTATGGGCTCAGTGTAAACAGAGAGCAAATCAAGAAGTGAGGATCCTGATAACTTTTTGAACAGCTGAGTCTTTGGTCTCATTTTGAAGCTGTTGGGCGCTTCTGCCCTAACAAGAAATACGAAAAAAAAACTTGAAGCAGCGAGAAGGAGCTGCTCAGCCTCTGTTCTGGGCTAAATTTGGCCCTGTAGTATCTATGTCGATTGTGAGGAGTCACTAGTACATCTCCACAGGCATTCAAAGGCACAAACATACTTGTACAGATGCAAACATACTCTGTTGCTCTACCACACATACGTTCAGGCGCGCGCACACGCAGACACACACACACACACACACTGCCTCACTCACATGAGGAGGAAGATAGGAGCTTCTGTTCTCTGTGATGAGCAGCCTCAGTGCTCCTTCTGCTGCTTGCAATGTTGAATACAAATTGTAAGCTCCAATTGTCTTCTTCTGTGCTTTGCTGCCTCACAGGGAGCGCTACTGATCTACAAGCGAGCGCTGCATGACCCGTAGTCATATGTTGCCATTATGTACTATGATGAATCATTTATATGCTGAATAATTGTGCATTTAAGTGATTTGATAACACACTCAGAAACAATTTCTTGCTGTCAAACATGTAGACACAGACATAAAAAGGAGTTTCCTGTGTTTATTTATTTTTTTGTCTCCCCTCAGTACAGTAGCCTCACAGTGGCTCTATTAATAGTCTGTGGTTGAGGAAAGTAAGTAAACATTGCTCAATCCAAGTTAGCAAGGCCAGGGACTTACTGTATGCCATGTTGCTGTGGGATGAAGCAGCATAAGACCCCCCCTGAGGAGGACACCACACTACACCTGTCTCTAAAGCAGAGGAGTAAGTCGAGGGTTATCCGAGGCTATTTTGTAAGTCTTTGGTGAACTCAGCAGGGCATCAAACCTCAGTTGTATGTCAGTAACTCAACACTCATTTCAGAAATTCAGATTCACTATCCATAATTTATAAATAATTGCTTCACCTAATTGGAGGATCTGGGGTGTATTTATAGTGCCTTTCAAAATAAAATGTTCAAAATTTGTTATTTTGCTTTTTGTAAGTACAAACAAGACCACATACTAATGCATACTAATGCTATTATAACTAGTTATTATTCATGAAAGATAATTGAAAAACATCAGGATAGTTTTGATTAAATAAGAGGTTTTTGATTTGTATAATAATCCAAAAGAAGGAATGCAGTTCCAAGCGCTGCAATATTTTTTCAGATTTTTCTGTTTGTCAGTTTTATTTATTGTTGTGGGAGCCTGTGTCATTGATGGTTTCAAAGAGGAACTATCAAATACCAGAAAATCACAGCTGTTCCCATGGTAACAGATGAAATGCTTGTGGCGATCCTGAGAGCAGACTACAGATGTGGGTTGAGGATATAAACATGTAAAGAATAAGGGAATTCCAGCAGCACAGTGTACACTCGTGCTTTGCTTTTGACAAGGGAATTGATTTCCTAATTCAAAGTGTTTGAGTGGTAAGCAGATGTGGAGGAATTCAGATGGAAAGATATGTGCTCACAGAAGAGTGAGGAGCCTCCAGGGTTTTCCTTTTGCAGCGAAAAGCCCTGCAGGCATATCTGTATTGCAAAGATGGTGTTTGATGACTAAAGAGAGAGGGAGGAAAGAGAGAGGTCAATATAAAGGGTAGTACGTGAAGGTTTTTTTGCTTCATGTGATTTCTTCATGCATTAATGAAGCATGAAGAAACCTTCTCAACCCTGTTCCCTAATTTCAGCTCCAGCCAAAACGACCCCTCAGCTACTGTTGGCAAAGTCAGAGACTTGGCTTCTTTCCGACGGCACTTCCGGATGGGTTTCATGACCATGCCCGCCTCCCAGGACCTGTCCCCTCACTCCTGTGCCTCTGCCATGGCGCCGCGCTCACAATCCTGCCACGCCGTCGGCGCCGGGGATACCAGTCTAGAGAACGGAGATTACTCCGACACCCAGTCCCAACATTGCAGCCGCTGCCCTCCAGCCAAACCCAAACGCCACCCCAGTACTCGCCTCAGCTCCTCATCTGCTGACAGCAGAGGACCTCCTGAGACGCCACCACCACCCCCTCCACCATCTCACTCACAGTCCAAACACTCAGAGAAGAAAAATGGTAAGAAATGTGTTTTAAAGTACAGATTCTGCAGAGAAAATGAGCTCCTTTCTTGACGTGCTGTTTTGTTTCTTACAGCCATGAAGAAGTCTGACTCTGGAGAGATTGGAGGAAAGAAGGTGCCTCCTTTAAAACCCAAAAGAAGTCCCAGCACCCAGCTTTCCTTAGACCCTCTCCCCCCACGTGTGCCTCATTCTACCACATCCCTGCCATTCCAGGCAGCAGACTCTCAGATTCAGACAGGAGACGGGGAGGATGAGCCGGTCTATATAGAAATGGTGGGTCAAGTGTTCACCAGAGACAGCCAGACGGCCACGCCTCACCCTGTCACCCCTGTGGCCACCACGCCAGACTCTGACTCAGACCAGAGTGAGGCAATCTATGAGGAGATGAAATACCCGCTGCAGGAGGACAGAAACTCCCACAGACACCTCCCTCCCAAACATGAGAAACTGAAAACCTCTAAACACTTCCATGTCACCCCTTCTTCGTCCAGCAGCTCCTCTTCTCTGCCTCGCCCTTCCTCCTCTTCCCCGTCCTACTCCAAACCCAAAGCGACTGTGTCAATCTCGCATTCATCTCCACTGCCTTCCTCCGCATCCTCCACCCCTGTACCCCAGGTCCTCTCTGCCAGCCCCCACACACCACGAGCCCCCACTCCCTATCTGCTGCAAGGGAATAAATCTGAGCCAGAGTCCAACACGAAGATCCCCGCCCCTTTCCCCAATCTTCTTCAGCACCGGCCCCCGCTGCTCGCCTTCCCTCAGCCCGCGGCGGCCTCCAGCGGGGTCGGAGTGCAAAACAAGGCGTCTGCATCTGCTAAAACGGGAACCCAAACATCCTGTGTGACAACTCAAGCCAGCACCTCCTCATCTTCTTCTAATGTTCCTGTGTCCCTGTCAGGCTCCAAGGAGTCATCAGGGGGAAGCGCAACGCTGCAGGACAAACACAGCCGAGAGGCACAGTTAGGCCCCGCTCCTGGACTGAGAGCTAGGAGCCACTCCACACCCCTTCCTCCCTCCTCCAAGTCCACCTCCCCTTTCTCCCATCATCATCACCACCCTCACCATCGCCCCTCGCACTACCATCACTATCGCAAGCCAGAGAGAGGAGACTCCCCCGCTCCAACCAAGAGCAGCTCTCAGACTTCAAACCAGGCCACAGTCCAGACACAAACCTCAAGTACAGGCAGGGAAAGCAAGTCTGTCAGTTTCCTCTTGAAGTCCGATAAAGGAGAGAGGGATAAGGACAGAGACAAGGATAGGGACAGGGACCGAGATAGAGATAGAGATAGAGATAGAGATAGAGATAGAGATAGAGATAGAGATAGAGATAGAGATAGAGATAGAGATAGAGATAGAGATAGAGATAGAGATAGGGGAAGAGACAGAGACAGGGACAGGGACAGGGAGAGAGACAGAGACAGAGACAGAGACAAGGAGAAAGACAAGGACAGAGAGAGAGAAAGGGACAGGGATAGAGACAGGGATAGGGACAGGGATAGGGATAGGGATAGGGACAGGGACAGGGACAGAGACAGAGACAGAGACAGAGAGAGGGATTGGGACAGGGAAGGAGGGCCACACTCCTTACCGATGGACAGCGCTATGAACACTAGCAGCAAAACGTCTCAAAGCACCAGCTCAACCCCTACGCCATTATCATCATCGCAGCGTCCTCATTCTCGCCCACACCTCCGCTCTCACACTCCTCACGGCCTGCCAGCATACAAGCCTCCCTCCTCTGACAGCCCCCTGCTGTGGACCTATCCCTCTGGTGGCTTCCGCAGGCCGCCGGCTTACGAGAGCTTGAGAGGCAGCTCTCAGACACCGTCTCTGCAACAGCCTTCGAGTCTCACCGGTGTAGGCGAGCGGGTGTCCAAGAGCAATGGAGGGTCTGCGTCCCTCCAGTCGAAAGTTGGCTTCATGCCCTGGGACAGCAGTGCCAGCTTAGCTGCAGATGAAGGGTCTTACTGGCCCATGCAGAGGAAACTGTCCTTCAGTCATGGGAGCAGAGAGACAGAGAGTAAGTCAGAGGTCATTTTGAGTACAGAAGACACATGGTCAAATAGAAAAACAGGCTGTTGAAGGTGTTTTAATTCTTGGAAATATATATTCTGTTCCCTCCCCTGTCTAAGAAGACGACGGGCGCGCGTGGAATGGCAGCGCTGACGCTCTCTTAAGGATGGATAAGGAGGACCTTGGGATGGGGTCTCGAGGAGGCCATTCAGGTATCCCAGTCCACTTCAGTAGTGCCACCAGCAGGGCTCTCGGTCACAGTGAGTGCTTGGCCGGTGTCGATAGCAGCGCGGGATTCAGAGCTCTGCCCAGAGTAGGACTGCCTCTTCCCTGCCAGACTTTTCCTGCCTGTCGCAATGGAGGTAGGCAAACACTCAGCGGCTGTAATCTTTTAGTCAGCTACTAACCACAACATCCTATTTAGAAAGGAACTATCGCAGTGGTTTTACACAGGGATTCTTCTGCTAGATCTCTTTTGTTTTTTGTCCTTGTTGGACAACAAATGAGGAAAAGATGGATATTATCGTCTCAAGTTACTGTTTTGTGTCAGAAGAGGAAAATGGAACTCTCTCCTCTCCTCTCCTCTCCTCTCCTCTCCTCCTCTCCTCTCCTCTCCTCTCCTCTCCTCTCCCCTCCCCTTCCCTCCTCTCCTCTCCTCTCCTCTCCTCTCTTCTCTTCTCTTCTCTTCTCTTCTCTTCTCTTCTCTTCTCTTCTCTTCTCTTCTCCTCCCCTCCCCTTTCCTTTTTAAGTTCTGTTCATATATAGACTGCAACACGCTACATTCAAATGATGTTAGAAGAACATTCACAGTGTAACTCCCACCACTTCTGAGCAGTCACATTTCTGTTGCATTAATTTACAGCCACTTTGTTATTTACCTGTTAACTTTATTTTTGACCATGTAAATATTTCTGTCGAGAATTTAATCATGTTTATATCATATTTCAGTCACATACAGAAAGGTGATAGTTGTTGAATCGGGAGAATTACAGATGAGGATCACCACCAAAACAAAATAGCGATGGTTCATAAGTTTAGGAACACTTTATGGCTGTTTAGGAGCTTAAAATAAAATGAGCACACAATGTACAGACGCTCTGTCTCAACTCACGAGTGTGCTTAGACGTTCACAGCTCTGCGTGTTAAAATTAAACATTATATTCCTTCGTTCTCACTAGCAGGCACACAATGTAATATTTGTTTCCTTACAGAAGTGGGGCGGCTGGGCCGCTCCTCCTCTGCTGCTGGAGTGAGACAGGTGGGTGTAGGAGACGTCCAGAGACAGAGCAGTCTACCAGCACGAGAAGCCCTGAATCAGGTGAAGACATAAAACCCAGCTTTATGACTACAAACTCTAACTTCATACATGGTAGATTTGGGAGTGCACATTAATATTGCTTCCCCTTCTGCTGGAGACAGTTCTCCTGCAGATCTATTTATAGCTCATAGATATGCCCACTGAGCAAAATAAGGCTCTGGCCTGCCTCAAAAGAAAAAAAAAAAGGTCCATGACGTAGGTTAATATGCCGTCAGTAAATGAGGGACAATTGTGGATAAGAGAACATGCTGTACTGTGTTTTGGAGAGGTGAGCTGCAGTCTTTCAGCAGCACATTCTGCCCAGTTTCTGGCTCCAAAGCAAGTGCTGACGCAGTTTGAGTGTGCTGCAGAGACTGTCTGCATGCGTCTGGTTGCCCCTCCCTCCAACTGTAATAGATGCAGCAGCGCTGCTTCCTGGTGGCTGTCCGTTAGAACTGCAGTTTTATTCAACATGTGCATTGGCTGTCACTGCTAATGGTACTGCAGTGATCATGCAGGTTTAAAAACTCTAAAGCTATTATATCATAAAACACCTCATAAATTCACTGACTTGACTTTTTCCTGTGTCCAGCTGCATGGTCTAGCCCAGCCTCAAGTGCCCTGCAGTCCCAGTGTGTCTCGGCAGCAGCAGCAGCTTCAGCTCCACCAGCAGCAGCTGCAGTTAAAGCAGCAGCTCCAGCAGCTTCAGCAACAGCACCACCTGCAGTTGCAGTTCCAACAGCTCGCCCAGCTGGCGCAGGGACAGCCCCCTGTCGGAGGGGGCACCACCCAGTCCACAGCACAGACCCAGAGAGACGGCAAGCTGCTGGAAGTCATTGAGCGTAAACGCTGCCTGTGCAAAGAGATCAAGGCCCACAGGCGTCCTGACAAAAGCCTGTGCAAGCAGGACAGCATGCCCATCCTCCCTAGCTGGAGAAGGACACCTGAGCCTCGTAAGACTGGCACGCCACCCTGCCAGAGGCCGCAGGCCGTCGTGTGGGACACGGCTATCTGAGGTGGAAAGACAGGCCAGTGAGTATAGATGGAAATAGTTCAAAAATTCTGTAAACAGTTGTGGTGAAATAATTACTGCAGAGAAAGAAGAGGAGACACTGGACCAAGAAGAAACCACTCGCTAGCACTCTTATTGTGTGATAAACTGATCTGAGAACAGCGTTGAAGGTTCCTGGAAAGTCCTGGAGAAAACAAACAAAATGAAAACAAAGGCTGATAAAGAGGTGAAGAAAAACAAATATTACAATCAGACTAAACTCATTTCTTACCCAGTTGGTTTGTACCTGCTCTGTACTATGTACTACACTGATATGTTCCAATTTGCCAACACTCTTTGCGACAAAACACCAGTATTATTGCTACAAACAGAAGACACCAACTAAATAATAATGGGTGGGTTGTTTTCTGAGATCGGTGTTGCCAAATTTCTTCCTGACTACTTGAGACATAAAGGAAGCATGTATTTTCTCCAACACACAGTTGTCCAACAGGCATAGAAACTACTCTGTGGGTGAGAAAAGGCAAGACGCGTAGGTAAGTTATCGAAGTGTTTCTTGAAATCGTGAATGTATATGAGATGTCTTGGTATCAATAGATTGTCATTGTGGATGCAAATAATCATCACCGAGGAGTAAAAAGCTACCTACTGTATTTGTTTGCATATTTGTAATGTAAATCTATTTACTTTCTCAACGTTTCTGCAATTTTATAGCAATATGCTCCCAAAGCCGGAGCAACATAATTAAAACTTGTGTCAACTAGCCTAACATACATATCTAAGACTTGAATAAGTCATATTTACTGTGTCATTCTCTGCATGTCATGATAGACATACAGTATTGTAAAAAAAACAAAACGTGTAGAGATGATCATGTCAGACTTTTACATACAGCAGATCTTCACGATGATAATGTGTGGTTGTATAAAAAGATGGTGGTCGGGGCGGGTGGTGGGGATCATTAGAAAAAGGTGGTGTGACAAATGGCACATACCTGTGCAGTCCAGCCAAATATAGATACTGATCAATGGTACAAAAACTTCATCACTCATGCTTATCCACAGTTGCACACCCACTGATTGTTCCACCACACAGACAACCGAGCACTGACCACCCCATCAACACAGACTGTGCAATACGGTGCAACTGCTGAGACTGTGAGTATCGATCACCTCAAACAGAATGCTGGAACAATCTGCACAAAACATCGCATAGGAGAAATTCAGCCCTAATGTACTGTAAATAGATATGTACAACTGTATTGAAAATGTAGCAATTATTTCCATTTTCATACTTGTAATCAATACATATTATGTAGCATATACTGTATAAACATAACTTTGTTCACTTGTTTTTTCTAAAAGAATTAAGTACTTTATCTGCTGCAGCCAGTCCATGCATTACTTATAGTTCTACTAATAAACAGTAAGCCCTCTAAAGAAAGGCACAGTCCAACAGTTGTTTATTTAAATTTATGCAAGACTCCCTTTAAGCCGCGTTCTCGATTTATTTATGCCCTTTTTCTACATCCATTTTCATTTGCGTACAGATTTGAACAGCTCGCTGTCTTGGACATTTTTCAATACTTTTTGCTGCTATATTGAACTACTGGTGTTGTTCATCCAACGACATGGTGTCGCCATGAGAAACATGATTAATATAGTGGTTATTGTTACATATATTTGTTTTCTCTCTGAAAGCCACGTGAAATGAAGTTTGTACCTTGAAGAGTGAGCCCTTCTGTAATAGTATTTAAGGCGCTTGAATGTCTCTTGGTTGTTGTTGTTTTAAATGATAGTTAGCACCAAACTGTACAGTACAGTACACCCAGTGAAAAGAAGACCTATCTAAATGTTTGAGAGTCACTGCTTGGCCTTTTTTTGTTTTTGTTTAGGTTTGTTTTGTTTTTAGCTTCACCTGCTCGTGTTTGAGGGTCAAAGTTTTTCAAGCTTACTGAGTCCATTTTCAAACAAACACAGGTCAGGTTGAAGGAAATGGGCAAGTGCAATGCATGCAGAGATTCCTTACACTGAAATGTTACAATGATACTTACTATTGTGCCCAATTTAATTTCCGATATTGAGTACTCACCTTACTATGATTCCTTTTCACAGACTGACATGGAACCCTAGGTATCATTTCCAAAACTAGTTTACAGAAGCTGTTGGTTTTGTGTGTCTTCTAAAACAGTGGCCATTATACGAGTGCCATACTATATTGATATGGTAAGATACGGTGTACCTTGGAAATCACTGTAGTGCTATATTTGCATTGATATTGTCATTGAAAATAAATTTTATATAATGAACTTTACACAACAAACACAAGTGCTCCATGTTTTCCTGCCACGTGTTGTTTTTATAGTGGAGATGGATGGGGGAGGGGGGTGGACACGATGTTCCCACTGCACGGCTGCAGCAGATGGTGCAGCGCATTTTGTTTCCAAGTGAGGGCGCTACCTGCACTTGTTCACTTCTTCTATGCAAGTGATCACCACCAGTTAGCGCTTTGATATGGCGTGCGCGCGCACACACACACACACAGAGAGAGAGGCTTAGGGTAGCTTAATCCCTCACACCAAATTCATAGTTTCCCACTAACAGCAAGCAACACAACACAACACTTGTGAACCTCCATCTGTTGTAGCTGTAGCTGCTTTCAATGTGCAGCCGGTGCTGAAATTCATATTAATGGATGATGCGCATGTGCAGACAATTTGTCTCACACTTTTCCAATCCACAGAATCCAGCATCTTCAAAGTTCTTATAAATCTCCGAATTATTATCTGAAGAGTTTACTTCTTATTTATTGTGCCTACAATATAAACAATAATAATAACTTTCTCCGGCTTTTATGACAGAATCTCTTTAAAACATAAATAGGCAATATTGCTGATTGCATGATAAATTAGGTAACTCAAGTGGCCAGTAAATTCCCCAATGAGCAACACAGACACATTAGGGTCCTTGAGGGAATATCATATGAATATTTAGTTGATTTCTCTTTGGATACGTGACGTTGCGGGTCTCGGAGCCAATTAGGGGAAGCCCTGAGCCGCCACACGATTCGCTTCGAGAGTTGTCCCTCATGCGTAGCGGCGGTGAGGAGACAGGATGCGGGGAAGATGATTGGACGAGAGGGAGGAGGAAGGCGTAACTATAGCTGTGGATGGTGGATGAGGCTGGGGAGGGGTGGAAGCGTATGTGTGTGTGTGTGTGTGGGGGGGGGGGGGTAGAGAGAGGCGGAGGGAGTGCTTTACCGCAGTATCAATACATTTCTGCACCACTCATCAAAACTCTGCGGCATGCAGACAAGAGCTGGGGGGGAGGGCATTTAGTAGGTCTGATCTGAGTGTATAGGATCGCTACCTCCTCTGGTAGCCTGTCAGTTCTTTTATATTAGATAGGCTACAGTACTGCTTTTACTTTGATTTCAATTTATCTAAGCGTGCTGAGTGTTAAAGTTTAACTGCCGGTCTTCTTCCCAGAGCCGCGGTGCTACAACAGAGCTCTCTCTATCTCTCTGCTGTCTAGTCAATTATTTGATCCCGGCTCTGATTGCTTTAGGACGCTTTTCTTAGAGGTTTGAAGTCCGAACTTTTATGACAAAATGGCAAAGGATGGGGAAAAAAGCGAGTGGAAGGAGTATGTATGGAACCCGAGGACGAGGGAGTTCCTGGGCAGAACGGCGAGCAGCTGGGGTGAGTACTGTCCAGCTTACAGCACTGCAGCAAATATGGTCCCTCGGCTCTGTAACAGGTCTCTGCCACAGCTTTTCCTAAAGCTTCAATAAGAGAATGGTCCTTCAGTAATGAATGTGACTATAAAATGTTTTTTTTTGCCCTGACAGAACTTGGGTTTGTGTCTGTGTTTCGGTAATGTGGCGATTGTCGCTGTCCACTTCAGCCTGGTGCTGAAATCGGACTGCGGCACCGCTCCTGTGGATGCCGGCAGATTTCCCCCCTCCCCCGTCCCTCCTCCTGTCTAGTTGCTTTATTTATTAATTTATGGCATCGCTTTCCCTGCGCATTGCGCTCATCGTAAGGGTGGAGGCCTATGGTCCTATTTTACATTTGTATTTGGCAGATTGCAGCTGCGTTGCTGAAACAGGTCTCACTCTGTTGCAAAGTGCATTGTCATCGGTCCCTCTCTGCTGAGGAGTGCATTAGCCAACATGAATTCTGCTGCAGAGGAAAGTGGCTGAGTGAAGTTGTGCAGAAATTGGTCTTGTTGTCTGTAGCTCTGTCAAATGTGCATTTATCATGATGTCATTCATTTGCAGGCTTTTCCCCTTGAGACTGTGAATGAAGCTCTAGTCCCAGCATCCCTGAAACGCTGCCATATACTGATCCCCTTTTTTCCGCCACAGAAAGACCCTGCAACTATTTCAAAGATTCATGAAATGACAGGGCACATATGGCTCTGTTCTAATGACATTGGAGCATTTTAATCTGGGTAAAGCCGAGGGCCAAATGCTATTTGTATCACCTCCAACCCGGCCCCTCCCAGTGTGTGTAAATCAGTGAGGGATTTAATCCTAATCTAATGACTTCATTGGCTGAGGAGGGAAGTATCAATTCAGGACGTTCCAGCAAAATAAAGGACTTTGAAGAACTTATTTTTGATCTTTTCACCGGGGACATGTTCCAACATCTCAACTCTTAGGTTTAGCGCTTGGTGCTGGAATAAAGGGGTTTGACTTGATGTGGCACTTTGGTAATTATGTTTCATCAATGGACATTGTACTTATAGTGCAGAGTTGGGAGTCATTGACTGTAGCTTCCTTTGCTGGATTTCTCCCACACTGCACAACTTAATCCAGCTCAGTGTGCCCCAGGTGCTTTAAGGTCTGGTGGCCTTTTTAAGCTGTGCTTTCTAAGGCTTGTTAATTAGGTTAGCCACTACATGTAGGTCTGCTAAACTTGGCATTTCACTGCCGCACTTCCTTATTCAGTACATGCTGTACTTCTGCTTCCACTTGTTTGGCTTCATCTACTGTCCATCTATACCATTTCTAAATACCTCTAACACCAAGTATGGAGATAGAAAATATCCTAGTTATGTTGTCAGTCTATTCAAAAAGACATTATTGTTCACACTTGTAATTATGCAGCATCCTGTTTATTATGAGCACTAGATCAAAGACTTCTTTGAGGATGAAACGCAGTACACTTCCTTGTGTGTTCTGATTTTTGTAGAGTTGTAATGATATGGAAACAGCCTTGATAAAGTAGAACAGTCCTGCAGTTTTGATGTTACATTGCCACCACCTGACACCAGTGGAACATGGTCAAACAGCTATCTCTATTTAAAACAGGACTAATTAAGTATTCTGCACCTCCCATTTCCAAAAACAACAAAAGGGAGACAGACCTTAAAGGGCCTCAAAGTGAATGACCTCATGATGCTGTTCTTACTGTAACATATTAATAAATGGTTTAACAGTAAAAGAGCCACAGCTCAAAGCTATCCCACCTTTTAATTTTTTAGCTCACAAGTCTATTTGATCACCAATTTACAAAGCAATTAAACCACATGTCCTCCCAATTAATTATGAAAGAAAAGGACACCTCCTGCCATTATTACTGAAGAAAGAACAGGATGCTGAACCATGCCGACCTGTCCTTTTGTTACATGCTTTCAACCACCATCCGCCAACAAAAACCGGGGTGAAAGAGAGATGCTTGGCTGTCCATCATCAGTGTGGATCGAGAGGGCAGACTGTAAACCTAACACTCTCTTTGCCAGGGGGGAAGCCACCCTGCCTGCACGCTCGATCCTGTGTGCACATCCAGTCTCCCCTGGGTGGTGTCATATTTGTGATTAGCACAACATGCCCCCATGTGCTCCCAGGAAAATACTTCAACGCTTCACAGCTTTTCTCTCATGCCTCTCTTGCTGTAGCGCCTGTGGCTCGGTCCAAGGCCTAGAGCCTGACTCTATATATTTAATAACTCAGCTTTTCCATGCTGCAGACTGTAGCACTCACTGCCATTCATTAGTTTTAACATAGATTCCAATAATTAGTGGAACAATTGTATGAAAAGCAAAAACACAAGCTATAAATGATCCAGATACCCCAGTGTATCTGCTCCCCCACGGAGCAGCTTCCCCTTGACATTTTGTCATGGTTTCCTGGAAACATGACTGGGGAGGCAGATGCAATGCTGACAGAGCCAGTGAGCGCCACGCTGGGGGCCACGATCCAGCAGAGGCGCAGGGGTCAGGGCACTCAGCTGCTACCCAATGCTGGCTTCAGGTGTTGATGCTTAAAATGGGGGATGTGTCATAGAGAATGCTATTTATGTTGCCCTGTTCTCTGTGTGGATAGCAATGCCTGAGATGGGACCAAACAGCTGCTTCAAAAGTGTCTGATGATGCCATGTAGAAAACACCACATCATTGGGTTTTAGGTTAACTAAACTCTTTTTAGAGAGGGTTTGTCTCATGTATGTGCATTTAAATTTACATATGTCATGCAAATGTAGCGTCTTTTGATTTTGAGACGTCATCTTGGGCTCTGGGAAATTGGGATATTACTATTTTCTTACAAACCATCGAAGGAATAAATTGTAAATCATAAATTTGTTGATACAAAAATAAACATTATTATTTGCATCCCATCTTTTTGTCAAATGTAACATTATGAATATGGTCTTACACTCTTAAAGCAGCCTGGTCCATGGCCTGTAACCCCCTGACTCTGTGGCCCGGTCTCCAGGGGGTCCTTGTTCTCCTTCTCGATGTACCCCCCTCCCGCCCCTCTGTCATTGTTCTATAATGAAATTGATCACATTCAACCCTGGTTTAACTCACACCACACTTCTTTCTCATTCAAGTGAATGCATGCACAAATGTGAAGAAAGCATACGGTTTATATTTCCACCAGTACTTGATAAAATTACTTTATTTTGGACTACGTTGTGCAATGAAGGATATTTTAGGCATAAAAAGAAGGCTGTTCATGTGAGAGAGAAAAGGAGAGGCAGATTTTGCAGATGGAATGAAGCGCCTCTAGTTTAATAAGGATTAACTGGAATCCTGTGTTCATATTTGGTCCGAGAGTGACCTAACAGACACAACACACCATCAGCAGCATTTAAATGACATTAGCTGATTTCATTATCAGTTCTGATGTCAGATTATTCAGTCTTCAAATGTGTTTTGTCTTAACTGAGTTGCAGATGTTAATCTAATGTTGCCTTCATGCATAATTCAGAAGTCTTCCACGGTAATGCACGAGTCACCAGCTCAACAAGTGTACTGGGATACTGGGTGTAGAGGGTCATTGCAACAGGAAAAAAAGGGGAAAATTGTTGTTTCTATAAAGCATCATCAGGCACACAAACACAGACGACATTAGGTTACACTCAGATGTGGTTAGAGCTGAAAATTTCACAATGTCAACTTCTGTACACATTAATCCACTAATTTGATCACAGGGAAATGGGTTCTGCTTGCAGAGCTTCTTTCATGTTACTTTTTGGCATTTGCAATTACAAAATGCTTGTTTGAGTAATGCTCACCAATTTCTTTTTTATTTGAAAGATTTCTTGATTAATTATTATTTCAGTCCGCTGCCACATTGTGCTTGTTCACCACTCACTACAAAGTCATTTTACAGGTTAAACATCTTGACTTGAAGGAAAGACTTTATCTTGAAGTTATAGATAACAATATAGACTATAAACCCAGAATAGTTCTACATGAGTGGATCACATGGATATTAATATAAGAGTCTAAAATTAAATTTTAAAGCAACATTTATAAAATAAGGAGGTAAACTAACAATTTGCAGAACAACAAATTTGACTTCTTGAGTTTTGCAGAGAGAAAACAGCTTAGCTATTGAACTATCTAGCCAAAGAATTGCGCCGTGTATTGCTCAGAATTAGTGTCAGACTTTCTCTCTAGAAATATTAATATACAACTAATGCACATTTAAAAGATACAAGAAACTGTAAACATCATATTGTGTCACGCTCACAATCTATGATTCAAAAATAATTAAGGAATATGGTCTTTTGAATTGAGTATTTTGATCCCTTATGTGTGTGATAATGTTCTTTTCTTACTGATATCACGTTCAATTGATACACCTCTCTCTTCTCTTTGTCTGCAGGTCTTATCTTTCTCTTCTATTTAGTTTTCTACATCTTCCTTGCTGGCTTGTTTACTCTCACCATGTACGTCATGCTGCAGACCTTAGACGACCACAAACCAACCTGGCAAGACCGGCTCTCCACACCAGGTGCAGCTACTACAGATACAGACAGCGTGAGGTCACAGTCTGAATGCGTGATCTCACCAAGTCCCTGCTGTCTCTCTGTCACTCACAGGCATGGTGATTAGGCCCAAAGCAGATGAAACTTTTGAGATTGTCTACAATATCCAGAACACTGAGAGCTGGGACATGTACGCTCAGGCGCTGGACAAGTTCCTGTCACGTAAGTCTGGCTCCTGTCGTCAGAAAGCTTACCACTGTGGATTATCTAGCGATCCAGAATGAATTGTTTTTACCCAATAAGAGATCATTCCTTTACAGTCAGCAGGCAGGAGATTGCCTTGTACCAGGGGCTTTACTGGAGTCATAAGCCCGAACAAACGAAATAAACCCAACCCCTGCTCTCATCTCGTCTCGTCTCCCCTCCCCCTGCAGCCTACAACGACTCTGTCCAGACCCAGACAAATTATGAGTGCACCCCAGACCAATACTTCCAGCAGGAGGACAGCGGTGACGTGAAGAACAACCCGAAGCGCTCCTGTCAGTTCAACCGCACCATCCTTGAAGAGTGCTCTGGAATCCATGACCGTTACTATGGATACCAGGATGGCAAGCCATGCATCATCATTAAGCTGAATCGGGTATGAAAGAAAAAAGAGGGAAGGGATAGTGTTGCTAGGCGACATGGAGTGACTGAGATCATGAAAGTGGATGTGAATGAGGAAGAGTTCCCAGTAAAAATAAAAGAAGTCAATATCAAGATTACGTGTCACTGGTTCTTGCGTTCATCTTTTTCTGGTATATTTTACAGCAATTTAAAAGAATATTTAAATTTTTGTGTTTACATAAGAGTGATATGGAAATAGAGCTGGAGATGTCTTTCTGTCTCACCAGGTGATTGGGATGCTGCCAGGAAAGGACGGGCAGGCTCCGTTTGTCACCTGTGGTGCAAAGGTAATCCCTTTTTGTCTTTCTCAATGAAAGGCTTGACGTAACCATTAGGACGTCAGCCCAATGCGAACCATTGTGCCTCACACTCATTTGAAATATGCCACCTGCATTTTCCTTTTATGTTTGTATTTTTTTCACCCATCACATCTGTATTGCATGCTTCTTTGTCATTTGCACCAATTGTGCTGCCTCTTCTTTTCTTATTCCCACTGTATTCCATTCATTTGTTTCGTCTCAGAAATACAGAGTTGGCAAAGATGAATGGGTAAGATCAGGACAGAGTCTGCGTTTTGTGAAGTGTACACTATATTTACATATGCATAGCAGTAGTGTAGCTTGTAGCTATACAGGATACGCATAAAGATTAGGTGTTTTTTGTTGTTGTTTGTTTAGTTTTTTTGTAGTAAATAGTACTCTGACGTAGCTGGTGGACATGTTGAGATATACGATTTAGAGTAAAGAAGGAGATTAATGAAGATCACCTCCTCCTCCTCCTCCTCATAAAGTGATCATTCAAGCTGTTGTAACTGATGAAGTTGTTTCGTCCCCTCAGAGAGAAGACACTGATAAAATTGGACCGTTGGTTTACTTCCCACCAAATGGTACTTATAACCTCATGTACTACCCATACTATGGCAAGAAAGCTCAGGTAAGACTGTTTTATATCAAAATAAAGTTTTGATAGTTTTTCCAGAGTTTATTAAATCTGTTCTCAACAGAATAGCTCGGTTCCTGTGTTTAAAGATGTCCTTGAATCTGTTTTTACAGGTGAACTACTCTCAGCCTTTGGTTGCCGTCAAGTTCCTTAACATCACTGTCAATCAAGATGTCAACATCGAGTGCAAGATCAACGCCAACAACATTCCCATCGGAACTGAAAGAGACAAGTTTGCTGGACGAGTGTCTTTCAAGCTGAGGATCAACACTAATAACTAAATTAACCCTTTTTTTCCCCTCCCCCCTCTGAAAACTACTTTCTTCATTCTCTGCAACCTCGCACGTACACAGAAAAAAAAAAAAAAATCACAGAATTCACACCCTTAGTAGGATTTGTTTACAACCCCCCCACCCCCTTCCTCCTTCTTCTCCAAAACAAATTTTGGCAGGAGGAATTGTTTGTCCAGTCGTGTGATGAGACAAGGCGAGAATACAAGGGTGATAATCCTGTCATTATTTCTGTCAGTGAGCATTCAGACAAATTATTTCTGTAAATTAGTTTGAGGTGACGTCTATTTATACTGCATGACAAACTAAGGGATATAAAGGATGTGAACATGTGTTTTGAAAGTTTGCAAGGATCAGCAACATTACCACTGTATTGCTGCTCCCGTCCTGCTGTCTCCTTATAGAGTATTCCTCTATATATGAATATACACAAATTACAATACAAGATGTGTATATCCTCAGTATTTATATGGTATCATAACCTTATATTGACTACGTCTATTTTGTTGCACCTAAAAGAATAATCTAACAAATTTAAGAGCATATATCTTGATGGATGGATGCAGAGATGAAGAAATTTGCATGTGTGTATTGTCTTTCGTGTGCTATGAGGGCAGGAGGCGCACCTGTATCCCACCTCTCTGCTAACTTTGAAATATGTTAAACAACTGACCACCAGGAGGGACCGCACTGTATTCTTTAAACCTCGACACACAGCAAGCGTGTGTGTTCTCGGAAACAAGATACAGGCATCCCCCCAAAAAATGTGAGGTAGACAGTAAAGGTTGAGAAGAGAGTTTGTTTTTGTTTGTGTTTGTGTGTGTGTGTGTGTGTGTGTGTGTGTGTGTGTGTGTGTGTGTGTGTGTGTGTGTGTGTGTGTGTGTGTGTGTGTGTGTGTGTGTGTGTGTGTGTGTGTGTGTGTGTGTGTGTGTGTGTGTGTGTGTGTGTTCCATGTACAGGTCCCGTTTCATACTGTAGGTCGGGAAATTGCATGCAATGTGCAATATTCATTAAGTGGCATACATTATGAATGCTTGTGTCCATTCATCAGATGACTTCTATGAAATAATAATCATTTTGGATCATTTGATATTCACACTGGTTGTATGACCTGGGGGCAGCGAATAAATAAGAGGTGACACATATTTGGGTCGCTGTGAAAGGTCATATTAACACTGCTGATGCCAAACGAGTCACAATAAGAGGCCGTATATCAATCGCGTTTGACAATATAACCTGAAGAAAAATTACAAACTCCCAGACAGACTCATAAACCCAATCAACCATCTGAATAACATCAGAAAACACCAAAAATTATCCTTTTTCTTTATAATAACATTTTATTACCTGTCACATCGTTTTATTCCTAAAGTTAAACCAAGAACTATTTTCTTGTGTCTCAATTTTTCATTAATTTAAACATAAATATTTAGAGGTTTTTTTCTTGGGTGTATTGCATCTATTTCATTTGTGTCCGAAATAGATGCCATTCTCATATTTTGTATTGTTTTGCACTGAAAGTGTGCTTTTTTTCTTTCTTTTTTTGTGGAACTGAGTTTAATTAATTATTGTATTTACAGATTTTGGGGACGAGGATGTAGAAAGTTTGTTTCTGTTCACTTTGTTTCTTTCATTTTCATGATCATCCTCCAAAGTCTTCATCTGGGTTATCAAAATGTGTAGTTTACATCCTCTTTGAAAGGTTACTAGACTTAATGAATTGTTACTGTATCAGAGTTTTAATTTATAGTCCTGTAGGCGATGAAAAAACTGTGGATTGACTTCATCGACCACCTAGAAAAAGATATTTTACATTATTTTGTTTTGTTGTTGTTGTTGTTGTTGTATTTGCCACCGTTGTTTGAATCAGTCTGAAAGAAAAAGCCATCGTGGAAATTAAACAAGCAATTTCATCCTCTTGAAAAGTCCGACATTATGTTGGAGTTGTTTACCTGATTTCTAAGAAACACCTGCAGAAACCTGTGCAATCACACTTTCTAACTTGGCACAGTTACAAAACTGAACCAGTTGGACTCAGATTCTGCAGCAAATGTGAAACACAAGTATCTGTTAAGGTCTAGCTTGACCTCAAAACCTGATTTTTTTTTTCAGGGAAATGTATTTAGTATGTTTGCAAATATCATGCAGTGATCGTTATTTGATCCGGACTTGATAGAGGATGAAAGAAAGACTATTAGATCTATAAAATGATTATCTGATCTATAACTGAGGGTTCATTTAATATAAAGGATATGCTCTTACAGTCAGATGAGGCTCTCTTTTTTTTTTTTGTTGCTTTTTGTGAATCCACTGACCAGTTGACATGCATTTCTCCCTTGGCATTCCCGCAACACTTACTTAATTTCACTGTAATCTCTTAATCTGGTCAGATAATCCCGAGCAGGCACGGTGAACTTCTTTACCCGAGTTTGTTGGTCCTCCTTCGTATCAAACGACTGCTTCACATCTTTGAATCGTTATAAAACAAGGTTCACTCATTTCTTAAATTTTTTTTTTCCAGTAAATTAACACCCATTTCCCCGCTTCTGTTATAAAATTCAGTGAAATTTAATTTCCTTGCCGAATTGGACATTTCTTGTTTTACATGTGCACATGAAGATTGCTTCTTCAACCAAAGATCTTCATGAAAGTTAAAATTGCATGCCTTTGTGCTGCACTGACACATCCACAGCAGCAGATCTGAGTGAGGATCTCATGCAGGCATACTGTAGGATCCAGTTGGAGGGCTTAAGACCCAGTGTTATTCAAAGGCCTCCTCTTATATAATACTAATATGCACAAAAGGAACATGTTTCACTGCAACATGACAGTGCCTCCTGGTGGACAGACAGTGTGCTCCCCAGTGTCACAATGTTTTTTTCTCTCATCTCTATTTTTCCATTTTTGTTCTGTGATAATTTGGAGAGGTCCTCAAAAAGCAATATATTTATTTCTTGTGTGGCTGTATGATTATTTATTGGAAAGGCTGTAATGAAATCAGTGCATCATGTATCATCAAGAGCAAGAAAAAGAAAGGAGAGAGCATATAGATGTTGCATTCAGGCAGTTTCGTCTGTATGTATTATACTTATGGAATAATATAAGAAAAAAGAGAGATGCTTTGTTTATAAAAGAGTATTTTGTTGTAAACAGGAGAGAATGTATTAGCTTGGATTGTATTGCATCATGAGAGCTTCCTGTTAGGGTTTCATATTTTAATTCAACAAATGGCAACATTTTGTCTTCATGTTTGTGTCGTCGTTTGTTCTACTTCCTTAAAATGAGCTTATAAAGCTTGCAATCAAAGGTCTAATAGAACTCAACCCTCGTAAAAAATTTCAAAATAAAACCACAAAGGAGTCTGGTGCAAATGTTGATGAGAGCTCAATATTCATGTTCCCAATAGAGAATAAAAACAACAAACCTTATTATCCCCATCTGTTAATGTTAAACTGTGCTAATATTTGAGACTGTACTGAAAGGTTCATTCAAGAAAGACATTCTTGAAATTTGTTCAAATACTCTCCCCTGAACGGATGATACATTTTCTGGATCCTTATTTTTTTGCTCTTACTGTATGTATATTTTTGCTCATGTTTACTGCAAACCAAGATAGAGAAATGAATAAATGTAATTTAAAGGAACTCAAACTTTTCCTCTGGTTATCAGTCGTCTTTCCTCTGATGGTTGGTGTGATTATATACAGACAGACACTGAGACTAACATGGAATGGCTGTAATAACAATAGATCTTTTCATTGAGACTCATTGTGAAACAAAATGTAGACAAATATAGCACAGCCATTGCAAGTGACAGAAAAAGAAGCCACTCGCCGCCAAAAGTAGTGTCAAATGGATATAATCTAATATAATCTCATTCGCCACAATCCCCACATTCTAAACAGCACCAGTGGACACCGACACAACACGCACTCACACACTGTAGTAACACGTGAAAGTCAAAAGAAATGCAGAAGGTTAGAGGTGCATCTTTTCATGTAGTATGATGACTATGTGTAAAATGAACCAGTAAGAATATCAGCACTTTATCTATTGATGCAGTGGAAATTCCACTATAAACACATAATCCACCTGCATCACAGGTCAAAATTCCCCAATTGGCTGGATTATTCATAAATTAATTGCTCAATCATACACACTTGTTGACCAACGATCAGAAAAATGTGATTCTGGTTTAGTTTGGACTTTTTTTTTTTTTTTTCATTTGGGAGATGCTTTAATACAGTCTGCCACCGACCGCTTGACAAGATTATAGGTGAAGTGTACTTCTGCTGACTGACCTTCACCCAGCTCCTGTCTCCTGTGCTCTTCGTGGTGTCAGGCTCTATCCTTATCTCTCTTTTGTTCGCCGTCACCTCCTCAGAAAGAGGGAGAGCCGTGCAGGAAAAGGAAGAGAGCCAGGATTACCTAGCATTAGAGGTATTTGTGGGTTTAAAATAGTTTGGTCAAGAGTGGCTCCACCGATTGACACTTACACGTGCTATTCTCACTGTTAGACAACAATGTATTATGATCCTGAAGATCCTATAAGTCTTTGATTTTCCTCGCTTGAGGACTTTTTCTAATTTGTAAACTCTCACAGCAAATATCTTCCCACAGCCAAAGAGATATTAAGAGGTTGGTTTTGTGTTCAAAAACTTGTTCACGTTACTATGGGCCCAGTGGTAACGTGGCCGTCTCCACAATTTGGAAAATGTGCCCAGAGTGTCACACAGAACAAATTATTTCCACCTTGTTGTCAGGAAAGTGAAGATTAGTCTGTGGCAGAGAACTGGACCCCCTGCTGGTTGTTGGATGGCATTACACAACAGTTCAGTGGCTTTTTAAATGACAAAGTTATCACACTGGACCAGACTTTGTTAGAAAACAGGCAACTGGATTCTCTCTGGGATTTTTAAAGAGATATTTAATTATTCTGAACATGGTCGAAAAACTTCCACTATATCTAAAACTGACAAAATAATACTCCACACAACTTTTACTGTGAAGCACCATATCAGTTTTTGTTGCGAAATACCTCTTTAATCAGTATAGATTGGTCCCATGGAGATTGTAAGGCTACAAGGCATCTAGACCAGTTATGTCAATCAGTCACTAAAAACAAACTGACTTTCAGTGTTGGTTGATTGTTGACACAACACTTTGGTTGACAGGAAAAATATGGCACATGTAAGTCATGTTTCACTGATAAGTTTACATGCGACTGTGGTGATCGTATGTGTGATGCCATTGGCACAGTAGAACAGCAGCAGAAGCTGTATGTCCAGTCTGATGGTGCCCTTTTACTACGGCAGGTCCAGCATGCCATTTTCTTCCAGGGCTTTCTGTGTCCTGTCATAAACCTCCTCCGTGGCCTTAACCACTCTGTTCAAAATGATGCGCAGCTCCTCCTGGTTCTGCACACACACCAGCCTGAAGAAGAAACCCCGCTCTGGCATGGCGATGAAGGCCAGCTCGGCAGCCCTGCGGACAAACCAGGCGTGGTGGTTGGCGAGGGTGCTCTGGTAGGCCTCGCGACACAGCTCGGAGGGGCTCTTGAGCCGGCCCGCCACCGGAGTCTCTGCCAGCTTCTCCAGGAAGAGCTTCAGCCAGAGCAGAGCACGATGCAGGCGCAGAAGAGTCCGGCACCCGGAGTCTGTCTGGTGGTTGAAGTCCACCAGGCCTCGGTTCAGCTCCACCCAGATCATGGAACGCACAGAGTGGTAGGCATCTGAGTGCTTTGAGGCCTCTAAATTATTCTTTGTCCCACCGTCTGTGCTCACAGAGTTTATTGTATCTGGAAGAAGTTCTGCTTCAGGGTTCTCCTCTGCCAATAGGGCCAGTTGGCGGATTATAGTGGTCTTACTTTCTATTTCTTTAGATATCAATCCCACCATAGGGCCCAGGGCTTCCATAAACCTGGAAGGGTGACACAGAACAGGATGATTCATTTTACAGAGTCCAGATTATGCCATAAACCATAAATTACTTCATTCTCTCTGGCTGTAAATTAATCTCTGTCACTGTGCCCTTCCTTTATCTGATGATCTTACTTCACAAGCTCATCCCAGCTGGACAGATACGGCTGCAGCAGCAGGTCGGAGGTGTATGCTGGCGTGGCCAGCAGGTGGGAGAGCAGCAGTGCAACTTGAAAGGTCTGACCGGGGCACTCCTTCAGGACGCGCAGGCCCTCAGCCCCGTCGGCCCCACTGCTGTTGGACAGCTGGTGAAGCTGAAGGTGGGGGGATGGGAGGTGTGTGAATGTGGGGGCAATCAACAGCGGACAAAGGAAGGAGGAAAGCAGATGAGATTAATTCAAATTCCCCATCTGCTTCCTCCTTGTAGCCTAATGTGCAAGCGATGTAATAATTGAATCATAATGTGTACTCTTACCTTATTTACCTGATTGTAACCTTTTAAACAGGAATCCCAGTGGTAATCCAAACCTCCCTCTGCAATGGGACATTAGAGAGACATAAATCCTGCAGTTAGATTTTGTGCAGGTTACAAAGCAACATTAGCATTTAATTGGAGCTGTGTTTCTGCCAACCTGACAATATATAAGTCCAACATTGACACTCTCATAGCTTCGTTGTAGGTCTCTGGCTTATCTGGCTCCTCAGCTGCTAAACTATGTCCACCAGCTTGTCGCCAGCTGAGAAACTCATGCAAGGTAAAGAGCTCATATCTGAGAACGTCATGATTCTGCTTGTAATTTGTTGGGTGGTATGCTTAAAGGGAATGCTTCAGTTTTATTTGGGACCCCCTAACTTTTCCTCAGAGGCCCCTGTGAGTGTCCAGTCCGCACCTTAGGGACCACTGCACTAGACCACATTACAAACAAGAATTTAGCTGAACTTGCATGTAGTCAGATCGTACTACTACTGAACGTCCCCTCTGTGCCCAAACTCGGTGCCCATCTGACAGTTGACAGAAATGTTTTCCTAATTTGACAGTGACCTAAACGGAGACAAAAATGTCCAGAGGGATGTGAAGTCTTGCCACTTCGGACTAAGAGCCAAAACTAAATTTAAGTTCTCTGAGTTAGTATGAGGATACAGAGGTGGCAGTTCAGCAACAGCACTTTAAATTTAATCAAAAATTTGAATCTCTGTTTTTCCACATATTGAAAACACTTATCACATTTCTTGTCAATTTGTAGATCAAAAAAAAAAAATCTAAGGATTTTAGTCATTTCTTTTTAGGGATGCAGAAAAGTAGCTTCTTTTTAAACACCTAGAGTTAAGTTTTGGATTATAGACCGTTAAACCCAAGAATCTTTGACTGCAAAAGATTGTGTGTAAAAAGTCTACATTCAGACTAATCTGATGTGACTGACTGAAAACAGCTTAAAAAAATAAATAATTCTGTCATCTAACAATTGAATAACAAGTCAGATCGCACACAAAAATATTTACGTGATGTTGAAATTATTTTTTGAGCGTAGAGAATGAGCAAAAAGTCTTGGGACCACCATGCTTGACTCTGCAGCCAATGCATCATGTGACACATTCCTGATCTGAAGAAAATACATTCCAAACAAGGGAGGGATTGTATAGATTAATAGTGAAACATGGAAACCACTCACACAACACACACACACACACACACACACACACACACACACACACACACACACACACACACACACACACACACACACACACACACACACACACACACAGAAATACTCACGTAGCCACAGCGAGCCGAGGAACAGCAGCAGGACTAAGATAGCTGCGGCAGCCTTGCTCTTCACACCCATACTGAAGTCCAGTTTAGGGCCTGCCAGTCCGCCTCTGTTCCTTTCTCTCTGTCGATTATCTTTTAATTCCTCCGTGTCTCACATGAGTCCTTGTCCCCTTGCACTGGCTGTCACCGCAGTTACTTTGTACCATACCACTGCCTCTGACCCTCCGTCCTCTCAAATCCTTCATACTCCTCCCTAAAACCACACACAAAAACTTCTGTCCACCATAATACCTCAGAGAGCCTCTGTCGATGCTTAACTTCCCCTGTCACTGTCTCTGGCCTGTTGCTGCTGTTTCGGTTTGTTTTTTTCTCCCTGAATTTATTGAATTCACGTCCTCCCTTTGGTCCAGCCTTTTGTTTCTAACTGAATTTAGGAGCCGCCTGTCTCTTCTTGTTGCGTTGCTCAACCTGAGAGTCCAGAGATCAGCTGAGTGTAGCCCCGAGCTGATAAAGCAGAGCCAACTCTGCTTGTCTGTCAGTAACCTCCTTCTTCCAGTTTCATCTTCTGTATGTGCACTATATTCCCGGTCAGCTCAAGTAAACACTTGCTCCTTCTTGCCTCTCCTCCCACTACCGACCCCTCTCCTTCCCCCTTCTCACTCTGTCTCTCTCTATAACTCACTCACACACACCGTTAAGAGCACCACCATAAACACCACTCACCAACCGACAGTGCTGACACACCTCTAAAAAGTATTTTGGTTTAACATAAATAATTAATCCCTGCATTTAAGTCATGACAACCTAAAGTGAATCTCTGTTCTTGATTCATTTGTGAGACCACAAATTTCCTTTTTAGTCACTGAACAGAGAGATGTGATACCAAATACATGTTTGTCAATGAATAACAAAGTCTAACCAGGCTTATCCTTGAGCCGAGATGGCAAAGGGAATAAAGAAGTCTTTTCATCCTAATCTAATTCTAGATATGATAAAGATCTGCAGTTCTAGAAAGCCAACAAAATGACCCTACATAGGATAAAAAAAAAATCCCTCTTTCCTGTCACCTTATTTTTTTTTCTTTACAAAGGATGACTCGTATTTCATGATCAAAGAATTTTGGACTTCTATGTGTATGGAATCTAATTTATGTTGACATTTTCTTATGATTGTTGAAGTCTAAAGTCTGAGACGTGTCAGTAAAAGAGGATGACTGATGTAGCTCATAAAGGGTGTTCCCTGTATTATCACCTCTGATAGTGATAATCATGGGAAACCCAGTGATTGGTCCCCATTGGTGGCTCTGCAGGCGCTGCTGCTGTGGGGGGAGGTGAACAGACATTGAACTCCACACTCAAGCCAAACCACATGTGCGCTCATGAAGAGGGACTTAACAATGGTATTTTTCTGCAGAGAAGCAGGAAGGGGGGGAAAAAAAACAGTGAAAGCAGGGGCATTCATCACTAGGCCGGGGAGGGGTCTGGTCACGGGGCTTTTATTCTGTGCAACCAATGGATGATTCCGTCTGAAATAAGCTGCAACTGAGGAGGGAGGCTCAACCCCCGCCCGGAAAAACTGTGTGGCCCATTCAGAAAAGCTGAACTTCACACAGCTGGTACTCTGTAATTCAGCATCCTGATGCAACAACATATATTGAAATAAATGGAGTTTATCAAGTTCTTTTTGTGAAAAAAAAGTAGCAAGCTGCTAATTCTTAACATGATTCACAAAACACACATGGTAGGAATTCACTCTGCAGTGTGTGTTTTTCATTCATGGAGGTTCAGTGAAGCAGGAAAAGTATTGTAGTCACTGTCAGTTACAACCTGTGGAGCTGCTGCACAGCATTACAGGACTGAGAAGCACATCTGGAGAGTAAGAACATTCAAACCGCAGCACCAGGAGCATTATTATTTATTAAAGTTTTCCCGGGCTTCAACAAAAGTGTAAAGTTAAAATTTAAACAGTTGACATTTTCTGAGCTGGATGAGTGAATAGACATTAAAAAGCAAACATAAAAGATGCATAATGGTTATTGATTCTCATGGGTTTGACCCTTAATGGCTTTAATTGGCAGCGTGAAGGGATGTTTATAAATTCCTGGTCCATTCAAAGACATTTACTTTGACCTATAGGACTTTAACTCCATGCATGGATGCACAACAGGCCGAAAAAAATATAAAAATGTTGTCATTGCATATTTAGATACCTCAGTCGGTCCAACCACATTAACTCTACTATGGCTTGAACCCCTTGCTTCACTGGACGTGGCTATATTTATAACACGAGCTATAAAAACAGTTACGCAGGCTCGTCTGGCATTTTGCAATGACCGGTTTCCATGTCAGTTATTTTAAAGAATTGCCGTATCTAATCCAGTAGAGTTCAAAGAAAGTTCTTGGTTTCAGCTGCACAGTAAAAGGTAAATCATTGGACTTTGCTTTGTAGTGAGAGGAAGGCTCCGTGAGTGGATGGATGGCCTTTGTGTTTGAAGCTGGACCGCTCCACTCCTCCTCCTGTCTCCGAGCCCCGAGTGTGAGACACATAATCTGACTTCTGGAGGCTCCAGTTACCTTAAAGAAGCTCATCTCTGTTTCCCTAACTGTATATTTAGAAGTACATCCCATACTTTGCAACTCACATGGCACATTCCAAAAATCAGTCTGTTGCCCTTGTCACTGCAGAGAAAGACACTTGTATTACTCACAGCATTAATGCATTAGCAAATTTAGTCTGCATTTGAATCGAATTAGTAAAACATGCTGACATTACCAGTGTAGTGTGAGCTGTGGAAATAAAAATTAAAAAGTGAGGTGACTTATCTCGCTGCAGATCCGAGCCTTTGTCTCCACGGTTTTATGAGCATTGTCTGCCTCCAAGCCCTCTAACCACGGTTGTGTGCAGACACTCTCTCACTGCTGGAGTCCGTAAGGTTCTGCTGTATATATTAATACCCTGGACACATAGCAGGGGGAGGGCAGGCCTGCTCAGCCAGTCACCTGTTCATCTTGGTGCACCCACGGGGTTCATGTATCTCTTCTTTTCTCTCTGTGACGCACACAAAGTTACAGACAAAAGTCAGCATTACTTCTATAAATATAATATAGGGATGTTGGTGATGGATTGTATGAGAAATAATCATCACGAGGTCTCATTATTACCTCCATCCTAACAATTACATGTCTCAAATACGACAGATATCACAGCACTTGTTGTCTAATGTTGTAGTTGTTGACTAATGATCAGGATGATGATTATTGTGGGTGACCGGAGTGTGATTTGAAGTCCTGGTTTAGTTCTTCCAGCTGCTGTGTAACATGAGCTACGGATAGCGACAGCCGGGGTGGGCGACAGTCAGGGTGTTTGGTGGGGGGGATTTAAGGCTCTTCCTCAGTCTCTACTCTCGCTCTCCTTTAAACTTCATATATATAAATATTGTGCGGTGCAGTGCAGCGGAGAGGTCTTGGAACATGACGGCAGCGTGTAGTTTTGGGATATTTCTTGGCGTTGTAACTGTTCTCTGGACTTTAACGGGTCTGGGTAAGTGGCGCAGTCACAAACTTTTGGCACATCGTCATTGAGTGGCTTGTCGTCTTATCCAGGAACATAAGGTCTGTAATGCCTTGTGCCCGTCATGTGCAGGGAGAAGATCAGTGTTCAGAGACAAACTAACTGCAGCTTATACTGTGGTGATTGTCAGGATTTAGAAAACTTTCCAGACTTTAGACTTCATAAAAGCTTGTTAAAACCTGGACACCACACTCACACGTGGAGATGACTTCAACCAAATTTGGAATCAGATACTTTTCTTCTGCTGCTAGCATATGTGCAACTGCTCTGAAATAGATATATATTCTTAAATATCCATGAATAATTATGATTTGGTCTGATTTGGCTTTTTGCACACATCAGTGCACTACAGCTTGAACTTAATTTAAAGACTTGTATGATGTTTTCAGATTTAGCATGTAGGCTAACCACATACAGAGCATTTTGAGTTTTGTCTCTACTCATATACAGTAACACACTTTCACACATGACAATTGATTCTGATGTTCACAAGAATTATCTGTTCCATACAGTGAATGCAATCAGATGAGCCTAAAAAGTCCACTAGCATCAGGAAAGCAGAAGGTCCTCTGTGGTCATGAGAGCAACAGTACTGGAGCTTGTAAAGCTCTTCTGGTTGGCACAGATTGGGCTCAGCCACAAGAGGGTAATAGTATCCCAGAAAGCTGCAGTGGAGGCCTGAATATGGTGGAGAAAAAATATCTAATTTGCGTTACTGAAATTCTCTTTTAAACCAATTTGGCCGCTGGGAGTGAAAAAGGTGTGACGAGTTGTTCTCAACAGTAGGAGGAAAAGGCTTCTTGAGTCCCATCTCCTTGGTCAGTGGAGTAGTTAAAGCAAATCCTCTCTGATAAGGTGCTGACATGGATAAGAGTCACCCTTACATATAGACTCTTAGTGTTATATTGATGTATTACAGGAAACCAAACATTATGATTACACCCAAATAATTTACATTTGGTCACTGTGCACTTGGGAGCAACAGTTGAACTCACAATCCTGCTATTAATCCAAACTGAGTGTGATATTAGGAATGAACTCTGCTCCTCTTCGGTCTTAATATGATCAGGACAAAATGTACTGGACTGGAGGTCACCTGACTCACAACATGACTCTACAGATGGACTGAGGTCCTCTTGGAAAGGATACGTATTGGCAGATAGACCAGACACTTTCTTATTATTATTATTTTTCTTTCATTTTTTAGCTAACATTAAAACTGCTTTAATTCTCCTGTTTAAAATGGTGCCGTAAAGACGTAGGGTGAGCTTAACCTAAATTTACTCCAAACAGGGATGTTGAAATATTTACCTGTATGGTCATGCTGCTCTGACCAGTCTACCACCTGCACCCTTCTTGTCACAGTAAACAATCAGTTCAGGCCGAAAGCATTTTCTCATTTGCACCAGCTAGTGTTGTAGATTTTTATCTGCCAAAGTGTTGAGATATCACTGTGACCAATGTGGTCAGCCACATGTCCCTTCAGTGGACACCTGCAGGCTGTGCCTCTGCTGAGCAGGCTTCAGTGTCAGCTGCAGGAAGTGACGAGGTCAAAGCACTGACACCAAATATCAACTGTATTTCACATTAATGTAACCGATCCTCGTGATGTGACTGAGGGAACTGTATTTAGAAGTATATTACATACCATGCAGCTCAATTCAAAAGACAGCGTTGCTTTAAAAATGTGTCTTTGCAGCCATTCTTCGATAAACAGCGATCCATTAATAATATTCTGTTGTAATATTATAGAAGTATTGTAACAATCTCAAAAACAGAAACAGGAAGTGCCTTCCACAAACACACCAACAAAACTATAAAAACCTTATGGTGGACAATTCCGTCAACTTGCTGAAACTAGTAATACTTTCTTAAACAATTCTTCTTCCTGTTAAGAAGAATTGTTTTTGTTTTTCTTCATTGTGAAACTGGAAGAAAACATTGCAAACTCAAACACATATTTAAAATTTTATAGTGTTGGCTGCATTTCACTGTTACATGTGTTGTTATCTCCTGTATCTGGCATAATTTTTGGCATTTAATATTTAAAAATTGACAAACCTTTTTGGAATGTAATGTCTCACCACTGTTATTGCATTGCCTGTTATGCAAATTGTCACATGGGTGAAATACAGCTCACAGCTATGTTACATATTTGTGTCTGATTGGACCAGCCAGATCCAGGAGTGAATCGCAGATGGGGGACGACATCTTTACTGCTTTGCAGTATGCGTTACTGTCACCATTTTTACCTCGTGATGATATTGATGATTATTGTACCGGTAGATGACCTGAGTGTGACTTAAAGTCAGAGTTTAGAGTTTCCCAGCTGCTGTGTAATCTGAGCTATGGATAGTGACAGCTGGGGAGGGAAGGGGTCGAAAATAACCTCTGCTTTACCCTCTCTTGGTCTCTCTTAAACTTTATTCAGAAAAATAGTGTAGTCAAGGAGTACTCTGGCATTTAGTGCAGTTTTTAGGATGGACTCTGGAGTCCAGACAAGTCTTTGTGAATTTGCTCATCTGCAGTGGTTGTGTTTTTTTCCTTGATGTTGCACCTACATGTTAAAACATAACAGGTCATGTTTACTTCAAAATCTGTTCAGAGATGTTTGAAATTCCACAACACATGATCAAAAACACACATAACATACAGAAGACACAAGACTGTAAACACACTGCTACTTTGAAAGTAGTTACGGAAGTTATGGAGTTGGTTATGGCGGTCCATCCTGGGTATTTACTAGACAAGTGAGTATATTGAGGTACCTTTTATTACCTACATGGAGACACAATAGAGCTTTTTGTTCCCCTGCACCAGATTTTTTTGACTCATTGCTAGTAAGAGTTTTGTGTATTGTGTCTAAAACTATGCAGTCAGCAATGGACAGGATTATAAACATAGCATTCATGATCACAGTTTTGCCAGTGTTGCTGTTGCACAGCAGTATCTAGGCTATCTAAAGTTTGCTGGCATTGTAGCAACTTTATAAACGACTTATTAAACCAAACCAACGTTGTAGCTGCAAAACCCCTCAACGTGTTGAACTGAGCAATGATATATTTCATTAGAAAACTATTACAGCTGAAAAACCGAGATGTTACCGTCAGTGAATGAACTTTAACTAGACTCTTTTCCCATAAATTGTACATAATGCTCCCTCTATTTCTCACCTTTTCTTTATGCAGTGCAATGTAATGAGGAGTCACACCTAATCAGCAACTTGTTCAAAGGCTACAACAAGAATATCCGGCCGGTGGTTCATCCTGAAGACAAGGTGACGGTTCAGATAAAGCTGACCCTCACCAACCTTATCTCCCTGGTGAGAGCTCAATCTTCCTGCTTGTTGCAACAAAGCCTGGCTGTACAATAAAATGTCTTGACATTGGACGATGGGTGGAGATGTGTATGACAGCGCGATAGAGGAAACACACATTATTCTAAGAAAGAGAACAACCACAAGTTCCCATCTTTTCTCCACGGAAATAGCATTAATCATTTTTTGGTCTGCATCTTATCACAATAGAAGCTGCTCACTAAAGTAATGTAGCAGTGCATGATCAACATATAATATACTACTTTTTTATTTATCCCACAGAATGAGAAGGAGGAGACTCTCACGACTAATGTGTGGATTGAGATTGTGAGTTTTCTCTCTCTTCATACTTGTGTTTTTGTTCTGTTTGTGCAACTCCCGGCAAGACTGTTGGTAAAATGTTTCTAATAATGTCCCTGGTGACCTTTCGTTTAAATGTCAACTACAGCAGTGGATTGATTATCGCCTCGTCTGGAACGCATCTGATTATTACGGCATTGACATTATCAGAGTCCCATACAACACTGTTTGGCTTCCCGACATAGTTCTTGAAAACAAGTAAGGCCCTGACAAAGAGGAGTGAAATCCAGAATTTTTGCATCTGTCTACAGGAGAGGTGAGCGTAAAGTTTGATGTTCACTCATTCTGTTTTTAAACGTCTTTCTCTGCAGCATTGATGGCAAGTTTGATGTGGCCTACTACGCCAATGTGTTGATCAGCAACAATGGCGGGATGTACTGGCTGCCTCCTGCTATCTATCGTAGCACTTGTGCCATTGAAATCACCTTCTTCCCATTTGATTATCAAAACTGCACGCTAGCATTCAGGTGTGGTATGATTCATAATTTTAAATATACATATTGTATCACTCCGAGTTCATTCGTTTATTTCTGTTCTATCTCCACTGCTGCAACCCTAGATCCCAGACGTACAGTGCCAATGAAGTGGACCTCATATTGGCTCTTGGAGAAACAGAGGAGACTATCGAGTGGGTGGACATCGACCCCGAGGCTTTCACAGGTGCAGCACAGACACAGTCAGTATTCCATCGGTAAAAAACACACAAGTCTTCTCCAGCTTATTACGTCCCCGACCCTTTTCAGAGAATGGAGAGTGGGCCATTGTTCATCGTCCGGCCAGGAAGATGATCAACAAACGATATTCCCCAGATGACCTGGAGTATCAGGAGATCACATTCAACCTGATCATCCAAAGAAAGCCCCTCTTCTACATCATCAACATCATCCTGCCCTGCTCCCTCATCTCCTCCCTGGTCGTATTGGCCTACTTTCTACCGGCACAAGGTCAGAAAGGCTGTTGTTTAATTTTCTACTGCTATTATTACACAGATGAAGGGGTTTTCAGACCAAATTTAAACTCCAACTGAAAACAGATTGTATTACAACTATTGTGCAGTATAAATATAGGAAAGATCGTAGGGGTTGAAAACAATTTACTGACGTCATGATGGTTAGACTCCGACGATGAAGTTGCTTTATAGTGATGTCTGAAATGGATGTGGGAGATAGGACAAGAAAACCTCCTACAGCGGGAAGGAAAAACTCAGTTTTAACAGAAAGAAAAACTCCTACAGTGGGAAGAAAAAAATTACTTTTAACAGAAAGAAAACCTTTGACAGAACCAGGCTCAGAGGTGGGCGGACATCGGAGATGATTGGTGGGAACTTCAATTGAGGTTCCCGGAAAATCTAGATGGGTCAGGTGGTGATGGGAAGGGGGAGGTTTGCACATCAAGGGGTCTAAAAGGCAGACAGAATTACGATGATATATAAAGAACAGGGATGAGAAACTGATTGGCTGAAAAAGCACAGGCAGAGAAATCATTGGGTAAATGTGACGAGAAATGAATGAGTGATTTGACAGCAGGAAAGCTGAAAGAAAGAGAAAGCAGAAGTGAAGAAAACAGGAGAAGCATGCCTAGAGAGAAATGCAGATTCAATGTGAGGCAACAGATATTTCTCATTGAACTTTGGCAACGTTGCATTTTTCCTACATTATATAGTGCCTGAGCACAGAGAATGTACTGAAAGTGTTTGGTCCCAAAACTGGAGTGATTTCTTTCTATATTTGGTATGGTCAATTGTTTCCTAAGTCTCTGTTGTCCCCTCACAGCTGGAGGACAGAAGCTGACTGTGTCCATCTCTGTCTTGCTGGCTCAGACTGTCTTCCTCTTTCTCATTGCTCAGAAGATCCCAGAGACCTCTCTCTCTGTCCCCCTCATCGGCAAGTGAGTTTCAGTGTCTTCTCTGCTGACCTCTGCTGTTTTTTTTTCTTTCTTTAATAGACAGTTTGAGTCTCCTCTCCGACATAGATCATCTCTTTTGTCTTCTGCAGATACCTGATCTTTGTTATGTGTGTCACTACTCTCATTGCGACTAATCAAATTGTGGTGCTGAACTTCTCGCTGCGCAGCCCCAGCACTCATACTATGTCCCATACCATCAAGCATGTAAGTGCACCCCGTAAAGTTGAGTCCAGTTTATCTGTTCAAGAGGAACATTTTTATAAACTGACTGGCGTTGTCTTTTCTGCCTCCTGCAGGTGTTCTTGAAAATGGTGCCTCGCTTCTTGGGCATGCCCCCGCTGGTGGATGAGGGTGAGGTGGCGACAGAGGTGAACGGGGTGAGGGAGCGGCGGCGCAGCTCCTTCGGCCTCATGCAGAGAGCAGAGGAATACGTGCTGAAGCAACCTCGCAGTGAAATGATGTTTGACAAACAGAGAGAGAGACACGGTCTCACACGATCAATCGGTGAGGCATTTATTTGAAAACCAATGACTCAGCACTAAGTTTGTCACACAAATACTCCGGAGATTGAACACGTTATGTTCTTCCCACTGCAAAGTGTAAATGCCCAAAGGTAGATCCTTTACTTGAATTGACTTCAGCTTTTGTTTCGTCGTTAGATCATTTTACGATAAATGTCTTGATACAAATGTTTTAAGTTGAGTTAATATAGCAGTTATTCTTCTCCCTTGTTTTGTTTATTAAAGGTGAATTGTATGTGGTTTCATGCTTTTTTTCATCATCACCATCAAATATGTCTGCATCTGCCTCAACTAATGCAGCATACTGTCATCTAACTGTGAGTATCTCCTCCCTCCTAGTGGACAATATGGATGTCAGCAGCACAGCCAACCTGTACAAGAGTCTGGCTCAAGCTGCACCTGAGATTAAGCAATGTGTGGATGCCTGCAACTTCATTGCTGAGAGCACAAGACAACAAAATAACATTGGATCTGTGAGTGTTGCTTTAAATAGTTTGTGTATAATTTCAGTTATGTTTTTGATGAGTGTGTTTATTACGTGTTTTCAAGTCAATATTTTTGTATCTATATTTTAGGCAAGCTGTTAAGTTACACATTAAATCTTTATTCACTTTCTTTCCAACTAAAGGAAATTGAAAGCTGGGTATTGATTGGGAAGATGATCGACAAGTTGTGTTTCTGGGCCGCCATTCTCCTCTTCATCTTCGGCACAGTGGGGATCTTCCTGACAGGACACTTCAACCGGGCTCCAGATTTACCATTTCCTGGGGAGAATAAAAAATATGTCCCGAGTTAGAGAAAAAAACAAAAGATCGTTTTGCTTTGTTGAAACATTACCAAGTTTCACTGTGCCTCATGCTGTCTGTGAGCAGTCATGCTCTCTGACTCCCAGGCTAAGATTCAGGGTTGAGTCTGCACAGCGACGCTTTGATTCCAACAAATCTGTCTGTGTTCATATTCACCACGCTGACTTTATGAACACTTGTCGGCAGCTGAAGGTTTTCATTCAAATTTGCTGATATAAGTTTGTCAACTTGGTGTAAGTTCTAAGGATGTGTGTCGTAAGCCAGCTGATCAGGTCTTGTTAAAGAAGTGTTAAATCACCATTACAATGATCATCATCATAAAAAGTCACATTAAGTATAATTACTTTTTGTTTGTTTTGTCGTATAAAAGACTCATCTGTATGAGTTTAAGCACATCCAGACTTCAGGTCATAGGTGTATTCGGAGAAAAGGGCTGAAGCTGCTGAGAGTGCTACCTTTATGGTAGCAAAGAAGGTTTTCAAATCAAATCTGATACAACATTTTGAGCTGTGGGCACTGTGTGGAAGTGTATTCATAAACAGAAATGAAGAAGAGTAACTGAAGAGCTGATTTTATTTACATGTTGTGTGCTAAAGTTTCCCATCTTTAATGGGTTCAAAGGAATCATTTCCCTCTGAAAACAGTATCTGCTAAAAGTCTGGGTACGTCTCCCTGCATGCACTACGGGAAGAGCCTGTGCATGATACATGAGCCAGCAACTCTAAATCAAAGCCTTACTCTTCTTACTATTTATTGAGAGTCATGTTTGAAGTAGATGGCTCAGTGGGTCATAGTGGTGATATTATAGTGCCATTTTTGTTTTTCAAACAAATACTTATTTGTTTCCATCATGACTTCTTAAATCAGTTTTTTACAAAGTGTGAGCTTTGAGAAATGACACATTAAAAAAACAGGTTTTACTCTCGAATTGAATGTGAGAGTGGGTGTAGAGAGAAAACTGTGGTTACAATTATTACTGTTAAAGGGTGTTGTTTGTCCCTTTTACTAAGAAACTTATCATGTTTAGCTAACTCCTCAAATATTATTACAGAAATCACTGAATATATTTTTTAAATTCATTGTGTTTGGTCTCGTTACTTTACTTTATTGTGTGTTTGAGAGAGGTTTTCTGAGAATGAGTGTTCATGGAAAAAACTAAGGTATACACATATTGAAACAGTTTTTTCAGTGTATATACATATATCTCAAATGAATGCATACAAATGTATTTCATTCTAAGTAAATTACTAAATATAGACTAATTAACTCACTTCCCCCTAAAATCAGTCTGCTCATTTGTCATTTGAACACTTTTCAAATCCCTGCAGTCGATGTTTGGGGTGAGTGTGGTGGAACACCTCCATGTGGTGTAAAGCTGTATTACACCAAAGTAGAAAGGGCTCATTTCCATCCAGAGCTGGTTTTAATGCTCCAAGGTCCTCAATCTGTTATAGTAGATGAAAAATATAAGAAAAAAAAAAACAAATCCCATATAGTGTGGGCTATATGACAGCATAGGTAATTTTTCTACAGTCTGAAGTGGTTACAAATATTCAACACAAAGTTCAGACATTAACAGACAACATCGGGGATAAATCTGCTGAATCAGATTTAGGTATAACAAGTATAAGGTCCAATAAAAGAAAAATTTAAATCTTACTTATTTTTTTTACACATTTTGAGAAAGCTTCCTGTTTTCTTTGTAGTCATTTCAGTTCAGCAGGAGCTGTCTCTAACTGTGGCAAAGGTATTCCTGACAAGGGTGTGGTTGGACATGTTTTGTACTTTCAGTGATTTTGTGACATGCAAATCACTACCCAGATGAGCTCAGTTTGCATGTGACATCCTCACATCCTTGAGACAGACAGAGCAGCAGAGCTCATATCTGTACATACTGGTAGTATGAATATATATAAAATCGTTTAATGTGAGGTAACCTAATCTGTAGTCCCTGGTTTCGTTTTCAAAACAGTAAAGTTCAACTTGACACTTCCGGTTTGTCAGAGTTTACTTCAAGCTAAAAGAGTGGTTTATTTTTAATTTTTATGAAAGACGGTTGAGAAAGTTAATACGGTTTGCTTCAGAAATACAAAAAGATTTCTAAGAAACATATCAGAATTTAATTTGATGTTTAGACAGTTGTGCAATCCTGTATTTTCCTTAATAACTTTCATTTTGAAACTTCTAACCGGAAGTGTCGCGACATTTTACGTAAATTACGTCATACAGACAAATAACGACCACGTTAGATTCAGACTCTGTCCTCCCTGTCCTCCCTACATTCCTGTGTGTGTGTGTGTGTGTGTGTGTGTGTGTGTGTGTGTGTGTGTGTGTGTGTGTGTGTGTGGGGGGGGGGGGGTGTTTTCCTCTCTGGCGCCCAGTCTGAACATGTCCTGTCAGCGTCCATGATTTGTCTCCTCTCACTCAGTTTTATGAACAAAGTACTTACCTCCTCTCTACAGCTGCACATATGAGAAACGGCTTGACACGAAGTAACGAATTGTCATTAATTTGAGGAAAAAACAACAACAAAGTACATCCCCGTTTTAACTCTCTTGTGACCCAGCTGCAGAAACACTTCCACATTTTCCCTCACATTGTCCCACTGGACAAGCCAATGGGAGGGACTAAAAGAGTACATCACCTCCGGAGAATACAAATGAACTATCGCCCGAAACACTGGCTGGAATCGGATGAAACATGACTTGAAGCCTGAATGAATAGTTTTTTCTTTCTCCTGCTTGTGGACTAGCTGTCGCTTCGTGCCAGGAGCTGAGCTGAAAGTAAGTACGTTTTTGTTTTGGTTGGGTTTTTTTTTAAGGCCTAAGTCTGGACGCACATTTCACTCTGCTTTGAGTTGTCGCAGTGGTGTCGTGTGAGGAATGGATCCAGCTGCAGATTTCACAGCACCGTGGCAAACAAATACCCAGATCCTGTCGGTGTGAGGTGTAAACGCCGTCATGGCTTTCGCCAGGTGACTTTTTCGGCCCAGTTTTGTGGACTGAGGTACAGTTTGGGTGAGGAATGCGGCTTTGTCGGAAAAAAACAAACCAAAAAAAAAAAAAATACCCCAGGGGATGGGTGGATACGTCAAAACTTAACCCTCAGCATTTTTTTTTTTTTTTTTTTTAACCTGCTCAGCCTGCGTTGTCCGGATTGTTAAATGGACTTTACAGCAAAGTGCTTCTGTCGTGTGATAGAAGTGTCTCTTACAGATTCAGATAAGAAAACTTAATCATGGGTCAGGAGCACGCATGCATCCAAACTGTCAACCCCCCTCCCTCTCTCTCAAATCGTAGCCACAAATGCTGGTTTTTCCCGGAAGATTGTGTTTTACACTGTCTGACTCTTTGTTGGATTAAAAACGTGGTGAAACCAGTTAAGAAAAAAAGAAAAAAAAATCGCGACACTGCTAATTTGCGGAAATCTCGATGTGCATCACAGCAGACACGAGTTGAGTCAGCGGTGTTATTTTTAGTCACGAGGGTATTCATGATAAATTCTATCAATGGGTTGAACCATTCAGAGTCTGCTGACATTTATTTGGCTCAGTGTGTTCCATATGTTTCTTAAAGAAGTTAATCATACAAAAATATGCAAAACACACACTTTCTCCTATTGGATGGAATACGTATTTGTGTAGGGCAGATCAATTTATCAAAAGTCACCTTTTTCACCTATTGCATGCTGCCACTATGGGCAGATGCAGAAATGCTTCATGTGTAATTTCCTTGGCTTAATGACATTTTAGCGGATTTTTTTGTGATCCACTTTTAATTCTCGTTTGAGGGCTACTTCGCGCATTTTATTTTATATTATAATGTAATTGTTTTAATTGTTTCATGGGTAGTTTACATGGTCATTGCTTTACTTATTGTGTTACTGGATTCAAAAGCTTGTTAAATTTTCTAGTTTGTTTTGTTTTAATGGCTTCTTTTTGTGTGAACTTTATCATTTAAGTTTAAAAAAGTGCTATATAAATGAAGATGGTGATTATTATTATTATTCTGTAATTTCGATCATAATATAAACTTAAAACAGAAATTTAAATGCCTCGGATCATTTAATGACTCGGATACAAGATATGTCTTATCGTGGTAGCTTTACAAAAATGAAAAATAAGTTATGAAACTGAGGGCGCATGCCAACTTAATCCTCTATGCAACAGTAGCTTTCTTTGAAAAGAAGTTGAATGGCCTCACTCTTAAAGGTTAGTCTGGCTTTGTCAGAGTTGCTCTACTTCTTGTTGCCACACCCAGTTATGATGCCCAGTTATGATGTAAGCGTGTGTATCATCTTTGCAGGACATGAGAGGTGGTTCACTAGAGGTCAGCAGTAAAAACAAGAAAGTTGCTCTTTAAATGTCTTATGTGGATTGTTTTAAATGTGATTGGGTGACAACTTTTTAATTATTCTGATGGTATGTTTTGTTTGTAGAAATATTAGACAATATCACAATGAAAACCGGCACCGTCTGTGTGTTGCTTGATCACTGGCCTTGTCTTTGCAAGAGTCTTCATCTGCATTCCCTTTGTTTCAGCCTGTTGTCACTTTTTGATACGACAACCGGGAGTCACCGAGGTCATAAATCTCCAAATCTAATTTATAGTCGGCTACAGGAGCTTTAAGTCTCTCATGACCTTGTTAGCCACTTCTGTTGGCAGCACTGATCCTGTGTTGGTGCTTTTGTGAGATTAAAAACTCCACAAAACTGCTTAGTGTGTAAAATGCGGCATGGTTTGCAGTAATGCCGTCCCCTGTTGGTCAATCTGTCTGAAGCTGCAGAGCACCCTGAGTCAGTACAGGGAAGTATATGAATACAGAGGTAACCTGAGTAGATAATGTAGACAAAGTTTCTCCCCAACAGAAAGATGATCTTGTTAGGTCGTCACTAGTTTTCTCTATCTTGAAGGGTAAACAGAAAATATCAATATTCCTTGGTCGGTTGCAATAATTAAGTCTAAGTTTAATTTACATGGCTCAATGGCTTCAAAGGATCTCGGTTTCTAAGTGTTAATGACAACATAGAAGTATGGAAAATGTGCAGGAGTAGCTGAAATTAATTAAAATCAGTCTTTCGCATAGACTTTTCCTGTGACTAAAATGTCTCCTGTTGTTCCTTGGGAAGCAGGTGGTGAAGATCAATTCTAATGGGAATTAAGTTCACCACCAGATTGTTGTGAACGTCCCTAATAATTCTTATAAATACAACAAAGATGTAATTAAAAAATATGATATTTGTTATGAGGAAAATAACTGAGATATCAGCATCATTATATCAACTGCAGTTGTACAGTGCATAAACAAAGTGGGCTGGTTTGCACCTCTTTGTTTTAGTATTTCCGTGACATTGATGTTTTAATGTGGTTGTTCTTTGTGTTTGTAAAGTGTGTCGGGACCATGTTCCAAAGTGAATTGATAACAGAGCCTTTACTTCATAGATTATGACCCCAAAATCCAGTATTTTGACTGTAACAAACCTATGGGTGTTATGTTTAAAAGGTTTATTTGAGACAATAAATAAACTGCTCAAATATGCGGATGTTTTTTGACTCAGTGTTGGCTGTGTTAAGTTGAACTACGTCTGTAACGAGCTTAAAGGAAACTTGTGGCATCTGTGGTCACCACTGAGTGCTATAACAGGAAATATCAATACTGCAATCATTTATGAAATTATTTTATTCTTATTGTCATTCTCCAAGTCTTCTGATACTGTCAGTAGACTTTAGTTTGTACAGTACAGATAATCTTCCCACCTTCAGTATCCCTCCTGCCTTTAACATTTTTTTTTTTTATGAATCAGGCTCCTGTTCAGTTTCTCTTGTTCTTATTCAATCACATTTCCCAAAATGTTTAAGATATATTTGTGGTCCTTATGCTTCATCCTCATCTACATTTAAAACTCTCTCTGTTTCACTCACACTCACATACGCACCCTCTCCCTCCCTCTCTGTTCCCTTGTTTCCCAGGTAACAATCAGCCATTCAAAGACCATCTGCCCACACACACACACACACACACACACACACACACACACACACACACACACACACACACACACACACACACACACACACACACACACACACACACACCATAGAAAAGGTTTCAGACACACCCTGTTTTTCTCAATGGTAGCTGCGTCCTGAACGTCTTGTGTGTCGCACTATCGATGACTTGATCAACATATAGATGCCACAAGACATCTGCGGCGCATGAAGGCTCTGTGTTTTTGGCATTTTGATAGCGGTACTTCATCTTGAATGAGTTGTACTTTAGTCCTTCCTGTTGTGTTATCAGGATCATGTCACCCTCCTCAACGATGAGATTCACTTCCTGCTGTCACTGTCAGATTATTTCAGTACCTCCACAGACTTTTAACAACATCAACCAATTGTGTTGCATGTTTTGTGGCTACAGTGGTTTGTGGTTCTGATGGCTTAAAAACTGCTTATTCTTTTTGTGTTGCTGTTGATGCTGCTACAGAAGATAACCAGTGAAACTGTTACAGCAACTGTTACTACTTTAAAAAATGCGGCTGTTTTGAAGTCACATCATCAAATACCAAATACTGTGACTTTAAATTCTTAATCTGCTGTGGTCTGTAGGGACTGCTCTCAGTATTTAGTTTTCTCATGCGTGCCAGCGTGAAGCACGTTATTTATGCTTAACGCTGAGATTATGCAAAAACTCATGACTGTTTTCTTTTGTCTTTGCACCAGGGCAGCCGGCACTTACATCAACAGCACAATGGCCAGTCCAGAGGATGTGATCGAGCCACTGGCTGAGAGCTCAGCTGCCCAAAACCTGGGCAGAAGGCGTTTCTCGCACGACCTCTACAATCTGAGTCCAGATGAGATAGACGGCCTCATGTCGACCAGTGGTAAGGGAAAAAAAAAAAAGGAATAGAGAAGATCTCCTGACTCTGTCAGAAAACTTTCATTAAAATGTCCCAATCTTCTAAATCACAGACGGCCGTCCTTTCCTTGTGGTGCATCATCTTCCTGAAATAAAAGAAGCAGGTGTACCTTACTTGATCCCTGGTACTCCTATTACATGCAGAGTGGACAACACAGAGAAATACACCACTCGCTCAAAGGTACATCTGTAAAATTATCTTAGTATTTATGGAAAATCATTTACAGTTTTTCTTTTAGAGTTGTAATATATTTGTAGAGAGCTTCATATGAGTCTGAAAGCACATACCTTTATTCCTAATTAGTCTCCATAAGAATCATGTCAAAACACACATAGATCCTATGATCCTGATCACCCTTTCACATCTGATCGCAGTTATTTTACAGCTTGGCTGAAGTTAAACTTGACTGTACTTTGCCATAATAAAATCATATATCAGAGCAATTTGAGTAATAAAACTACACATTACACTTTACTGCTCACTATTTCACGTCCAAACAATCTACTGTCACTTTGTTGTGTCCTGGTTGACCTGCTACTGGGATGTTTGAACTTTAACAGTTCAAATTAACTGATTAACTTTAGTCAGAGTGTAACAGATGAGTATAGTGTGGAGCCTCAGTAGCCTAATCCTACAAAACATTTTAGTGGTCAGGAGACCACTCAATGACTATGACACACATGCACACACTTAAATTTCCACATAGTTATTTATATTAAAAAGCTCAAGATCATTTGTTTTATTCTGTACAAAGCAAATCACTTAAAACACATTAGTATTTGTATCAACTGTGATATATTTGCATGGCATTTTTTGTATATTTTTACAATGTCTTAGTATTCTCAGGCTATGATTTACTTCCCACAGTCCAAAGACATGACTCTGAGCTGAATTGGAAACTTAAAATTGTTTTTTTTGTGGTTGGGTTTTAAACAAGTCTATACATTATCCATATTGTCTAAATTACTTCCTGGTTCAGCTTTCATCTACTGCACTGCAGGTTGACAAAGGACAGCTGTAATTGACATCGTCCTCTTAAGATAAAGAAGTAGCTATTGGTGTTAGATGAGATGACAAGATGTGAATAAAAAGCTCTATTTAAATTGGAATATTTGACTCTCAGTGAGATAAGAAATTTGTGTGATACAGTCAAAAATTAAGTAAGTGAATATTTAAAAACAAAATCAGTAAATGCTTTTCTGTGCGTTGATTATTATTATTATTATTATTATTATTATTATTATTATTTTTTAATGTTTTCCGTTTGAAAGTTATGTTGATCATTTAAATAACACCCCTCCAGGTCAATGTTGGAACCCTATACACGGTGCGGCTAACACACGGACCGTTCCACTGGACAGTGAAGAGGAAGTACAAGCATTTCCAGGAGCTGCATCGAGACCTTTACAAGCACAAGATGATGCTTCACTTGCTGCCTCTGGGAAGGTCGGTGTACACAGTCTGTTTATCTCAATCATGCAAATCAACCTCTCACTCCCAGACATGTGCAGCTTGAAATATGAGTGAGGGATTGGTTTGAGTTTTTATTATGGGATCGCTGGAGCGCTGAATATTTTGAATATGCAAATTTCTCTCCAAGATTTGCAAAGGAGAGGCAGCAGCTGAGAACTATGTTGGAGGAAATGCCCAGCCTGCATGGCACTGAACGGACCAGAAGAACCTCCAGCAAAATGGTATCAAATAAGCCAATCAGATACAGATATACTGTGTACAATACATTCAGTGAAAAGATTTTGTACAAAGTATTTTATTTAAACGAGAAGATTTTGAATGAACTTCATATAATGGGAGAAAAAAAAAGAAACAATTTTGTTTTTTTTCCCTTTTTTTGGCTGATTAATGCATTCGTTTATTTTGTTACATACTGATGAGCCAAATATCAGATATTCTCTTAATATTACAAGGACATATTGTATATGTTTAGGGTGGTGACACCCTGTCATTTTCAAACTTGGCAGCTATTTTAAGTGTCTGTTTTTCTGATGCAGAAATACCTTGAGGAGTACCTGAATGGTCTGCTGGAGAACACATTCTGTAGGAACGACCACAGCATGGTAAACACCTGAAGACAAAGACACACCTGTATAGATACAAAGTGGATGTCTTGTATTATGGTTACATTGTCTCTGTCTTTTTTTTCCAGTTGGATTTCCTCTCTGTTGGTGCGCTCTCCTTCGTCAGTGATCTCGGACCTAAAGGCTTGTAAGCAAAACACTTGAGGCCATCTGGTTGTGTATGGGTGTGCAAGTGGAGAGATGACTCCCTGCATGACAGAGGTTCATCAGGCCATATGTAAACTTTCTCAGGGAGGGACCAATCTTCAAGAGGTCGGGGGGTCATCGTATCCAAGGCCTGAACTGCATCGGTCATCATCAGTTCTGTTTCCGCTGGTCCCGCCGCTGGCTGGTGGTGAAAGACTCCTTCCTGATGTACTTGGACCGAGACAATGGCAACATTAACTTTGTGCTGCTGTTCGACCCGGAGTTCAAAGTGAAAGTGGGCCGGGCTTACACGGACACCAAACATGGAGTCTGCATTGAGAACTTCGCTCGGTAGGTCAGCTTTGTGTTTACATATGCTCTGAGAATTGTGTTTGTGACACATCTATGGCCTGTTTGTTTTTGCAGGAGTCTGATCATCAAGTGCAACAGCTACAGGCAAACTCACTGGTGGAGTCATGAAATCAACCGGCTGGCAGAAACCTGCGATTTTCTCAAAGTGCAACGCTTCGAGGGCTTCGCTCCACCTCGGGAGAACACTCTCACTAAATGGTCAGTTGTGTAGTCTGTCTGATACTTACAATAACTGCTGTAGCTTTTTGTGTTAGCCTTCATTTAACTTTTGCCATTTATTGATACTGTTTGAAGGTACGTGAATGGAAGTGGCTACTTTGCGGACCTGGCTGACGCTCTCGAACAAGCCAAGGAGGAAATTTTTATCACAGATTGGTGGTAAGGTTAATAAATAAAAAAAGAATCTGTATTTTCTGATTTGCTGAACAAAAATTTCCATGTAACCTTTGACACTATTACTAATGCAGATGATATACAAATAGAGTTGGTTTTTTTCTCTCAGGCTCAGCCCTGAAATTTTCCTAAAGAGACCAGCAATCGATAACTACTGGCGGCTGGACGAGATACTCAAACGCAAAGCAGTAGGGACCGTCTCTGCCTAGTTCTTCTCTTTTTAAGGATTTAAATGATTTTCAATTGATTAGATGGCATCGCCTGTCTTTGAACCTTTTTCTTTAGGAACAGGGAGTCAAAGTGTGTGTCCTGCTGTTCAAAGAAGTGGAGCTCGCACTAGGCATCAATAGTGAACACAGCAAGAGGACTCTAATGAATATGCACCCAAACATCAAGGTCTGTCGCCGTGCTGCATAATTTGATATACAGAGAGCAGCTACACAATTAAACGACCTCATCTCACATTTTAATGTCAACTCTGCCCCCTGTGATCCGTCAGGTAATGCGACATCCTGACCACGTGTCATCTGTGGTCTTCCTGTGGGCTCACCATGAAAAGATGGTGGCCATCGACCAAACAGTGGCCTTTGTGGGGGGGATTGACCTGGCCTTTGGGAGGTGGGATGACAGCCAGTACCGGCTCACTGACCTGGGTTTGAGGGAGACGACCGGCAGCTTAACCGAGGATGAGACAAAGGAAGAAATTGATGTAAGAATGTGATCTTTTTAGCTTGTTAGTTGGCACTGATTGAGCACATATATGTTCAGGTCATGAATCACTGTGCCCTCAGTATGTCACACCCTGTGCAGACCCTAATGGATGTCTCTGTTAAACAGGGTAATGGTGTGGCTGATGTCCCAAAACCATCTGAACCAGATAAGCAAGCAGAGCAGAACCCGGATGATCTGACTGTTAACACGAAACTGTGGCTTGGCAAAGACTACAGCAACTTTATCAGGAAAGACTGGGTCCAACTGGACAGACCGTTTGAAGGTGCATTATCTAAATCTCCTCCAGTATCACATGCAAACATGCTGAGAGTGTCTGGGCAGGGAGATGAAAGGACTGCTTTTTATGTTTTTTCAGATAACATCGATCGTGCCCAAGTTCCTCGGATGCCGTGGCGTGATCTGTCTGCAGCTATTCATGGCAGAGCTGCCAGGGATGTAGCGCGCCACTTCATCCAGCGCTGGAACTTCACCAAGGTCAGACACGAAAGAGAGCTGCGTTTTATCTTTTTGACATGAATATCTACACGTCAGTGTGATTTTGGAAACATCCTGGGACATTAGTGCTATTCTGGAATCAGTTTCACAGAGGAGCCTACAGATAGCTTAAAGTAGCTTTTCCACATCTTTTGCTGCAAATATCCAAAGGAGTTATTTGGAGGTTTAAAAAAAAAAGTAAAATCATGGCTCATTTAAAGTCATCAAAAAGGGCCAAAATAATGTGAGACTTTTGTTGTCTTGTCCCACTTGGAATATGTAAGCTGTTCTGCTGTATATAACTTATATAGTAACTAATAGAATAAACTTAATTCAAATTAAATATATTTGTTTGTCTTGTCGTCTCCAGATCTTCAAAAACAAGTACAAGGACGACTTCTACCCTTACCTTCTTCCCAAGTCCCACTCTGTCGCTGACTCACTGTCATTCACCGTGCCCGGGTCCAAGAAAGCCAAAGTGCAGGTATTTATTCACACACACCCAGACACCCACACAGTTGGCAGATGAAGTCAGTATCTGTGCAACGCTTGTGCAAAAAGGTTGAGTAGGATAGATTACATTAGGAAAAAAGAAAAGGCTAAATGATGGATGTTTGCATGCTATGTGACTTCATATTTTGCCCCGTAAACAAGAGAGTAAAATTCTTGCATCAAGGTGCATATCTCAACAGATAAGGGTTGGTATGTTGCAATGCAAAAAAGACACACTGCATTTTTATTCCTTCTCATGCATGGAACTCACAACATTGGCAGGTTCAGTTGTCTAAGTAAGGTGGGGCTTTTCAGCATTCATCTCCTAAACAAAGGTTGTTCCTATTTGACGTTCAATAAATCAACCTTTCCTACTATTCACCGTGAATGGCATATCTGCTGCAGAACAGTAGCTAGTTGTAAACAAGCCCACCCAGGATTGAAGAGAGCACCAGAGATTGGCTTCACCCTAGAGCCTGGCAAGAAGCAGAATGCACTGCATAGAAAATCAACCCTGATTCTGGGGCAACATAGAAAACTACTGGAGATAGTGCCCAATGTCCATTTGGGAAACACAAAATACACATATCTTCAATGGGATTTTTTTAAATGAGGGATTTCATCTGGACATCAGGGTTGAAAACCTTGCTCTCCTATTTGTGCGAAAATAAATTAATTCATAGTCACATAATCATAGAGGGCACAGAAAAGTTTAATATTTTTGCATTTATAAGAGAAACCATACTTTTGGTCATCTCTACGGTATAATAGAAAAAATACTGAAATGACTTGAATTGAGCTAACAAAACTATTGCCAAAAGCACTCACTTCTACTCTGTGTTTTACATTGTGTCCCACCAGGTCAGATCTAGCAGGAAATCAGAAGGATATCTTTACACTACAACAAAGAGGCACTGTACTTGCCTTTTTTTATGCAGCTATTCAGTATTTAGTGTTTTTCGCCGTGGCAGATGGTGGAACACAACTAAAGCCTGTCAAACTAAATTAATTCCAACATATTTATCATGTTCAGTAAAGCCAGAGATAACTGCCAAGACAGAGAGTGGAAGCATCTTATTTGCAACGGGCTTCATGGGAGCTCTGGTCCAGATGATGAGAGACAGCAGCATTAGCAGCACAACTGGAAGAGTCGCTCTTAATTTAATTTGGAAATTATGCTAAAGATGCTACATATGATATGCACTGATCTGTTTTTGTGCAATAGAGAGCAGAATAATCCAAAAACCAAATGATAAACACAGCCCTGACATATTAACTAGTACATTTAAAAAGATTATGTAATCAACATCATATGCTATGGCTTCAGATTGTTCAGACAGAGTGTTGGTTGACAATAGCTTTTGCTTTTGGTGTGTGTATTTTCTTTTTCTAATGAGGGCAGTGGCTTGTAACTGTAGCCGTCGCTGCCCATTATGTTGCGCTAGCCTTCCTATCAGGTTTTGTTGCTGCTGCATTCAGGTTTCATTGCATCGGTGGTCACATTCTGTGTTAAACTGCAACAGGTGTGCTCCCTTTTTTTACATACTATCTACGTTCACCAAAATAAGCATCCTGTTAAGTTGTGTTGAAATAAATGTTGGAAGTGCAAGTAGATGTGACGTGTAGGACAAAAGCAGAGGTGTCATTGTATGATAGTAGGGCTCATATTGTTGGGAAAAACACAAAAGGCAAAATGGCACCTTTGAAAAATATATCATAAACAATGCTACTGTGTATCCAATGACAGTCTTTTTTTCTCAGGTGTTGCGCTCTGCTGATCGCTGGTCAACTGGAACCTGTGAGAACTCGATCCTTAATGCCTACATCCACACTATTGAGAACAGCGAGCACTACATCTACATTGAGGTAATACAGCAACACCTACTAGTACTTTATGGACAAAAGTACACCTTATAGCACAAACTGAAATGTTTTGTTTTGCATGTCAACATTCCTTCTGAATTGTTTCCGCTTACTGTGTGTTGGGCTCATTGGTTCTTTCGTGTGTTAGCAGTGATACAATCAAAAAAATGTCATTGTATTCTCAAATAGTTTAAATAGTATCGCATGTGAATGGGTTTCGATTTGTATACAAATATATATACAGTGAACCCTCGCTATAACGCGGTTCACCTTTCACGGTCTCGCTGCTTCACGGATTTGCATCGTGCATTGAAATCACATTACGACTATATGTAACGTAGATATATTTAATGTCCAGTTCTATCTATTTCAATTGTAAAATAAAGGTTACTACTTCACGGATTTCGCCTATCACGGTTTCTATTTAGAACATAACCCCCGTGAAAAACGAGGGTTCACTGTATACGTTTGAAAGAAACATAGCATTTGTTATATTTGTGCTAGTCAGTGATCAACTTTTGAAGTCAGCCTCCCCTTTATGTTTCTGCATGTGATGCTTCTTTATAGTACAAACTATCCGAAACATTTGTTTCTCATCACCGAGGGATTCTGTGGCCAAGGTGTGTCTAATTAGGTTTCATGAGTCCGAATGCACTCGTAGTTTGCGTCCTTCCTTGCCAGCTACCTACCCGCTTCGGTCCTCACCCCATACTGAGCCTCCATCTGCCTTCCCTCTGCCCTCAGAACCAGTTCTTCATCAGCTGTGCCGACGGGAAAACCGTCCATAATGGGATTGGTGATGCGATCGTGAATCGGATCCTGCGTGCGTTCAGGTCTGTTTTGAGTGTACATGCCAGATTTATGTGGCGCTGCATTCATTTTATATCCACACATTCTTGAACCCAGAGTTTCAAAGCATTTCATGAAATCAGTGCTCAAGGTGGATCAACGCGTGTTAAACAAAATAGCGAAGATCAGTGACATGTTGGTTGGGTGTGATGCATAACAAACATTTTAATGTGAAAGAAATCATAAAATAGAAATACAAGTGAGTGGTATAATCTGTATGTATTAATGTTTGAATAATACACTTGTAGATGGTGTACAATGTTGACATGAGTGTTTTTACAGAGAGCAAAAGAAGTACAGAGTGTTTGTGGTGGTGCCTCTTCTTCCTGGATTCGAGGGAGACATTACTGCAGGTGGTGGAAATGCCATCCAAGCTATTCTGCACTTCACTTACAGGTGAGAGCTTTTTCCTCCCATTATCATTCTGCACTCAGCCCACAGAGCATAACAAGCACTAGAACGTACGACAACCATAGGAAAACACAACCTCGAGCTTTCATCTGGCTCAAAGGTGTGTTTCCAATGACGCAGAGGTATAGCTGATATGGATTTTCACTAGCTCTGTCACTACTCATGGTTGTTGCTAACAAGATTTGGATCACTGGTTTCATTTTATTGCGACATTTTCATAGATTGTTTTATATGTTGATTCTGTGTGTTCAGTATACAGTATGTAGCTAATATAGACCTGATAAAGCCATATATTTATGTACTAAATGCAAAAGTTGAGAGTTTGCTCAGATTGAATTGAGACAGTATTCCTTTATTTGACTGTTGAGTATGGCAGAGGTTAGAAATAATTGTTTCTGTAGATTTTTTGATAAAAGTACATAAGATTATGAGTGTCTTATCAAATTAAAGCTGCATTAAGTATTGCTACATTATGGGACTACTTTGCTTGTTATTGAAGCCAGCACTGCTGTATTAAGTTTTCACTTTTTGTGTTCATCCATCAGAGTTTTATGAGCTGAATTTTCTCACTGAAGACATTCCGTTTACCCAGATGTTATTAGTTTATTATTTTTGTATCATGTATTATTATGTTATTGTCCTGTATTGTGTAAATTACATAATCTAATACATTTTCAATGTCCTAGGACCATGTGCCGAGGAGAGCACTCCATCCTCTCGAGACTTGGGGAATGTGAGTTTTCTGTCACTTATTTGGTTTGTTTCACTTCAAAAATCCACCTTGCATCACAAATTACCATCTGTTTCCACTCTAATGTGTGTTTTTCTTTCTCCTTCTGTTGCTCCTTTAAACTGAAGCTTCTGTTACTAGGTATCCACCCACCTGTCTCAATTTTCATACTGAACCTCTTTTCACATTCATTTTAAGAGTTCATGTGTTTATGTGAGCTTCTTAATATATCTTCAGAGTATTGTTGTATTATCTTTAGTGTCTAATGTTATTCTGACCTGCCCTGCAGTGAAGGACCAGTGGACGGAGTACATCACACTCTGCGGCCTGAGAACGCACTCCCAGCTCTCCCAGTCGCTTGTCACCGAGCTCATCTACGTTCACAGCAAGGCCCTCATTGCTGATGACCGCCGCTATATCATTGGTGAGTCACTGGCGGCAAACTCATTCAAAAACAGATGAGCATGCTGAATTTGAGTCAACACTGAGGTCCAGGACAAAAGAGCTAATCAGAAATCTCCATCCATGAATATCAGACATGCGATACAGATTAATGGCATCAGCTGAAATGTTTTGAACAGAATTGGGTTTAAAAATATTTTTTTTGTGGCTTTCAATGTATCTACGAAACTACAGGATAACTGAATCAATACACTGTAGCTCCAGGTTCATTGCACCCTTCACTGTGGTAAATAGAAAATATTTAAACAGATATTCTGAAAATATAAAACTAGGTGGTTGACATTTCATATTTAAGTAGGGTGAACGAAAGCACTTTGAGATTCTGGCATTCATTGAATTGTTTCAAAACCCTCAACATATGATTCTTAAAATTGTTGTGAAATCAAACCATATTCTGATGCAGATTATGTTTTTTCCTCTCACTTTATAGTTGTTTTTATTCTTAGTGGTGGAGTCCATCATTTCTGCTCTAGTTTAAATTTGTGTTTACACATACTTGATATCAACACCTCTCTCTTTTAACACCTCATTGGAACTTTTCTTTTTTAAATTACTGGTAATGCAAACCGATCATTTCCTGGTGCTGCTCCTACACATTAAAGGTATCCAGCTGGCGAAACATGGATGGCTTTTATTTTGAGGGATTTACCGAATATTAAATTGTGAAACTTATTTCATTTGACTTAAAGCTGTGTTGTGTTTGCCCGGGTTGAACTTCTACTACAAACCTTAAGTTTTGTAAGCTTTTTCTGTACTTTTTTGCACTTAATTCACAAATAATCCGACATCGTATGATATATTGTTTAAGCCTGTAACATTTCATTTCAAATCTATTTCTTAATACTTATACTTATTACACAGGTCTGAACTTAAAAAAAATCAGCAGTCATTCTAAATATAGCCAATCTCATCGGCTTCTGGTTTGACAAGAATCGTGCCTTTGAAAGGACAGATTGTAAATGTTTGTACTCCACGCTTGTATTCCAGGATCAGCCAACATCAATGACCGCAGCATGCTGGGCAACCGAGATAGTGAATTGGCAGTGTTTGTGGAAGATGAAGAGCGGGTCCCATCCGTCATGGGAGGAGAAGAATACCAGGCAGGACCACTCGCGCTGGCTCTACGCAAAGAGTGTTTCAGGTCAGGACAAAACACGTTACTACTGAGGTGACACTGTTAATGGCCCTAAACAATTTCTACCACTGGACTTGATACAGTGTATAACCCAGCTGCTTGTTAAGAAAAACAGAGAGTGAGTTTTCTATGTATTGTTGCATAGGGGTGTCAGCTACCAGGCAGCAACTCTAAAACCATTAAATTTACTGTATATTTTTGGTTTTACAAGCAGAAATAGTTTCATTACAGTTTTATTTTTATTCTGACAGATGCTTTCTGTTGTTTGAATTCACTTTGTTTGCTGAACTTTTGACTATTATTTAATTTTCCTGTTGTACCAGGGTTCTTGTTGGAGCTGCTTCAGACCCCAGTATCAATATCGATGATCCAATCAGTGATGATTTCTTCTTCTTGGTCTGGAATGAAGCTGCTAAACTGAACGCCACTATTTATGACAAGGTGAAGCAAGGGTGTATCATTATCATTACAACATTTATACCTTTTTAATCCTCACAATAGAAACATGCAGTTTCCATTTTCCTTGCCTTTCCTTTGTCCTCATTGGCTCGTCTGTTCTTTGGCCTCCAGGTCTTCAAATGCCTGCCCCAAAACATTGTCCACAACATGCGAGACCTGAAGGAGTACTCCAGCATGACGCGCCTCTACGACACAGACCCTGAGCAGGCCAAGGAGGAGCTGAAGGCCGTCCGAGGGCTGGTGGTCCACTTCCCCCTGAAGTTCCTGTGTGAGGAAAACCTGCTGCCCCCACTTGGCACGAAAGAAGGCATGGCTCCTGTAGGGCTCTGGACATAACCACAGTTCAGCCCACATCACTGCACAACAGCGAAACGGCTGCTGTACCACAAGTTCCTCCTCGTAATTTTGGATCACTAATATTCAGCACAGTACACTAAAGTAGTTACAGCACCGGCACTTGAGTGGGGAAGAAGACGTCACCTTAACACAAGTTATTTGACTGATGTTACTGCTATTTGTTATATCATATTTTTGACTGGCTATGAGCTAGTCGGAACATGATCACTGAAATGAATTTTTTACAATCAATAATAATCTTATAGGAGCAGTATATTAACCTGTACTGACCAGTTTGTTCACGATGGCAGAGCCAGCCTCATAACTTCTTCAGTGCAATCTGAACCGCAGGGCCAGCGATGTTGCAAAGCACACGTAAATTAATGTACGACTCAAGCGAGGATTGCAAGGTTGTATTGGAAATCAAGCATCTCGCATGATCTGGGAACATAGTGTACATTTATTGGTGCAAGATTTTTGGGTGGGTGGGTGGCTGTCTCCCTCTCTTTTCTCTCTCTCGCTCTCACTCGCTCCCTCTGAGGCTTCACCTCTCACTGCAGTTCCAGAAAATCTGTCAGAACATTTGTGGTTGTTATGGTGACGGATATAAAGAGATGACTGGATTGTAGCTGAAATAAAGATGGGATAGGGCAGAAAAGGGAGAGCGCTGATAAGAGGGATAACTTACTAAATCAGGATGGTGTACCAGAAAAGAGAAGGTAATATGTTTATTGGAGGACAGTCTTTCTCTGGAAGCAGAGTCATTTAAATATTTTTGGGGATGAATGGAAAGGAGGACAAGATAATTAAAGGTTGCTAGTGTAATTTACCCATTAATTGTTTCATTTTTTTTAAAAGTCACCATGACAACCAAGTGTATTATTTCACTGTGTTGTAAGTGGTATAGAACAGAACATTCCACCAGACCATTCCTCAGCTATTTCTGTGCCGTGTCCAGGTGCCATGAAGTGTCATGCATTTCTGCTCGCAGACAAAGGCATTTATTTCGGTGCATTTCATACAGCCATAACCTTATGACTGACTAGTGATATATTGTAGTGTTCACAGTTCCCACAGACTACTATTATTACCATTTTTGGGCATCATCACGTTATATTTTCATCTTAAAGTGTAAAGAGTTTCAGTTTTAGTTTTTGTTGTTTAGTTTTATTCTCTTGAAACCTGCTCGTTCCCTTTACCGAGCCATGAGTGCTGTTGAACCATCTGGAATTGTCATGCACTGGACACGTGTAACATTGGTGATGAAAGTAGAAAGGCAACCTGCACTCTTTTAAAAAATTGCCTGGACTGATTTTGAAAGATTATGTAATAATTCATCAGGGCATACAATAGATGTTTGTCCTCATTGACCAGGGTGAGGGTAAAATACATTTCTGTAATCTGAGATTTGGGCAAAACGATATAACTCGTTTACATTTTTACATGGTTCTCATTGCACAGAGTCAGATCAAGGTTGACTCTGTTCACCTGAGTTTTTAGAGAGCAACCAGCAGGAGGTCAGCATGTGAACCTTGTAAATGGGACCTTCTGTTTTATATTCTTAGCCTTTCAGTGGTGTTATTATCATACTTTGCAGTATGTGCAAAAAAAAAAAAACTGTCCTGTTTTTTTAAAGAGACAGTATAATAGATCACCTGGGATGGTGGATGGAGGAGCACCTTACCATAATTATGTACATAAACCAAAATCATCAGAAACTTGTTGAGCCTTTGACAGTCAATGAAATTGTGCAGACTTTTCGACATGCTTTTGATTCATGCCTACAAGTCCGCAACACTACCAAGGTGGTTTCAGTGCAAACTTGTCTGAATGTGACAGATGACGGGTGCCCCACGTGAACATCGCCTCGCTCTACACGAAGCACCTTTCATAGAGGAGCCAGTAAAACCATCTGTATTTAGAAATGGTGCTTTGCTGCCATCAGAACTGTTCACACTTTCCTTTGGGAGATATTTAAAGCCACTATGAGCCCTTGCACACTGGAAGCTGGGTATTACTTAGTCTCTTTCATACAGCACAAAATGGTTGCCTTAAGTGGTAGTCTTTGTTGTGGATTCTGCAAAAATGTCTGTGATATTCTGAGAAGTGACCTTATATTGTTTCTATTGTGGATTTTATTTTTATTGGACTAATTGTCAGCATAACCATGCATTTTTTATGAATTTATTATGTATTACTAATGGAAACTTTTATGTTTATCCCTGTTAATCACTATGTGAAAACCTTGTGTATCCAGATCTGTAGATCTAGCTTAGACTTACTGATTTGGGCTACTAACATTCAGGGGTAGAGAGGTCATAAATATTCTTACTTTATTGCTTAAACACTCATGAACAACTTTTAATTTAATGTATGTTACTTTTCTTCCTCAATAAAATTGTTTTTATGAAACTGAGGTGAATACGGTTTCTACTTTTACTTAAATTTGAAAAGTTGTCCTTCGCCAATTTCAATTATTCAAATCAAAATGACAGACTTCCAATGTATTATTTCTATAAGATTACACAGCATATTTGTACTATATCACTAAATGTAGGTGGCATATTCAAAGAAGATTTAATATGTACATATAAAGATAATGTTACATTTTAATCTAGCCTAATGGTAAGTGTATTGCTATGTTCCAAATGACATACTTACCGTAGTACACTACCAAATAGTGCTCTTCCATGTTAGGACTTTTGACAGGGTAGTGCTGTTTCAATCCGCACACTGCTGTTCTGCACTGACTGGAAATAACCTCAGCATGTAAATACATCACCCGCCAAAATATCTGCAGCTTTAATTATTTTACTTAGAAATGTGCCGTCTGTTTAACACATTCAATAAATATACTGATTCCTCTGTCCAGCAGCAGTAGTGGAAAAAGAAACACTTTTGCATAGTGTTCAGGAACATTGGCAGCTTCCTCAGAGCCATAATTTGAAAATTCTTCAGGCTGGTGGCCCCACCCCTTCGTCTATGGAGCCAAGATGGCGGCCATTTAGGGTGGAAAGTGTCCACTTCTTTTTGGGGGTGTTTTGAGAGCATCATCCTGGTACTTGCAGTGCACTGCATGTTTCTGTATTTGACAGTGTGAACGCACTTATGCACTCAAAATAGTGAGTTTTAGTGCACAAGGATGCCATTTGGAACACAGTACAGGTTCACATTACATTGAGAACCCTGATGTCATTCAAGCTGTTTTTAAAATCACTAGTTATGCTTAGCACACAAGAGGAAAACAAAAAAAAAGGGTCAAACTTTGGATATTTGTGATATTTTCGCTAATAAATGTTGAAGTAAGTTCCTGTATTATCAGTTTCTTTCTGTGCATTCTTGGAATAAATTACATATTTTAGGAGAAACTATGTTTTAACAGGTTGTTGGCATTATTTAACAAATGTTGAAATGATCAGGATATCACCAATGTCATTTATTGCAGTGGAGAACCATTTTTATGACATTCCAGATAGTTCCTGTTGAACTCTTGGTGAACAGCTTTGGAAGTGAATCATTAATTATTGAAAAGCATTATGATCTGTTGAAAGAAAGGTGGACTTGCCTTAATGGAAAAATAACTAGCAATCATAAAGCCGTTTGGCTGGAAGACGCATCAGAGCAAAACCAAGGGGAGGGGAAAATATGAGTGAGACACAGTCACGTTTTTTTGTGTGTGTGTGGTTATCCAGCATTATTTACATTAATCTAACTTCTGATTTGTGAGGACTGTTAACTGATCAAGAGGGCTGGTGCGGGACAGGTATGCCAGGGGATGACCTCAGCTGTGCGGTGGCGCCGAGCAGACAGCTGCGTAGGCTGAAGTCCACTGTAATGTTTTGTTTTTCAGGTGATTTGTCCCTGGTGAAGCACCGTAGCCATTGAAGAGGAGAAAACACTTGAGGAGTGTTGCGCGCAGCCAATCGTCAGTACAACCCCGCAAGACTACATCAAGGCTGGGAGTTGGAGGAGGGAGGACTTGGGAAGCAAAACATGGCGAAATAACAAGTTTGGCCCTTATTCGCAGTTAGAAGCGGCCCCGTATCTTGCAGTTTTGGGACTACAACTACGAGTTTATATATTAAAAAAAAATTGGACGACGGAGAGCGAGAGCAACGCTTTAACTTAGAAAAAAAAAAAAAAGAGTCGAGTGCTCAGCCTTACAAGTATTACGGCGGCTGGCGAGAAGCACAGCGCCCGTCTGCCTGCCTGTTGTTTTCCCCGGAAGATTGGCGGTGCTAGGCGCGACTGTCAACACAGAAAATGGATGAAGGAGGAAAGTTTATTCTGGAAAAAGACGATTTAGCCCGCTAGCCTCAGCTCCGTCTACCAGCCGGTCAGCGGTAGATTACCCGCGCACACCTGACTCGGTATCCGGATTACCTGCGCTCCGGCCGAAACCGAGGACAATTTAAATCGTGTTAACAAGTTTGACAACTGCAGACCCAAAAGGGGGGCGGGGAGGGGGAGATTGTGTTTCTAACGAGGCCTTTATTTTCATTTTTTTTTTCCTGTCTTATTCTCGTGTACTATTCCGGTGAGGAACATCTATTTAAGGCTGATAATGAGAGCCTGAGACTCGGTTCTGGTGCGGCGCGGACGGACCCGGACGGACCCGGACGCCATCACATCAGACGTTGCGTTCTTCTTAAAAAAAACAACAACAACAACCCAAACCAACCATCGCTCTGCCGAGCCGTGAATATTTCATACTTTTACTTGCGTTTCCAGAAACGTTCCGGTGACACAGCAGACCTATGTGTTGGTTTTTATTTCCCCTCGACACGCCTCGTTTGGTTCCCTGTAACATTAGCTGGGATGTTGTGCAGCGGCGGAGATGAACGCACCGAGGTGCTCAACAACAGTGGAGGTGCGCTGCATTTAAAAGTCCGGGACTAATGGTCGGCTAGCGGCGACGCCGAAACAATTTTGTCGAGGTATCCTATTTTGAGTTGAATGCGTTTTGGTCGGGCGTTTTCTGTCAAACAAAACTGTGGACAACATCACAGCTGTCGGCCGGAGTTGACGCGGGCTAGCCAGCTGGGTGCGTCATGTGGCAGCTCCCGTCTGCGATGCGTTCGCTAATGTAATTGCCACCGTGTTGTTCCGCAACAGCTTCAGCGCATCGGACCTCCGGGTTTGCTGTAATTTTCTCTTTGGGTTAGGCTCGTTCAAGCAGCCGCCGACAACCACCTCCCGGTACTTCTTATCAAATAAGTGGCTAACTTGTTAGCTGACGTGAGAAGTTTCGCCAGCAATGTCTGAAAACGCGCCCACACGAAGCCTGGATGACATAGACCTCGCAGCTCTGAGGGTGAGTATTGTTATTACAGCGTGCACCACTTTATTAGTGTAAAAATTATGGCAGATTATAGAGATGTTATGTCACATGTCGGGTTTTTTTTTTTTTTTTTTTTTTTTCTGACACAAGCACGACCATTCAACACCCACGCAACAAAGTTAAAGATGGATAAACACCCCCCCTTTGGCCTGGTGTGCCTACAGGCAGCAGTGATGTTCAGTATCACAGATATCCACCAAAGATATTGTCTGATTTCTCCAAATAAAGAATCAAATTCATCAGCCCTGACAACTTTTCGTGATGAATGTGTGGAAAAAAAAAAAAAAAAAAAAAAAAATCAGGGGAATCGTGGCTGCTCCTGTCTCGAGAGCAATAACACACAACACCATGTTGTTATTTTTCATTACATGCAGCAGCCGTGAAGATCATGTTCTTCATTGAAAGATGAGGATGTTGTTTTTTTTTTTAATACTTTGAACTACGATTCACAACATGTCATTTTGTTGGTGCATTTTTCAGATTGGAGTCTGAGTTTAATGGCAAATCCTCCGACCATAACCTCGTTAATTTTGGATTTGGTCTTTTTGTTTTAGTTTGGATTCCTGACAAGACTCTGATACTGTATATTTGTAAAATACAACATATATAACTTTGTCAGGTTTAGCACAAAAATATCCTGGACTTTGTTCCTTGGTGTTTTCAATGGTCTTTGAGGGCTTCAGTCTTAAAAACCGTCCTGGTGTTTTTGATCACCCTTCTGTAACATTAGAAATGCTTTGCTTGTCAAGAAATGAAAAGATGGAGGAAGGAATGTTATTCTTTGTTGATGAAAAAAAATATCTTTCCCAGTGTGCAGTTTCTGAATGAAGACTGTAGCTCTGATACTTCTCTTTGATGCACAGGTGTGTGATAAATTAAGGGGAAAACCTGAACGTTTGACCTGCAGGGAATCTGGCAACTCTGTTATGCTATAAGGAGACATTTTGCTGACATTGTTTGGGTCCCTTAAAACAGTTCTGTAATTATTTGCAGTGTGCCTCCGAGTTATGACCTTTATCCTTATGATAAAACGTGTCTATCCTGAAGGGAGTGGTCTCTCCCAGGATGACAGTGGGGGGCACTGTGGGGGATCCACAGGGCATGAGAATTCACTGAATGGTTTGATGATATAATGTGAATCATGCAGCTTTCACAATCACCTCATCTCATCCCAATTGAACACCTGTGGGAGATTTTGCATCAACTTGTTAGACATTGCTCTCCACTACATCATCCAAACACTAACTGAGGGAATATCTCTCGGAAGAACGGTGGTCATACCTCCAGTAGAGATCTGGGACTTGAAGAATCAATGTCAAGGAGCGTTGAAGGTGTTGTGATGGCATGTGTTGACGTCGGTATCCTCCCATCACAATGGAAGCTGCCAGAATGGTGTATAATTTTTTACATCAGTAAATCTACTGAAGACGCCCCCCCCCACCCCCCCTATTAGCTATAGAAATAATATTTTTGTGAATTCAGTCGCTGTTTGTTTGAGGAGATAAATTACAGGCTTGTTTCACCTACTAAAGTACAGGTTTTAAACATAATTATAGTGTTTTATTTTATATTGGATAACCTTTTTAATCGCTGTCCAAAGTTAAAATGACCAAAGGTTACTTAATGGCATCATTGAGACTAATGTAAGAACCAAGAATGAGGTCCCGAGGCCAGTATAAGAAGTGTTGACTTACCTCGCGATGGTTACCGTGATGGAAAAGATCGTAATCACCAAAATCAGGAAGTATATAAATTGTGATGTTAATTAAAAGGTCCGTTTTTATTTTGTTTCCTGTCCCATCTGAAAACTGTAGAATGTCATTGTATTTTTCAGAAATGTATGTGGCTTAACAGCAGCTATGGGCAGTTTTTCTCAAATACTGATTGTTTGTTCCTGTCATAACTCTTTGCCTGACCTCTTTTTTGTTTCCGATGGTTCACTTGAGAACCCCATCTCATTTTTCAAAGTCACAGCACACAGACAAAAGTCACCCAGTTATTTTATCACAAATCTATGTGAACTGGAAATATGAGAACATGATAGAGACTCCGATAAATAATCCCTTAATTGAATCCAGCAATTGGATTATCAATTGCAGGAGAATCTCAGTGATTTCTTGCACATTTTGGCCCAAAAGGACTGAATTATGAATTATTAGCTTTCTGAAGAACTGCACAGCAATTTGTTGTGTAGGTTGCGAATAGGAGTAATATTTGAATTTTGCAATGTGGTAAAAACCAAACAATTTCTTGTATATTTATACAGTATATTTACAACACCCAGTATCAGTATATTGAGCAACAGTTTGCCCCTAAGAGGAGTAAGGTAGGTGCAGGGTTTGTTTGTTTGTCCTTGGCTGTGCATTCCACTGCACACATGGCTCTATTCGTTGGGGGAAGCTGGTTATGGATCTTGTCCTCACATCTGCTATAGCAATTACTAATTGATCACTCAGCTGACCAGTCAGCAGTCGTCGTTGTAAAGTAAAGTTACTGCCGAGTTTGAACCGTACAATTGAAATCCCATTTACCTCCATTTTACGAGGAGTTTCTGCATGGCCAGCCTCCATCAGAGATAAGTGTGAAACTGTTTCTCTGATTTTGTGGTCTCACCATTTCAACATGTAGTTTTCTCATAAACAAACAGAAGTTATGTTAATAGTAAATGTAACTCACCATCCTACATTGTGTGTTTCCTCGAGCTCAGACAAATGTGCCAAATGTATTTTCTACCACATTTGCACAATTCTTTTTGAGTAATTTAAATTCAGCATTGTTTAGATTCATGTTTACTAGCTAGCCTTTTTCTTGTCAAGTGCTTTTGTAGGCACATTGCAGCATATCTCGGGTATTATTGTCACTTGTTGAATAATAGGATTGTGTGAAACCATTGCACGTCTGTGTGTGTGTGTGTGTGTGTGTGTGCGTGTGCGCGCCCGTGCTCTTGCGTTTTGTGCTCGCGAACTACATAAACAATTCACAAACGTTAATCCACTCTTAGAAGAATAGTTTCAAAGTCCTTCTAAAGGATACAAAACATTTCAGTGGCTCCGTCACATCAATTGTTTAAAGAAATGTGTTACAGAATAAAGAAGGACTCCAGTGTTACGTAACAACACTTGACTGCACACAGGCACCAACAGATCATTTGTGCAGAGACACTTAATTTCAATGACAATAGCGCTGGATAAAATCAGTCACCTTCACAATTGTGATTACAGGTGGCATAGGAAGGTAGACTCTCAGAAATAAGACAACCAAAAGTGACAAATGCCAACAAAAATGTCACTTTCCCCAGTTTTCAGTTTGAATTGAAAAGGGACTTTTATGTTCTATTTTCAGTCTCTGATAAAATAAATTTGAGACTACTGGATGCTGATAAGCCCTCTGGAAATGGAACTCATGAGAAATTGTGTCTTGTGATTTTATTTTGTCGCAGTCAAAATAGATGTTTGGCATTATGTAACGTAAGTGTTAGAAAAATGTTTGCTGTAATATTAATAAAAGCTTTGGCTGCGATTGGTTTGTGCTTTCACAGAGCTTTATTGTAAAAAACACTTACATGATGGGTACTAAATGGTTAAAAATATGCAAGCCACATTTTCTTCTTTGTCATGTTGTTATTAGTATTGTTTGACATCGTTATTATGATTTTACACATCTTCCATTTTATAAACATTAGATTAATGTTCTCTTGTTATTTAGGGAATGAGAGGGTTTGCATTGTGATTTTGAGGATTGTTGCAGCTGTAAACCACTGATAGGGCAGTCTTTTTTTTTTTTTTTTGCAACTGTCCGCTAAGTTGACACCATTGCAGGAAATGTGTTGTCATCTTCCCCTCGGACTATCACGAGTCTTTTAGAGTGCATACTCTGTTGAACTGCTATTGCTCTTCCTTTGCTCATCACACCTTGACATTTTCGAATTCTCCACATTAACATGTTATCATTATGTCCATATGAGGTATCAGAGCTGCTATTTTTATATTCTAAGCAGCAGGCTGACTGTAAATTTCTCCTCCAGGTACCCCGTAGTTTAACTGTGTGTGCTGGTGGTGCTACTGCTCAAACAGAACTGTACCCTTCCCCTTCTCTATCACCTCCTTCCTCTCATCCAACTCTCTGTGCTGGACGTGGGCGAAGCTGCCGCCTCTGCCGAGCCACCCACTCTATCATTACATTATTCCACTCCATACCATCATTCTCTTGCCTCCTGTTTTACGTCACGGTTCCACCTCTTTTGTGTCCCTATACATAACGCGCTTCAAAATCTCACCAGTATGTTTATGCCATTATTTGAGCTACGTGCATTTGCATCGAATGTGTGGTCATTTCCCAGCTTCACTGCCAGATCTTTCCTGTATGCTATTTTTCAGTCAAATTCCTTGTCCTAAAGGAAAATCTTCCCGCCCTTGCGGAAGACAGAAAACCCATCATTGGAAATAGATGAAAGCAGGATAGGTCATGGTGTACAATCTAAACCCAAAGCAGCAGTCTCACCACCCACACATCTTCTTAAAGCCATATTGAAATTACATGAAAGTGGAACTGCTTGTCATTTTCCCTTGTCTCTTGGGGGAGGGGCGTTGCATAATTGAGTCAATGCAACCTACTCATTATTAGTGTCAGTGAAATATGTGTTCACAGCGATGAAATATAAAATGAGCAAATCAAGAAAAAGGCAGAATTTACATCCGTGCTGTCAGAATCCATCTCTGTATATCTAATCTAGTATCAATATTTAGTGTATCAGACTGTCTGTTTCTTCCATGTAAAGTTTTGTGTGTGGATAATAAGTGGGTGGGTGGGAAGAGTGAGTTAAAGTGATTTGGGTGGATATATGGAAATAAAATATAGCATTTAACTTGTCTTTAGTGTACATGGTAGAAACCATCTGGGCTATTCTTGTGGTTATGTATGGTTTCTGTTCAAAAGAGGCCCATCTGTTTTTATGACAGTGTTCTTGATGTCATCTACAGATCTGCAGCTAAGCACACTTTAATGATGGTACACAGGTTCTGAAATTCTGATGATAGAAAAATCCCCTGTAAAATAATGGAGGCTGTTTTTTGTTTTTTTTGTATGTTCTCCGCAGTGTCTCAGCAGTGATTTGTATTTAGGCTTGTTTTAATGCCACCTTGGTGCCAACAGATTGCAGCAGTTGCTAGAACAAGTGCAGTTCAGTAGGATTTTAGTATTTAAGGGTGACTGCTGACTGAAGAAACATGAGTATAACAACATGAAATACAACCTCCACTTAGGGTCGGCATTGAAGTGTAAATGTGGAGGATTCAAAGAAGAACAAAGCAAGCATCACCCACTTAAAATCTAAAATAAATATGGTTTGCCTTAAATGTAGTGTTTGCAGTGTTTGCTTTTTCCAAAATTTGGAAAAAAGCAAGCTGAATTGGAGTTTATTTCACTGAAATGCTCTTTTAACATGGAGATCTTTGTGTCTTACAATGTTACGCTGAGGTGGCTTACCAAAGGACAAAACATGACCTGATGTATGTGACCTTGCTCCATCTGAATATTGTATGATTTATGAATCGACCTCTCTCTTCCACAGGATCCAGCAGGAATCTTTGAGCTGGTCGAGGTCGTTGGCAATGGGACATATGGACAGGTGTACAAGGTGAGTAGGACTCTCTAGGAGACTAAAGCGTTTGACATTTCGGTTGTTGGTAGACTAACTGATCTATCGGATGGCCGATTTTATCAACCGATATTGCCCTATCACAGATATTGTACATTGGTATAGCCATATATGTTGGCTGATATGGACATGTTTTTTACAGAGCATAATGCAGCTTGGTGTAAACTTTTCTATTTTTTTTTTTTTTCATATGGTTATTTATAATTATTCAATTCCAAGTGAAGTTTCCTGTTTTAGTGTACTGATGTCAGTGTCCATTCCCTTTGAGGGATCATTGCAAAAATTCTGGGTTGATATATATATATATACTGTTTATGCAGCATATACAAAAATAATATTGGCTAATATATCGATATTGGAATTTTTTTACTCCCTAATGTTTGTATCAGCATCGTCCCCAAAAATCCAATATCAGTGGAGCTCTAGTTGTCACGTATCCAACGTCAGAAAGCTGAAATGTGGCTACAAAGCTTTCTTTAATGCCTGCTCTTTTTAAAAAAAATGTTCTGTTCAATAATTCCCCAGATTACAGCAGATTTATTTTACCGCTATATCAGTAAATTTTTCAGCTATCAGGCTGATACGTTTAAGGTGGTGGTGACAGGAAGATAAGGCACTCCAGTTAAAGAAAATGTCAAATAAGAACAATAAAATCACAAAGAAGCAATTTTCCACACTTAATGGGCAATTTTTTTGAAAGAGTTTCAGAAACGGAGTGATTTTAAACTGTACTGAGCACTGATCTAACTTGTTCCTGAATCAGGGCCGTCACGTGAAGACGGGCCAGCTGGCTGCCATCAAGGTGATGGACGTTACAGAGGAGGAAGAAGAGGAGATCAAAGCAGAAATCAACATGCTGAAAAAATACAGCCACCACCGCAACATAGCCACATACTACGGTGCCTTTGTCAAGAAGAGTCCACCAGGACACGATGACCAACTTTGGGTCCGTCTACCTTTGTACCCGCTTTGATGGTTTTATATCAGCATGCCTCATTAACTGTGACCACTAAATGCGTGTTTGTCTGTGCCTAGCTGGTGATGGAGTTTTGTGGGGCAGGATCAGTGACCGACCTGGTGAAAAACACCAAGGGCAGCTCTCTAAAGGAGGACTGGATTGCTTACATCTGCAGAGAGATCCTAAGGGTGAGAGGACACCAGTCAAAACAAACATGGCGCAGAGGACACAATTTACTGATTAATCTGGACCTCTTTGTCTGTGAACAGGGCCTTTCTCACCTCCACGCCCATAAAGTCATCCACAGGGACATCAAGGGCCAGAACGTGCTGCTAACAGAGAACGCGGAGGTCAAACTTGGTATGTTGACTCCTTTCAAAAGTAGCTCTCTTGTGTGTTATCCTTCATAGTCTCACACCTTTTCGTCCTCTGATTCCTTTCTCCAGTTGACTTTGGGGTAAGCGCTCAGTTGGACCGGACCGTTGGGCGTAGGAACACCTTCATCGGCACACCGTACTGGATGGCACCGGAGGTCATTGCCTGTGATGAAAACCCAGACTCTACTTATGACTACAGGGTAACAGCAGCACTCTGTTTATGCGTTCACTATGCCGTAAGAACATTTTTTAAAATAGACACTGACCTGGTCCACTGTTTGTTTTGCAGAGTGATATTTGGTCCTTGGGGATCACAGCCATTGAGATGGCAGAGGGAGCTCCTCGTAAGTACAAACTCTGTGCAAACCGATTTTACCTGCATGTCGTTGAATCGTGCACTGCTATGTACTCCGCAGCAGATCATTTATCATCGCCTCGAAACTCATTCGAACAAACATCATGAATGAGTCTGTCTTACATATGCAGCCTCGTTGTCTGTGTCTTCAGATGGACAGCTGACTCACTGTAATCAAGGTAGTGTGGTCGTGAGCTGGCATTTGGCCCGTGGAGGCTGATTGTACAGATCTCTGGTCTGCTTAGCAGGGAGATGTGTCTGCCTGGAGATTCAGTGTGAAACCAAAGAAGCATAGAAAATCTCACTGAGAGTAGCTGCTAAAATGTTTAGTGAAGAATGTCTGGGTTAAAGCAGTGGCTCCACACCAGTAGCTTATTGGTGGTTCAGCGGTTCACAGGAGACCATTGATATGTGAAGAGATTTTGGTGAGTTGCAGACTATGTAGTAGGTTTCGTGGGCGGCCCCTACACGCTTGTCTCACAGCTGACTGTACATGGAGACCAGTGTTATTTGTCCAGCTCCGAGTATGAGTATGGCTTCTTTTGATGAAAATTAGGTTGCAGCCTGTTGTCTACCTCCCCGCGGTAGGATTGAAATGTTGTTTGTGTCTTAATTTATTGATTCAGGAAGTTTAAATTAATATTTTTCTGCCGTTAAGAAAGTAAAGTGCTTTTGCAGTAACGTCACTGTGGGAAACTTCCGTTAGCTGAATGAGAATTGTGAAAACGTGATCTTTGCTAGCTTCATTGTTGATATCTTCACGGGGGTTGTTGTTACAATTATTGTGCTCTCGTTATTAGCGCAGCCCAACATTTCTCATTTATATTCTTTACTCACAGGTGTGTGAAATGATCTAGATATGAATTATATGTAGTGTAAAAATAATGTAAAATTATTTTCTGCCAAGCCCTTTTTCCCTCTCCTCTGTTCTTGTAAAAAATTATTTAAAAAAAAATTCAGCAACAACAGTCGGATTTCTGCATTTAGCATTTTTCACCTCTCATATGTCTTGGGGGGGGTCTTTAAGCTTCTGCATCGGCAAGTGATGTTTTTAGTCAAATTATCACACGAAATATCTGTACTGATCACATGACCTGCATTTAAATCAGGGCTGGCAAAATTTATACATGATACACGTCACTGTTTCATTGAGTTGCATCACTGAGCCATTTATAGTAAAGTGCTCATGAACATTACAGGGTAAGATAGTACATTGGTTGCTAATCAGTGTGTCTCGCAAGCCTCTAGCCACATGCTGCCTTTTAGCTTCTTTAGCTTGTTTTGGAAAACATGAATTATTAAGGATCTTTTCTGTTCACCTGGTTTGTTAGCAGACACATACCCACTCTGTTTGTTTACCTGAGGTACATGAACATATAAAAGAAGATCTGTACAGTCAGTAAAAGGTAATCCATTTAAACACAGACATTTTGGACTGTCTGTGCTACTTAAAGCCTCAACAAACAGAACAGTTCACTCCAGGTATGTCATAAAACACACTGTAACTCGGTGTATTAAATCCTTTCTACTGACAGGGGATTGACAAAACTGCTAACAACCTGTCACTGGGTTCCTTTACATCAATGCACATAATATGAAGCACATGTTATATGCTGTTATTCCTCAGTTGTTGTTTTTTATGTGGCTCTTAAAATACTAAAGTGAAATTCCCCCCATTGCCTTTGGCTGACTCAGTCACGTTGCATATGTGTTACAAAAGCCTATTTACTGTGAAACACCAAAGCTAACCAGTCAGGTTTAGCTACCTACCTACGCTGGGAACACAATGACTCACAGTCCTTGCTCTTACATTCAATGTAACAATAAGCCTGAGGCACCAGGAAAGATTGGATAACAGCAGCTGTAACCATGTTTGAGGATACAAGAAAACATGTGTAATGGTGGCTAGTAATATTTTGCAAACTACCATGAGTGGCTATAGATAATTCTCTGTCTAACATTTCATTTATTCCAACGTGCCTTTTTGTATCACAGATTTCAGCATGGGTAGGAGGATTTAACACTCATAATCTCTTTTATTTCTGTAGCCTTGTGTGACATGCACCCGATGAGAGCCCTCTTTCTGATTCCCAGGAATCCCCCTCCAAAACTAAAATCCAAGAAATGGTGAGTTAGCAACCCTCCTGCTCTCTCTTTTTCAATTGCTTTTTTAAAAACTTATTTTGTTTGGTACTGTGCAGTAAATACATTTTTCTTTCCAGTGGGTCTCCCATCAAATTACATAGAAACATTTGTATGTAGTGTGATGCAGAATCGGATAAAATGGCAACAAACTGCCTCTCTATGGGCAGTGTAAATTTCAAACATTTGTAAATGATCGCTTTGCATGATGTTGAATTAATAAATCTGCAATCATTTATTAGCCTAATTCAGAAAATACATGCAATCTACCCGAATGGAGAAAAAACAGGTAACAGCGGGAGGGCACATTTACATGCAGTGTAACAGTGTGGTTACTTTCCTAACCAGGGTTCTGCATTACAACAATAATCAGGCAAACTGCATGTAAAACACACTTAATGAGAACAGCACAAAGTGGAAACAATGATGATTGTACAAGAAATTGCAGGAAAATTCAATTTCCCAAAGCAGATATTGTTTCAGGTTACTTTGGGTGAGGTTGTGGTAGCTGTCCTTCTCTCAGATTTCAAAGTTTAAAATGTCACATACTTTGTCTCAATACCAAGACAAATATGATTGTGAGCAAGACAAGAGGCTAAAGATATTACTTTTCCTATCTCTTATTACTTAATGGAGTTTATGGTCTTGCAGCATTCGGAGTGCAATGTTTCTTCCACAATTTTTATAACTGTGATCATAAAGCAGCTCTCAGTCAATGTTGTGTCAATAAACAATTATGTAAATATAATAACAGGTTTTACATTTTCATGATCAAGAATTTAAATCTAATACAATGAACTCAGTAACCCTGGGGTATCGCCTTTGAACATGATTGAACTCATTCAGCTAGTATTCATTGCATGGTTATTGTAGTGCATTGAATTATATAGTGATCGTATTATTGTGTGAAGATGTTCAATTTGAGTGAAATTTTGTGAGAGTGAACTTTACTACAGTGTGTCACAAAGGCCTGCTAGCATGAACTGGGAAACTCCAGTGCTTATGGTCACACTTGTGTAAGAAAGGCTCCTAGAAATGTCTTGATGTACTGATACACATGATTTCCACCTGGAAAATGCTGAATGTGGGAAATTTGCCAAAGACAGATGTCCCATTTGAATCTCTGATTATTGTTGGATCAGGATTATTTCTGTTGCAGGCCTCCCGGCGCTCCCGCGCTCCCTTTCAAGTTTATCATCCTGTAACCTCCCCCTTTCTTCCAGGTCCAAGAAATTTATTGACTTTATAGAGGGCTGTCTGGTGAAGACATATCCCAGCCGGCCATCCACAGAGCAGTTGCTCAAGCATTCCTTCATCAGGGACCAGCCCACTGAACGGCAGGTCCGAATTCAGCTCAAAGACCATATTGACCGCACGCGCAAGAAAAGGGGAGAGAAAGGTAAGCAAAAGAGATGGAAGGAGCCTCACAGGGTTCAGCACAGGCCGTGATGACTGCTCATTCTTTGTTCGGATTTCTCTTACAGAAGAGACAGAGTACGAGTACAGCGGTAGTGACGAAGAAGATGAAAATCGTGGAGATGACAGGGAATCAAGGTACTTAAAAATGTTCATTTCTGTGCAAGTAAAAATCCCAAAATGTAGTTTTGTGAGTGAATCATCGCTGAAAATCCTCTGCCTCCGTGTCTTCGTTTCTGATCATCAGTTCAATCCTCAATGTGCCTGGTGAGTCCACCCTGAGGCGAGACTTCCAGCGTCTGCAGCAGGAGAACAAAGAGCGCACCGAGGCTCACAAGAGGCAGCAGGCCCAACTGGCGGCGCAGCGCCGGGATCCCGAGGAGCACAAGAGGCAACTGTTGCACGACCGACAGAAACGCATTGAAGAGCAGAAGGAACAGCGTCGCCGACTCGAAGAGGTAATAGTCAATTACAGAATTGATGCTTTTTAAAGGAGTAGTTTGACATTGAGGAAAATGAGAGATTATCACTTCCATATCAAAATGCTAAATATGAACCCTCACTCGCTCCAAAGTTAGAAACGATGCCTGTTACCACCTCAAACTTGTAATTGTTGTGCTTAAACTATTTCTTGTCAACCACTGTGATTAGAGAGAAATAGTTACGGCGCACAATTCTCCCTAAAACTACAACATGTCATGTGGTTTTGTACGGATGAGACAAAAGAGATGCAACAACAACTTTAGAAGTGTTGATAGGTGTATGTTTGAACTTCATAGCCTTCATAGCGATATCTTCCCTTTGCTCCCAGTCTTTAAGATAAGCTCACTGAGTCCTGGCTTCTGCTTCATATTTAATATACACACCTCAGGCGGTTATCATTCTTTATCATTTCATTCTTTTGGCAAGAAAGCAGATAAGTATATTTCCCAAAATGTCAAACTCTCCCTTTCAGGAAGCCTGACATATTTTCCTTTTTTCTTTTATTGTAACATTGTGTCTTTTGTTTGTGTGATAATTGTAAGGTTTGTGACACATCACTATCTTCCAAAAATTATCACAATTTTGGTAGATGTATATCTAGCTGTAGTAAACTGCGTAACCAAGAAGACACATTCACAGCTCAATACATCTTAAAAAGTAGCCTGGATGCAGAAACAAATGATCACATATTGGCCTTCCCAGATCTGGATCACTGGTGAAATATAATCCTCTCAGAATTTTATGTTTTTATTTTATTATCTTCATCCATAACATTTCTGCCCAGAACAATTTTTTTTCTCTCCATGTTAATTTGTACACTGTATATACTGTGCAAGTGTTGGTTAAGTACTGTAGCGACTGACATAGAGTTGATATACACATGCAAATATTTGACATCCCCTGAATGTGTATCAATCACAACGTGTCGTCTCTTCTGCCCAACATCTGAACTGGCTTTGAAGTTGACGCACAGCACCGAGGCGATAAAATGTCGTGCTAGACAGTATTTATGAAAAGTATGTTGCTGAACACTGTGAAAGACATACCTACATAACGCAGTAAATTGATGGACTGCCTGTAAAGTGTCAGCAACTGTGAACTCTTTCAGGGGTTATGTGGGATTTAGATGAGATGTATAATTTCACTGGTATTGCTATTGTTGTCATAAGTACTGTGCAGTTTGGCGAGGTATTTTACTGCAGTGAGGTTGCACCACCCTAATCTACGTCCCCCTCCTCGTCCATCTTGTCTGGCTCTTTTTTGCCCAACGGTAAAGTGCTGAGAACAACCGAGTGGACAGGAGTGTTTTGTGTCACTGCCAAGTCTGGTGCCATCATTTCACCACAAAGAATATATCTTGTTGTTTCAGATTCCCTTTTTTTTTTTTAAAGTAGATAACGACTGCTCCTTTTCAAAAGTGAAAAACTGTCATTTCAAGTTCGAATCAGAGACGCACACTCAAAAGATGATCAGGATTCAATACGTGTATGTATGTTTTTGAGAATGACTGACAGGCTCTATTCTCTGGCCTACACTCCTGCTTCTTTTATTCATATTTTTTTCCCAGTGTTTTGCAGGGGAGAATGTGCTCATAAGCAGGCTAATTCCTCATTTCTCCTTTTTCCTGTCACCCGTCTCTCCCAGCAACAGAGAAAAGAGCGAGAGATGGTGAGGCAGCAAGAAAAAGGTCCCCATCGGAGACTCGACGATATGAGACGGGAGGAGGACAGGCGGCTGGCAGAGAGGGAGCAGGTAACCAACCACAGGAGACGAGGGGCTGCAGTCAGCCAATCGGTGCGGAGTGTGGGAGTGTCCATCAGCAACACTGCAAGTTGCTCTGGTGGTGAAATTCCATGAGTAGGTTGCCATAGCAGCAAGGGTCTAAATTAGTGTATTTACTCAGAGATGAGTTTTCTGTGGGTGAGCTCTCTTATGCTCTGTTTCCAGTCTACCCTCAGTAACACAAGACTCTGGCATCATAGCAACGTTACCTTGTATTGCCAAATAGTGATTTTATGTCAGCGAGGTACCTTTTAACAGTCACAGTGTGCTGCTCAACATTATGATTATTCTAAATCTAGCAATTGATCAGAATCTCTATTTGAGCCTATAGCGATTTCATGTTTTAATTATACCTTTTTTTCCATCTATTAAAACAGGGCTGGTGCTTTCTCATTTAAATTAATTGTCAGTAAATGTTTGATTTATGTCTGTACAGCACATGGTTTCTGTTACTGAAGTGACATTACATAAACTCTTATCCGTGTCCGTCTTCTACCCCCTCCTCCATATACTCTCATTTCTCTTTTACCACCTTAATGCTTATCCTTCCTGGCCCCCTGCCTTTCCTCAGGAGTTCATCAGACATAAGTTGGAAGAAGAGCAGCGGCAGTTAGAAATCCTTCAGCAGCAGTTGCTTCAGGAGCAGGCGCTGCTTATGGTAACTAGTACTTATACTCCCTCATCGTGCATTGTTTGGACTGCAGAGACTTCCATGCCCACCTCTTGGTTATAGTACCTTATCAATCAAGGAGATGAATAGATTAGCACCGACACATACTTCATGTGCCAGCATGAGTCACTTCTCTTTTCATCAAAACCACTGCTCCTTAATGTGCAGCACCTTGATGCAGCTCCGTTCTACATGTTCCAGAGTGTGGATGCAGCTCCCACGATATTGCATGTCTTAAAAAGGCATGCAGTGACCTAGATTTTTGGGCCAGTTTTCAGTGTAGAGGTTTATCTTTCTTGCATAGACGGGTAGAATTGCCACACTCCTGGCATCTTCATTTCAGCTCGCTCCTGTGGAGCGTAGGAGTTGCTGTCATTAGGACTGAACTCTTTGTTCCTGTTTTGTAGAGGGAGAAATAACCCAATCCTGTTTACTGTTTGCATGAGACAATTGAGATTTTCTTTCACATATCCATCCTAGTCCACACAGACACATAATTCCTGTGTATGTGTACGCATGCCTTCATAGTGAGCCACCAGGCACTGCCCATGCTGTAGGTTTAAGGGGTCAGTGCTGTGTTCAAGGGCAATTGGCAGGGATGATTTGTGCAGCAAACCCCAGGAACAGTGTTGTTAGGCTGAGGCAAATATTTTAGTATATGTGCCTCATGACCAACTTTCTTTCTTTGAACACAGTCTCCAGTTTGATTAATATGTCCTTTGTGTACAGTAGGTATAGCCTTCCCTCCTGTTAGCGCACAACTCATTTCTTTTCCAAAAATGAACTCTATTCCTTTCCTGCTATTTTCATTTAATCTGCCAATCCAATTTTACCACTTCCTGCAGCTGTTTCATAATAAGAATCTTTCTGTAGTGCCTTTCTTTAGATGTTGTAAAGATAGTAGCATGTAGTATGTGTGTCGAATAATAAATATTCAGTGTCAAAAATGTCTATGAAAACTAACAAAAGGCATCAATCAAGACGAGCTACTGAACAGATTTGATTGGCAGCTACAGGAAGCGTGCAGTCAGCCACAAAACGCTGCTTAATTTAAAATTTAAAAAAAAAACCCACTTTAAAAATAGAAATTAGTTTGGTGTTCTTTTTCATTGGGGAATAAATATATTTGAAGACAGTAAGGCTCCTGGTTAGATGAAGTTATTAACAGAAACAGGAGTAGATAACTGATTCTAATATAGATATAGATATATTATATATATACATACACACACGGAATAAATTATAAAATTTTAGAAATGAGTTTAATCCCTGGCCTAGCCACAAACAAAATGAGTATTAAAATTGTGTTTGTACACTCGCATGCTTTCATATATGTGAGCATCCTAATGAAAACTGATTTGTAGATCTAGTTATTTACTTTGTGGCCTATAAGGATTTTCGAGTTAAGGAGTTGAGAGGAACAAATGACAACATGCATTTAACTTAAAAATATTTGTAATTCTTTGTACATTTAAATGTATCAAATGTAAATTTATATCAGACCCTCAGAGAGGGAGAGCCCCCTTACTTGATCTGATCTTAGCTGTAGAAAAAGCAATGAGAAGTTGAGTCTATGTTGTAGTGAAACTCTCATTTTAATCTGTGAAGCTTTGCTATTTCTGTTATTTCTTGTTTCCTTATGAATGCAGTCTTAGAGGCTCATACCTACAATTCTCAATGAAAAACCAATAAGTGAACTGACTCTCATGTTTAATATTCAACAAAGAAGGGTTTAGCTACAGACATGATCAATATTCTTTTGATGAAGGCTGGTAATTGACTCCTGTACTAAAATAGAAAAACTTCAATATGATAAAGCTCGAAACATTTATCATCTCAGTGGTTGAAATCAGTGGTGGACAGCTAAATATGCAAACCTCTGCCTGTAGTTGAAGTCAGTTCAGACGTGGTGTTTGCAGATGTGGTGGTTTGGTTGAGACCTGTATGAACTTTCTGTTGGGTCCGTTCCGAGGCCAACAACGCGTGTTTCTTTTCTCAGGAGTATAAGCGCAAGCAGCTTGAGGAACAGCGTCAGTCGGAGCGGCTGCAGAGGCAGCTGCAGCAGGAGCATGCCTACCTGGTGTCTCTGCAACAGCAGCAGCAGGAAAAGAAGCCCCAGCTCTACCACTACAACAAAAACCTGGAGCCCAACAACAAACCTACTTGGGCCCGTGAGGTAGCAATGTCAACTGCATTTCAAGCACTACATGCCACAGTCGAGCTTCTGTAGACTACAAAGTAAATCCCTCTTACACTTTCTGTATTCCAGGTGGAGGAGCGAAGCAAGCTCAACAGACAGGGCTCACCCAAAATCTGCACCACTGTCTCTGACACTGCCATCCAGTTGCGCTCTGACTCAATCAGCCAATCAGGAGTGGTCCAGTCTGCGCAGACCCCACCGATGCAGAGGCCAGTTGAACCACAAGGGGGGCAGGGCAAGGTGGGTGTTTCCCAAGGTTTTAAGTACAGTTCCTTCAAACCTTCTGGATTAAAACGATGGAGGATACAACTGCTTGTGCCTTTCTGCCCTGATTTCTTCAAAGGTTTTATCTTTAGCTTACACCTTCTTTTTTCTTCTTCTTTTCCCTCCTTTCCCATCTCTCCCTTCTGTTATCACACTGTTCCTACATGTTTAAAAATCTCCTTGCATTCTTCTCCACTTCGACCTGCTTCTCCGACTCTTTCGTGCGCTGTTCCTTCCGCTCGGCTGCTCCTCCCTCCTGGTGCGCTGCTGCTGCTGCTCCTGTCCTCTGCAGTTCCAGATGGCTCACTTGGTTCCACTGAAGCCTTACGCTGCCCCTGTCCCTCGCTCGCAGTCCCTCTGTGACCAGCCCACTAAGACCATGTCCGCCTTCCCCACCCAGGATCCCTCCCTCACCCCCACCCCCCGCCCCATCCACTCTAGAGAGCTGGTGCGTCAGAACTCGGACCCTACCTCTGAAATCCCGGCTCCACAGGCACATCAAATCAGAGAGGATCGTGGGCCCTGGATCCGCCTGCCAGATGTGGAACTCCCACCCAAGGTAAGATCCGGTGGCTGGTGTTGACTCAGCAGTGGGTGCACAAGCCAAAAAGAAAACCCCAATTTGCTCATATTTTTAACACAACTCTCATATCAACACACAAGTATCATGCTAGTTGGACTACAGCAAGTAATCTGACATTGAAAAGTCACACTTTTAGGAAATAAAACCTTTTTTTCCATCCTCTGCATTTGGTGCTGGTGGTACCCTGTACTTTTTTTTTCTGACATATGTTGAGGATTAAGTTTATGTTAACATCTTCAAAGGTGCTATTTTTTTTTTGTATAAAAATGCATCTTTGACTGATTGGTATGTGACAACAGATCAGTCTACTAGGAACTTACTGTTGCTTATTCAAGGTGGTATTAAGATTTAAGACTAAAATATCCTCAGTTGCTTTTTAAGCTGCAGTTTTTATAAACTACCTGTGAATGTAAGACTGTTGTTGCTGTCCCCAGATTCCCCAGAGGACATCGTCTATTGCCACAGCTCTTAACACAAACCTAACCTCTGGCATAAGGCATCCAGTCAGAGCCAGGTACTGAAGATTGCAAAATGCCTTGATGAGATATTTCCTTAAATTGGTACCTTTTTACAATTGTGCTAAGTGGTAGTGACGACTTGAGAAAACTGATTTGTATCCTCGTGGCAGCAATCCAGATCTCAGCCGCAATGACCGCTGGGAGAGAGGAGACAGCATAGGCATCATTTCCAACCTGCCGCAGACTGGCTCTCTAGAGAGGCATCGCATCCTCAGTGAGTCCCTGCCTCCCCGCTGCTATTTCTCAGCAGAATTGTCTTTGCAGTAAGTCAATTCGCTGAATTCTAACTACACTCTACAACATTGTTATTTTCAGGTTCCTCCAAAATGGATTCACCCATTCTCCCCCATGATAATCGTCATAAACCAGGGGAGTCTCGAACCTCCTCCCGTCCTGGGCGCCCTGCTGTAAGTGGTACTTCCAAACCGACTTTACATTGGCTGTCTCTCCACTAGGCCTCCTTTTAAAACTCATTTTAACGTTACTGAAGCGATGCATGCCACAGATGAGCAGTTATAAAAACTTGCTGTACTAGTGCTTGGTTTAATCTCAAATGCAGCTGTTCTGTAAATTGACTCAAAGTTTACTAACTCAAGGTTTTCTCTTCACATTAACTTTGCACTTTAAGCACTTTTGCTATTTCTCCTCATGTTTCTCCTCTTCTCAAATCCCTGTTTGTTGACTTTACCTCAAATGTGCAGAGTTACAAGAGAGCTATCGGGGAGGTTAGTATGACTGTGTCTTCTTGTGTTGTGCGATGCTCAGTGTTCATGCATGAGTTTGTATTTGCGTTCATTGGCTGTACAATTTTCATACAAAATTAATGGCATGCCCTACACTGTCTTTGTTGATCAGGTCAATCATGTTTTGTCTTTGATTGGAATTCCTCTCGTCATATAAAGGCCACTTCAATCTGTTTATTCTGTTACAATGTGGACAACCTGCACTGAGCCTTGTAATCATTTTGACACACTTACATTGAGATTCTTTCTGAGCTCATCCTCTTGATGGCCCCTCCCAGTTCATTGATTTTGGATTGTCTTTAACATTATGATTGCTGTTGTGTTACTTACTTCTTTCAGTTATAGGTGAGATTATGTCTCGTATATTTTTTTTGAACGTATTCTTCAATTAAACGGCGGTGTATGTATGTGCAGGACCACGGCCTCTTTGCCAAGGAGCGTGCTGAGGAGCCGCCAAGGCCCCCGGTCAAGGCCAATGATTACTCCTCCTCGTCAGAGAGCAGCGAGAGTAGTGAAGAAAGCGAGAGTGGTGAGGGAGCAGAGGAGGAAGAAAGCCCCACAGATCGGTAACAGAAACACCAACAAATTGTTTTTATTCACCAACTTCACTGTCAAATAGTAATTCAGTACTTCTGTAAAACTGCCTAAATCTATTTTCACTCTTTTCCTATGTCATCCTTAACTTGTGTTCCCGTTTTGATTTCAGTCACAGGGACGCAGACACTGATTCAATCAACACCATGGTGGTTCACGAAGACGAGGGCGAGGAGGGAGAGGGAGAGCAGGCTGGCGGCTATGGGGACCAGACCATGCTGGTGCAGAGGGTGAGTCATCTGTGTATGTAATGATGCTTATAATGCTTTGTGATGTCATGAAGAAATAAATGCAAGGCATGTCAAATAATAAAGCAGCAAGACTAGGTCAGCGCTGTTGTTTGGTGATATGTTTTTTGCGCCTGTCTGCCGCCAACAAAAATGGCCCAAACATTCACTTGGACTGAAGGACGAAACGATTAGATTTAGGTGGTCAAAGGTCGCTGTGACCTCACAAAACACGTGTGACCTCAACTCAAGACTTCCTGGGCTAATTTTAAAGCGAAAACTGTTTATACTTGCCATTCAGTGGTTGCTATGTCCCAGCCAAATCTATTATATCCGGGTAATTGGTGCAGCAGATTAGCCAACATCTGAGTCTGTCATGTTATTATCTAATACATGGAAATGTGTGTTTATTTTACCTGAAAGACCCCAGAGAAGCGCTCCCATAATGGATACACGAACTTGCCAGATGTGGTGCAGCCCTCCCACTCTCCCACTGATTCAGCCACTCACTCCTCTCCTGGGAAGGACTCTGTTTATGATGTAAGTCTTGCTGATGCTAAGTATATCAGCCCCAAATTCCTGGTTTATTTTGATGTGTTCCATATATGCCATCATTTCAGCCATCAAGTGCACCCATAAAACATTTGAGCATCTTTAACATCTGTTCAGTTTGTTGGTGCACTATTATCAATAAAGTTGATCTTAAAACTGTTTTGATGACCCACGGGCACAGAAAATATCCGTTTGTCAATAAAATGCTCACTGCCATTATGTTGATTTAAACAACTCGCACACCTGATCTGCTCCACCAGTATCAATCCAGAGGTTTGGTTAAGGCTTCTGGCAAGTCGTCCTTCACCACCTTCGTGGATCTGGGCATGTACCAGTCACCAGGAGGCACCGGGGACAACATATCCGTCAGTGGTGAGTCCGAAGCTTTTCAAAGGTGCTCGGAGTTCTTGAACATTAAAAAGGGAAGCTACGGCTAACTGCAGAAGTGTTTACCGCTTTAACCTTTGACATTATTTCTTGTGCATTCAAAATATTGGGAAATTAAAGATTTCTTTTACATAATTTCTGTTACATTACAACATACGTGCTATGAACATGTAACCTGTTTATAGACTGTAATTTCTATTTTAAGATGATGAAAATGACTAGTTTGATATCTCGTTGGTGTTTCCCGTCCTTAATTAAGCCACCCTCTTTGCTGCCTTCATGTGTAGGCTCCAGGTTTGAGCAGCTGAAGATGGAGGTGAGGAAAGGATCCATGGTGAATGTTAACCCCACTAACACACGCCCCCCCAACGACACACCCGAGATCCGCAAGTACAAGAAGAGGTTCAACTCAGAGATCCTGTGCGCTGCACTTTGGGGTGAGAATGGGTTTAAATCTTTTAAGTGGAAAAAAATTAAATACAAAACAGATTATTGATTAGATTCCTTCAACTAACTATATCTCAAATTACGGCCATCTTTGGAGTAACCAGATGCAGTTTTAAAACAAACAAGAAGTGCAGAGAAATCAGTCAGATTATTGGACTCGCTTTTGTCCCAAGCTATTTGAACTCTTAATACGTTAACTAATGTGTCAGTTTTGGCAAAATTCTGGTGGCAAGCATGACCAACACTGAAAATACTTGACATGGAAATTAGATTTTAGGCTGCTGATGTTACTTTGATTGTCTTGGTGTGACATGAACAGCTCTTCAGGAGAAAACAGCGTGTCTAAACTTCTATGATCAAGATCATTTTATCTAGTCAGTTGCTCTTCTCAACTCTTTTCACAAGCTGCTTTCCACAAACATCGTCATTGACCAAGATGATGACTCTAGTGACCTGAGGGATAAAGAGAGGAGCAGCTTACTGTACAGTTGGACTTTTACGTAACAAGCTACACGTGATGTTGAAAAGCCTTATCAATGTGACAACGTTTCCTCTTTTTCAACTGTAAATAGGCTTCTAGGTCCAATAGTTAGTGGGTGAGGTGACACACAGTTACATCATGTTTCTATTGAAGTTATCTTTTATACTTCTCCAAACAAAATGAAATGTCTTGGTGGTAGAGTTGCGGCAGGTTGTGATGTGGAAATAATGATGTAAAATTAAAGTATAGCAGAAATGATAAAAGAATAGTTGCAACACGGGTACTGCAAAATCATTTTGATCTGTTACTAGAGGAAAGACGGTAATTAGTCGGGTTTTTTTTTTTTTTTTGCTAAATGAAAAAGCTATTTCTTCGTGCACGTGTATGTCCCCAGGTGTGAACCTGTTGGTGGGCACAGAGAACGGTTTGAAGCTGCTGGACCGCAGTGGTCAGGGAAAGGTTTACCCCCTCATCAACTCCCGCAGGTTTCAACAGATGGACGTCCTGGAGGGCCTCAACCTGCTCATCACCATATCAGGTCAGAACTGCTGCTTATTACCAGTCTGCTCAGTTGGTTTAAGCTGTCTGTGCTTCTGCCATCGGACCACTCTCCTAAATGGGATTCCAAATGTTGGATGCCAAATTGTGCTGGTATTTATTTTCAGAGTGGTAATTTTACATTGCACTTTGACTTTGCACTTCAGAATCACAGGAAAGCTGCATTTATTTCTGTACAGTATATATTGGAGCTCGGAAATATTGACAGAGGCTATATTATTTTATAGGTATATAAAAAAAAAAAAAAAATGTAATATGTGTTTTGAATCAAAACCTTTCCTTTTTTACCAGAATGTCCAACAAAGTTAGTGCTAAAATGGAGCAGACAAAAAAATAACTTTCTTGCAATATACTGATGTTAAAAGTGTGGTGAAATTTGGTCAATGATGCTTTAATCAGATTTTTAGACACAACAACATTTTGAGAAGATTTTGTCAACGCATTCACACAAGGCAATACATGTTTTAACATTTTGTCACTGACTATAAAAAAGTATTAAAGACTCAAAAAGGACATTTAAGTCAGATATTAATGAACAAAAATCCCAGACCATAGTTTCATATGAAATTGATTTTAGATCATATAACCTCCAACTTTTCTTTGTTCTGTGCGCACATTTAAAAAAAAATATATATATATACAAGAGGATTTGAACCGCAGTATAAATGCATTTAAAGAATTACTTTATTGTGGTCTCATTTTATAATCGATCTCTTGTCCATTAAGGCAAGAAAAACAAGGTGCGTGTCTACTACCTGGCATGGCTGAGGAATAAGATCCTCCACAATGACCCTGAGGTGGAGAAGAAGCAAGGTTGGACCACTGTGGGGGAGATGGAGGGCTGCGTGCACTACAAAGTGGGTGAGTGACCGATGATGGCTGTTTATCACCGCCGTCTATTCCACTCCACAGCTATTACAGATGAATGCGTTTGGCACAGTGAATTATTAATTGCAAGTGTCTAATGTCAGATGGCCTTGCGGTTGTTCTGTGTAGTGAAATACGAGAGGATAAAGTTCCTGGTGATCGCTTTGAAGAATGCGGTGGAAGTGTATGCATGGGCGCCCAAACCTTATCATAAATTCATGGCCTTCAAAGTAAGTCTCCCCTTTCCTGCGGGCTGGGTTAGTTCTTCGAGGTCAGTCAACCAGATGATCTTCTTTTCACGCTCACTTTCCGCTTCCAAACCCCCTCCTCCCCCTTTAAACCAGTCTTTTGCAGACCTGCCACACAGGCCTGTCTTGGTCGACCTGACAGTCGAGGAGGGTCAGAGGTTGAAGGTCATCTACGGCTCTTGTGCCGGCTTCCATGCTATCGACGTGGACTCTGGAAACAACTACGACATTTATATCCCTGTTCATGTAAGTTGTACAACCGTCAACGTTTCGGGAGATCTAAAAGTTACAGCAGCTCATACCTTCTGTTTTTGATCTCGAACAGATCCAAAGCCATGTGACCCCGCACGCAATCGTGTTCCTGCCCAGCTCGGACGGCATGGAGATGCTGCTGTGCTACGAGGACGAGGGCGTCTACTGCAATACCTACGGACGCATCATCAAGGACGTTGTCCTGCAGTGGGGCGAGATGCCAACGTCTGTTGGTACGGGTCAAACCCAACAACACGGCCATACATTGAATTGGGTGCATCATTTGTATAAACTGTGATTAGCTTCTAATGTTGCACTTTGCTCTGCAGCTCATATCTGCTCCAACCAGATCATGGGCTGGGGAGAAAAGGCCATTGAGATCCGCTCTGTGGAAACTGGCCACTTGGACGGCGTCTTCATGCACAAAAGAGCTCAGAGGCTGAAGTTCCTTTGTGAGAGAAATGACAAGGTGAGAGAGAGGAAAACCTCGCGTGGAAACTTATGCAGGACGATAACAGTGAGGTCACTAATAGAAGCCTTTTCATCAAGAGTTGAGGAAGATCAATACTACTCTCTTGTCTGTATATGAAATGAGAGCCAGCAGCTGGTCAGCTCAGCATAGCCACTGGTTCCAGGGCAAACAGCTGTCCAGGCTCTGTTGAAATATCAAGAATAATCTCCCGTCCAGAACCGGGAAGCTCATTCTTTAACACCGATTAAATCAACAAGGTTTACATTCTTGATTTAATCAGTAGAAAAAAAAACTAAGAATGAAAATACGAATTTGTGGTTTTACGGAGAGGTACATGCTGGACTGTGTCTCGGCTGGAAGCAGTGATTTCCTAGAGTCTCCTCCAGTTGCCTGGCAACATCACTGGGATGACAAAACCCCAAGAAATGGTCCCGTTGCATGAAACCCTGAAGCTAAACGCGCCAGCTACCGGCGGATGTAGCGTCATATTTGGCTTCCAGACAAATGAGTTGTGTCACGGCTCCGATTTAAATGTTTGCAGGCAAGTTAGCAGAGAGCATTAATTCCACCGCATCTGGTGATTCTTTATCGTAATAATAATTATTATTATTACGCCCCGCAAAGACGTTACTGATATCCATGTCCTTTGTGTCTGTGCTGCTCTCAGGTGTTTTTTGCCTCGGTGCGGTCCGGAGGCAGCAGCCAGGTGTACTTCATGACCTTGAACAGAAACTGCATCATGAACTGGTGAAGGAACGTCTTCGGTGGTCTGTGTGTGTGTGTGTGTGTGTGTGTGTGTGTGTGTGTGTGTGTGTGTGTGTGTGTGTGTGCGTGTGTGGAGCCCAGCAGGGTTCACAAAAAGGACGTGCATCCGCAATTCTCGCTTACGCATGCACACAAATGTGAACATCACTCTCTCTTTCTCTCCAGCACACTCCACAGAACACACACACACACACACGCACGCATGCGCACACACACACGCGCACGCACACACACACACACGTAGTCTCGCAGACAAACGCACACTTACAAACACAATCTAAATCTATTCCAGCCTAAACGCCGTAAGATGCAGTTTCAACCGAGGCCCCCTGGAAACATCCTCCCTGGAATCATCATGACAAATTGGCTGACGAGCTTCAAATGTTAATACCCTCTATTAATTTGTACTGTATATATTCTTGTCTTGATTTACTTTACTTGGTGGACCCGTGTTCAATCGTAACTATTTAGTTGCTAATTGTGAAGTATGTTAACATTCCTTGATGGTTCTACAGTACATTTTGAGGAAAAGCATTATTTAACTGTATGTCACACTGAAGCTGTAAATAGATAGCACCTGACACTTAGATCTGAATCATTCGCAGGCCTCTTATATAGCTGCCGTTCACAAGGACATCAGATAATAAAATGCTGGAACGCCCATCTGCAGTGGCTTGTGGGGACTCCACTTGTTTTGGGGCCCCCCACAGTTTCGGGAGGCTTAAAGGAAGGATTACAAATATTACAAAGGGACTTTAAAGTCAGGGCAAAGTAGCTTGTTTAAATTTTTTTGTTTTTGTTTTTTTTTGTTTTTTGTTATCCACATTAGACTGTAACAGGAAGTGATGTTGCAACTCTTAATCACAGCAAATAAACCTTGACCGCTTTAAAAGCAAAATCAATTTCAGTTTAAAGATAAAAACCAATCAGAAGTCTGATAAATGTACAGAACTCAGACTCGGTACAGTGAAACCTCCTGCTTTGCCTTTTTCTTTTTTTTTTTCTTCTATGGTTTAGGTGAAACCATTAATTATTTGTCTCAACAGGCTTGTATCTAAACTTTTTGTTTTCATAGATTTACAAAATACACAAATTTGATATTTATATGTAGTGATTCTGTATTGGTATTAGCCTACTGGTATTCTTAATTTTACTGTAATTATATTGCCATTATATTGCAATATATACTATTCTTGTGGAGTCTTTTAAAAGAGGGGAGTTCATGTGTTTGGCTAGTAGTGTAAGGGAGTATGATGACAACTCTGGAGGGGAGAAACGTGGAAGGAGGATGCGTTGCCCTCCTCCTGCAGTGATCTACTCTACCGTACTATATTTTAGTTCCTGGACTATTTCGTTAGCGTGGATCTTTTTTTGTGTGAGAAGTGTTCGTCCAGGGAAATGCAGTAGAACAGTTCTCTGTGTGGTTTGGTTCACACTTGTCCTGAGCCAGTAGAAAGACTTTAACGTACGAGGACTCTTAGCTCATCAGGCACTTTTGGAGAGCACGGCTGGACCTCACGAGACTTAATATATTTTATATCTATGAATTCTGCCAAAGTTCACAGCATATTTTGCAACAGGGATGTGAATTTAAGGCCAAAGGTGTGTGTGGGGGGGGGGGATCTCAAATGGGCGACTGTAGATATTAAAGAGGAAACTTCTCCCACAGATCACTAACCAATGTTTTCCTTTCGCTATGTGAATGTCAGCCGACTTTTCACCGATTAGTAAAGTACCGCGATATTGTTAATAGTGCGCAGACATTTTCTCCTCAATCCGTCTGCTTTATTTGGGCAGCTGCCTGAGGGAGGTGGGGTGTGCTCTCGTACAGCAGGCGGTACGGCAGGAATATGCCTTATCAGGAAGAAGCTTGATGAAACGAGCTTTTTGTTCAGCGGGTCACATGGTTGACTGTGTTGCCACACCGCTTCGGGATGAACAGGTGAAAGTCAACACGGTCTCTTCCGACTGCTGTCTTATCAACACCGAGCTGTTGGAAATGTATCACCTTTTTTTTTTTTTTTCCAACGAGTTAGTTCAACTGCTCATAAATAAAAGCTGACATGTTGATGTTAAAGAATGCATCTGTAAATCAAAACTTTTTGAAAATATGAAAGGAATCTTGGCTAGTGATCAATGGGATGGTCGCTCGGTAGATATATTTTCTAGAGTCGGAAGGAAAGCTATCGAGGTTGCAGGATATGTTCAGGGCAGAGAGAGTTTAATCAAAGATTATATAGATGGTCAATTCTATGGTGAGATTATAAAACAACCTGTAAATGGGCATGGGAAGCACTTTCACGTCAGTAAACATATACATCTATATAGATATATATCTACATAGATACATATGATTTATATATAAATAAAGCAGATACTTTGGTGTGCATGTAAGCAATGGAAATAGATGATAATAGTCCTGTATCAAAGTTGTTTTTTCCCCCTCAAGAGAATGTGTTTTTATTCTTAAAAGATCTTTCATGTGCCATGGCCTACATTTTGAAATTCCTCAATTACAATCCACCAGGAGCTCTGGCACCCATGCTTTTTATGGTCAAATCATTCTTTTTTATCAATCTGCCATGTTTACAGTTTAAGCAGTGCCTTGGAGTTGGGAAAGCGAGAGGTTTTAGGAAGGGTTGTGAGCCCCTGTCCGTGTCCCCCCCACACACACACACACACACACACACACACACACACACACACACACACACACACACACACACACACACACTCCCCACCTGCCTGCACTTGTCTCTTACTTGAAACCACACGGAGAAGAGGCACGACTACATTTGCTCCCCCGTTATAATTAATGTCCTGTGCCAGTTAAGTGCACTTAAGTCAAATCCAGAATGTCCCTCAGATGGACTTGAAATGCTTTTTTGGCACCACATGTATAATAACCTAAAATGATCTACAGGCAGAAGATGGCAATAACAAGTAAATGAATAACTGTCCAGTTAATCCAGTTAGGATTTCCTCCGAGTGGGAGCCAGCATAGAAGAAAAGCCATGTGTATGAAACTTGCGTGTAGAGAAAACGTAGTAATTGTGCACACGTCAAATTAAACTCGGTGTGATGTCTGCTCAGAAAACGTAGGTTCGTGCTGCGAAGATACGCGCTTCTTCTTTAATGATGTTGATTGTGTAACCTTGTAGTGGGGAGAGTAGCTTGATATATTCTGAGAAGCTTATTTTCTAAAATATGTAAATTAGTCTATATTGAGAAATAAAAAGTGAATGTACATCTACAGGACAGAGTTGTATTTATATAAAAATGTGTACCACTCTATTAATCGAAGCACAATGTATTTCAAGGCAGAGATCAAAGCTACAAATTGGGTGCAACGGAGAGACGGAATCTTTTTTTTTTCTTTTCTTCTTCTTCTTCATTCGATCGGTCGTCAAAGTCGTCGGCGTGAAACCAATCCGAGTCGTCGTTACAGTCGAGCAAGCGGTCGGCTGCGAACGCTGCAGCACTTCTGATGCGTTACCCGGACGGAGACAGAAGTCTTGTCGGTCTCGTTCCCGGAGGAGTCGGCCGTGGCTGTGATTCAGACACCGGCGATGACTCGCGGGTCGGCGTCGGATCGGGCCTCTGGTGTAAATTGCCTACGTGGGCTCGACAGGCAAGTTGATATTCTCAGGTGATGACCGGGTTCGTGGTAAAGGCAGCGCACTGGCGGGGCCTTGTTGTGGGGTAAGAGGCTCTTCGCTTTTGGCGTCGTTATGAAACGGGAGAAGGCGCGTACGAACGTGCACGAACCGGGTCGGTTCCGATTACAGAATTACAGACGCGTCAATAATCACATGTCAACAACTTACAGGGGCAGCGTGTACGATCCAGTGGCGACATTGCAGATTGCAACCGACTGAACACCATCCTCGCGCCCTCTCGCCAGCGTGGAAGAGAATCTAAGCCGGCTGGAAGGGGAACAAACAAACAAACAAAAACAAAACAAAACAAAAGCGCAAGCCCCTCTCTAGAACTAGTGTTTGGTTACCATAGAAACATGGCGGCCTCCGTGGAAGAGGACTCTGCTGTCTGCGTGGACATGAAGGGGTCGTTTGTGAGGTAAAGAGAGGAAAGCAACAAAAAAAAAAAAAAAAAGCCGCGGCATCGTGTTTGTTTGATCTCACCCGCGCGGTTTGTGTCGGCGGTTGTTTTTTCCTTGGATGTCGCTGCAGGTTCAAACATCCTAACTTAATTCTTTGTGACAAATATTTACTGGTGATTTTTGGGTGGAGCCGCGCAGCGCGTCGTCCGCCCGACGGAGGAAGTCGCTCCCAAACGTCGAGCTCGTCGTCTTAATTTTGTGCAGCAGAAATGTGAACGATGGCGCTGCAGCTCGGGACACGGACGAGCAGCTGCAGTTGTTGATTTAAAAAAAAAAAAAAAAAATACATTAAAAAAAAAAAAAGCTCCTTTTAAGATGTGAAACCGCTTTTTCATTTCGTGTCGAGGGCCATTTAAAACACCAGAACCTCACGACTCGTCGTCGTCGGGGCAGGTCTGAGTCGGCTCGAACAGATTTGATGCTGGATTCGAGTTAACTCGGCTCTGATCGGCCGAGTTAACCATGAGATGCAGGAGTTGGAGGTGTCGAGCATTGTCCTGAGAGACGATGACTTTTCTTTTTCTTTATTTTTTTTAAGCAATACAAGCAATTGAACAAATCAAAAGGCCTGACTGTCCATCTCCGCGTGACTTGCAGGTAGTGATTCTTCAGTGGCCTTCGGCAGACCGGATGCCGGCTGGTTTGTGCGCCGCGGAAATCATTCTGTACTTTTACTTTTGTGTGTAATCGCAAGAAATAACGGCTTCTCTCTTTGTCACTTTAACGCAATCACCCGCTGGGACGCTTGTTAGAGCAGAAAGAAAAATCCCACAAACTGCCTTTATGAACTCTTGAGTATCGATAAACGGATGATGGATAATATACTCATGAGGCGTTCTTCTCTCAGCTTATATTTCTAATCGATAACGTATGAATGGATTAGCAGCCGTAGCCGGCAGATCAAACTTGGGGAGCTCTAAAACAACGCAGATCTTTGGACAGAACTACAATATCTACTCTTCTTTTCTTTTCAATACATTTTTTTTTTTTTAAAGACGGTTGACATCTTTGCAATGTTTTCGTGTGTGCGCGCGTCTGTGTTACTCGTGAGAGGTTAACTCCAGATTGTATTTCATAGACTGATAAACTTAAAACTTTCAAAAGATTGTGTTGAATGAATTCATGTCTTAATACAGATTGTTTGAAAAATAAAATACCTTGATCTCATTTTCTCTGTCGACTGTCTTTCTTGGTACTCTGATGATTTTCAGTACATGGTTTCTTGGATTATTATGACTGTGCTATACTTGACTCTCCAAAAACAATCCTTTTTTGAAATTAGTTTTTTTTTTTTAAACACTTTGGTGGTGAACAGAGTGAAGTGTACTTCACTAAAAATCTGCCTCGACCTGTTGGCCCCATCGCTTGATCCATGTTACAATTACGAAACAGCTGTTCATTTATGCTGCCACCCAGACGACGTCTCTTTCAGGGAAGGTCTTGCTTATTTTCAGCAAAACGATGCCAAATCACATTCTGCATGTAATTCAACAGCGTTTAGAAAATATAAACTGGCCTGCCTACAATTTTCGAAAAATTGGAGCATTATTCAAATTAAAAAATATGACAGACGAGACCCCGAACTGTTGAGCAGCTTAAAATTATATCTTAGGAAATGATAGGACAACTTTTCACTTCCAAAACTCCAGAAACTCTTACTATGGTGTTGAAAATGTCTTAAAAATATTTTGATGTAGTATGTTCTCCAAAATTTATTTTAAACATCATACTGTAGTATGAGAAGTCAGATAGTGATGATGATTGTTGTCAGAAATATTATAAATATGTCTTGGTGTAGCTTTTGTTTTCTGAAATGTAATAAAAACGTCATAGTTATGTGTGAACAGAGGAGGACCAAAAAGCAGACACAGAAGTGGGAATAACTCATTAAAAAACTGTTTTATTGAATAAAATGAAGCTGTGGAGTTGGTGGCGTCTGGAGAGAATGAGTTGTGTGTGTGTCCAGGCAGAGTCATACACACGTCATACTATAATATGGATTCAGAAATGTCAAAAAAAAATGTCATAAATAAGTCATCCCAAAAAGGTCATACTATAGTATGTCTTCCAAAAAGTCCTGAATATGTTGTCCAAAATGTCATACTATAGTAGGTCAAAAAAATAATAATGTAAAAGAAAAAAAAAAAAGTAATTTCATACAATAGTATGTCGTCCAAATGATTAACAAAAACGTCATAATATTATACTATATACTATTATGTCATCCAAAATGCCCTAAAAGTGTCTTGGTATAGCGTGGTCCAAAATGTCAAAAAGATATCACCCATGTCCTCCAAAATAGTATGTCACCCAAAATGTCATAAAAACTTCATATGTTGTCTGAAATGTCAGTGACATGTCCTGTATGTTGTCCAAAAAGTCCTCAAAACGTCATATAGTGTGTTGTCTAAAATGTCATAATAATACTATACTATATGTGTGTGATCTCCAATATGACATAAAAACCTCATGCTATGGTATGTTATCAAAAATGTCTCGGTATAACTCTTGTCAAAAAAAACAAAACGTCATCCATGTTCTTTAAAAAGAAATACAAATATCACACTACGGCACGTCGTCCAAAAAGCCATGAAATGTCAAATGTCGTATGTCGTACATTTTACAGTGGTACAGTTGAGATGTCGGTTATTATTGCCTCTTCGACGAAGCTGTCCGAGTTCAGGTGTCTGTTACTTACTGTCTGAAAAAAAGACTTCTATGTGCGGCTGCCGTGCAGCTTTCTCTGCCTATTGGGTGACGTAACCGTTCTCCTCCCGTTCCGCTCCGCTGACCGACCAACATCCCGACGACGTACGGTGCAAAGCTACCGAGCTCAGGAGGGAGCATGGGCGCAACCAAGTGTACAATTGGGAGGGGAGGGGGTTGGGGGGGGGGGTGTCACACAATTAGGTTTTCCTTCACAATTGCAAAAAAATTTAAATACAGCAAATAACAAGAGACAGTACTCTATATTGGGGGACATATTGGTATTTTCTCAGTATTAGGGGGGGACACGACTCCTCCTCCCCCCTCCCCACACACACACACATACAAAGCCGTGGTTACGCCTATGTAGTAATCAAATTTTGCACCAGATGAGTTTGCTAAGATGCAGTAAACGTTTCATCCTTATTTTAGGAGTCAGAGATGCAGAATGAGCTGCAGCACCCCCTGGTGGCAACAGACTAAAACACCCACCAGCCATTTCACCTTCATTCACAACTCTTACCTGAACCATTCGCCTGTTTGATATGAGTAATTCGAAAATATATTAAATGACATCAGAATTTAACATGACATTTAATTAGTTTGCTGTAAAGAAGTTCAACAATTTCAGGCCACTTAACATTACAGCTATTATTCTGGGTTTTAAATATTTCTTTTTTGATCAAAGAAAAAAACTTCAGGCTGATTTTTGGCACTTAATGTGAGTTGTGAGTTATTTGCCAGACCATGCCAGCCCTAATAGGAAACCATTAAGTTAATTTGTAAACACTTAAACGTACCTTTAAAACAAGAAAAATTTGAATTAATTTCTCAACAAAACTAAGGAGATTTAATGTGTAATTTGTGTTAAAATGAAGCAACAATAACAGTATAAGTCAATGTGTGTGTTGTCATTTAGATATTTTGTTATATAATGAAAATACCAGTCCATTCTCACTTATTATCCTTTTAATTTCATCCAAGTGTCTGAGTAAACTGTTCTATTCTTCAACAAAGAAACCACAATACCTGGCAGGAGAGGCTATTATTTATTAATATTATGTACAATTATACCATAATGTCCAGATAATACAGTGACAGAGTCAAAGTATGAATACTGGCTCCTGCCTATTAAAATGTGTCTTATAATGCTTTTAGTTTTCGCCTTCTTCATCGCCGATCATTTTGAGTTCATTTAACTGTATCAATAGTCTTTATTAATAAGTGTATCTGAGGCACACGGGGAGAACATGAAGAAAATAAGTGTAAAAAATAAGAAGAAGCAAAAGAAAACAAAAGCCTTAGAGCAGATGTACTGAATGTGGGGGTATGTCTATAAAAACAGTGACTACATGATGTTATGAACCACGTGTGATTTTCTTTTTTTTCTTCAGTGTTAATGGACTCACATGATTATTTTTTTCCTTCTTGTTACTGTCACTGAGACACATGAGACAAAAATAGTAGAGAAAGATTTGTCTGAAGTGCATTTTGGACTTCATTGTAAACAAAGACAGAATTGTCCAATACTGTCTTCTCCCCAGCTTAACTTGAGGAGCAGTGTCTCTCAGGAAAAAGCGTGTGTGTGTGTGTGTGTGTGTGTGTGTGTGTGTGTGTGTGTGTGTGTGTGTGTGTGTGTGTGTGTGTGTGTGTGTGTGTGTGTGTGTGTGTGTGTGTGTGTGTGTGCGTGTGTGTGTGTGTGTGTGTGTGTGTGTGTGCGTGCGTGTCTGTGTGTGTGTCTGTGTGCGTGCGTGCGTGAGTGCGTGAAGGAGTGTGTTCGACATGTTAAAAGGCTTTTAGGTAACAGCGGTGTTTGTGTTTTTATTTGAGCAGCTGAAGATTCAACTGGATTTGGTCACATTTAGACATTTTACAGATGATGTGTGTGTGCGTGTGTTTGTGTTTCCGTGTGCGGGGATGGTGCTGTATCTTTGCTGCGGTGCACTTAAATTAGCGGTAGGTAGTGTGGGCATGTGTCCAGGTCTTGTGTCATCTTGTGTGTGTGTGTGTGTGTGTGTGTGTGTGTGTGTGTGTGTGTGTGTGTGTGTGTGTGTGTGTGTGTGTGTGTGTGTGTGTGTGTGTGAGAGAGTGTGGGTGTGTGCGTGAACTCATACCTAAGTCATACAGATTATGTACAGTACAATGTTGCAGTTTGTCTGTTGAATCTTACATACAGTGTGAATACAAGGGTGCAAACTGTGTCCCAAGATGGGAGCAGTGTGTGTGCGTGTGTGTGTGCGTGCATGCGTGTGTGTGTGTGTGTGTGTGTGTGTGTGTGTGTGTGTGTGTGTGTGTGTGTGTGTGTGTGTGTGTGTGTGTGCGCGCGCGCGTGGTTCAGTTCCAGATCTTGAGGAAGCTGTCCCAGGACCCGGTGCACACCGCCATGCCGTCATCAGTCACACCCAGACAGCTCACACGATTGTCATGGCCGGCCAGGACTCCTACAGGAGGGACGAGGAAAAACAAAGGACGGCTTGTTGTTACTGTGGAATGGTTTGCTCTGCAGGCTGCTTTGCAAACATCTTAAAAATCTCAGAACAGAGTGGCCCAGATTTTTTTTTCTTTTTTTTTCTAAATTTCTACCGCAGGGCGGGCTTCTTGACCAACGTTGCATGTTTATTATAAAACGAGGCTCGAGAGGTGAGTTCACTGGTCATCCTGGCATGCAGCTCAGTCTCAAAAATAAATCACATGTAAAAACTCTCACTGATTAATGGGGGGAAAAAAACCTGAACATTAGTGCTATAAATCTACAAACATATTGATTTAATGTTGTATTTTGCAGATACAACTCAGTTTCCAAGTAAAATTCACAAAGAATTACCATCAAGTAAAGATTTAATTTTTTATATCTATACTTCAAATTATCTTTTTATTTTTACTTTTTATAGACATAAATCTGTGCAATTCTTCCTTCGAGTGGGAAATTAGCCTCTGACTTTTGGATTTAAATTCAGCTTCATGTCTTTTTGCAGTTGTATGTAAAAACCTCTTCAAAAGAAAATCCGTTTTTTCAGTTCGGCTTTCTTTTTGATTCTGATGCTGTTTTTCTTGGTGTTTGAGTCAAATCTTGAGGTTGAAGCTCAGATAACAGTCAGTTTTACTTCAGATACAGAGAACTGTTGCTGCCATTCATTTTTTTTTGTTTCTTTGTTTAAGTTTTAGTTGATAGTAAAGTACATAAAGTAAACACACACCTACAAACGTCCCTCTGTAGCACAAAACCTTTCAGGTTCGAGGCAACAAAAGTTACAAAGCTACAAAAAGTCAAGCTGAACATTTTTTAAGCCAACACCACCGTTAACTCTTGCCGGTTCTGCCCACCTGCTCTGTCTCCCTTCATGGCGTCCCAGATGTTGCAGTTGAAGTCATCGTAACCAGCCAGCAGCAAACGGCCTGAGCGGGAGAAAGCCACGGAGGTGATGCCGCAGATGATGTTGTCGTGGCAGTAGAGGCTGAGCTCCTGGTCTGCACGCAGGTCAAACAGCCTGCAGGTGGCGTCGTCGGAGCCTGTGGCGAAGGCGCTGCCGTTGGGAAAGAACTGAGGAAGAGCAAAGGAAGATAGATAAGCAGCAGGAAGTGGGGATGACTCTTAAGAAAATACAACTGTGCTCTTAATATAGAGGGCTACACAGATACAAGTACAACACGAGTAAGTGATTCTGTTGAGAACAGGAGCTCCCCAATTTCCTACATGCCAGGATACGACAGAAAACGGTTATTGGCTCCAAGTAGCTGCTCTTGCATTGAATGGACTCGCACTTTAGAACAGATTTGGGCTTGATACTTGGGCCAATCTATGCCACAAAAACAGTGCATCGGACATTTCCCATAATGCAACTTGATAGGATCTTTTATTAGATCTCCATTGTTTGTTTACTTTCCACAGGCTGAGTTGTACTAGAGAGAACTCTATGTCTAAAACTATTATGAATCAAAGTATATGACTGAAACCTTTCAGTTTGGTTACGGGTTAACTCGTCCATTGAGCACACTCACACAGATGGCATTGATGTCCGACTCGTGGCCTGAGAAGGTCTGCCGGCACATGCTGTCTCTGATGTCCCACAGTTTGACCGAGGCGTCACAGGCTCCTGACACGAAGGTGCGGCGGTCAGGCGACAGGGACAGGCTCATGACATCACCGCTGTGACCCGAGAAAACTGTGGTCTGCTGACTCGTCTCAATGTCCCACAGTGCACTGGGGCAAAGAGCACAGAGTTAATAATCGATCGGCTCAGGACCACATGTTTACACTGAACGTCTGGGGGTTTGATGTGTGGGACTTACCATGTGGTGTCTCCTGAACTCGTGATGATTTGATTGTCATCAACGAAACGGCAGCACGACAGGTAACCTGAGAAACGGACAATTTTTTTTTTAATGAAAACAGGAGCCAGAAGTGATTATATTCAGATGAGCCAGGCAGGAGCGAAGAGTGGATCTGACTGACAACGCAAAGACACTTTGCCCACCACCTATATAGGCAGCTCAGGCATGTCAATCAAACCAGGCATGCAACCGAACATACCTCTCTTTGAGGCCTAATATGTAATCGATTGTGCAATTGTTTTCAGAGGGACCACCAGAACACCGATCAGAAGGAGGGAACTTAGCAAATGACAGTATAATGGCTGGTAGAAACAATGTATTGAATTTGTATTTCATGAGAGAAATTGAGACTTTTTGAATGGGAGTCTGTTGGAGATTTTTTTGGAGGCTGCCACTTGTAGCATTCAGTAGTATTACACTTCCAGATTGGCTTCACTTTTCAGGCCCTGAGGCTACGTCCCCTTTATACCCATTCTCATTTCCAAGGCGTCGAATGCTGTTTCATCAAAGCCATTCACATCTCATTGTGCAATTATTTTTAGAGGCACCACCAGAACACTGATCAGAAGGAGTGAACTTAGCAAATGACAGTATAATGGCTGGTAGAAACAATGTATTGAATTTGTATTTTATGAGAGAAATTTACACTTTTTAAATGGGAGGTACCTTACGATTAGGCACCAGAAACCGCATAGGGTTGGGAAAAGGTCAAGTTATAGACAAATGTCACACGGCCCTTGTTTGGGTAGGTTTAGGCGCCAAAACTACTTGGTTAGGGTTAGGCACTAAAACTTTGGGTTAAAATAAGTACTGTATAATAAGAAATTATAAACATTACGCAAGTTACTTATTGTACCTTATGCAAGTTAAATAAGTTATTTAAAAGAAATTTACGTTGACTTTTGTCACCAGTCTCCTGAATAAAGTCCTGGGTTTGTTCCATACAAACACCCTCGACCTCTTTCCAACATGGACTTTAAACCTCTTTGTACTTTGTCACAAAACCTTCTTCGACCCAGCTCATCACAGTGCATAAGACATAAGGTCTGTTTTAGACACCAAAGGACACCATGTGCACATCTCTATATTTTTATATACAGTATTCACAAGACGTTGATTGGTCCAAACTTCTGATGGTTCAGACATAAATGTTTAACTTAAATGAGAACGAGAAGATGGATTCTGCAGCTGCCTCGCAACTTAGGTCACAGATGTAATTTCCTGTCTTGACTTCGTTGAACAGAAACCTACAGTACCAGACTGTGATGCTAATTCCTGTCATAATACTACCAAAGTAAAACAAAGTCAAAATTGTGTTAAATCTAATAACACTGTGCAGCTACGGTGTCAAAAATCAGAGCCTCACAGACAGGAGTTGATGTCTCGGCTCATTAAGACTGTGTTACCCTGCGATTAATTAACCACTTAATGAAATCTTCATTGTTTAGAGGTTTGGGAGCGGAGCTCTCCCAGGAAGCAGGGGACTGGTGCACGCTCGTCTGAAATGTCTCATCAGTTTGACTCACAGGATGCGTCGAACACAAACAGAAGTGGCTGAAAGCGCAACGTTCCCTCACCTGTATGACCAGGTAGTTCCCTGCTGACCCTGACATTGCCTTCACGGGTCTTCAAGCAGTAGATGGAGCAGATGTTGTCGAGGCCTCCGCAGGCCACGTAGTTCCCAGAGGGGGCGTAAGCGCAGGTCATTACCCAGGAGGAGCGCAGGGGGATGGCGTGGATCTGAGGAGGGAAAAGTAAAGAAATCAAATGGAAACTGTTCAGAAGAGAATCGGAATTGGCCTCTAAAAATCTACCTCTAACACCACGGTGAACGATACAGTAAGTCAAAGGAAGCTGTGATGAGTCAATCACACTTTTACGAGATTTTACTACATCTTCACTTCCAGGTCAGCCAAGTTATAATTTTTTTTTACTGATTTTACCTTGTTAGTGGTGTAGCTGTCCCAGATGATCAGTTTTCCATCTTGAGAGGCACTAACCAGAAGTCTGCAGACACAAAAGAAGAAAATTCATAAAACCTAGAAGCCTAGAATTCATGTTAATGTGAAATACATCCAGGTTTTTTGGGTCTTTTTTTTTTTTTTTTTTTTTGCTGTCCGAGTCAGCAGTTCTTAACCTTTACCTCCTGTCATCACGATAAACTCCAGACCAGTTCGATCATGTTTTGGCTGGATGGAAACTCTTCAAGATGAAGATCAGTTGTTTTAGTGCTATATCACACCCATATAATGATGTCAGTTTGTAAGATTTGGTTTAGGTTTGTGTTGCAGGAGACCCTGCAACTAATTTGAGTTCAAATACTCAAGTCAGCAAATGATTAAGACTGCAGGAAAGGATGTTGTTATATGTGGGGCTTTTAATTTAAAATGAAAGCCTGAGCATGCTAACATGCTCACTTTGAAAATATCTCAATGTTCAGCAAGTATAAATGTACACCATGCTGACCATCGACCATCATTAGCACTGACAATTAGCAGTGACGGTGGTGCAAGATGAAAAGTTAGGTCCCCAACGTTATTACAGTTCACCCTGAGGGGGATCTGTCCTAAATTCCACTGCAATCCATCTAATAGCTCTGGAGACATTTTAAAGAGTAAGAGTCCAGTATGTTTTCATTATAGTCAGGAATTACTTAACCTGTGACTTATGTCCTACTTTGGTTTGAGAACTCCGACACATCAGTATGGAGCTCCATCACACGGGTGATGAACTGAAATGCATTATCCCATTTAAAGTTGTGATGGAGCCAAACCCTTCAGGTCAAAGTTGTTTTGTTTTTTTCTACCAAGCCACTTCAAGGGAAACTAATGGTTTGTTTTAGTGATGCACAGCAAAAAGCTAAATAAAAGACAATTAAAGGCATTTAGTCGAGATAGTAGACTCACTTTGAGTCTGTGCCCCAGTGCATGGCGTAGATCTTGGCGAGGTGGCCACGGAGGGTGCGTCTTGTCCGCATCTGGATCCGCCCCACAGGATCCAGACCAGCAGTTATCTACGTCAGTAAGAAGAGGTTAATGGAAGAAAAAAAGCAGGCTGAATTAATTTCACCTTTTTCCTGATAACTAGCTGTTAGATGGAAGGTGACGTTTCTTGAAAAGGGGACAATACGACGAATATCAGACACTGAGGACAAATATCCCAAGGGTGACAATATCAATAATGCATGTGTAAAAATTAATTCCAACAGGTTTGATGATTAATACTACAGGAGGTTGGGACCTCATCTATTTTTTTTTTAAGACTTTCTGGCTACAAAATGAGAAAGTCACATCTCTGTGAAGCTTTAAGTTCAAGAGTTTTGTCACATTTGATCAAAAAGATTTCAAGTGGCTGCTCTGCTTTTTCAACGTGAACCAAAAAACTGTTTAATTTAAAACCTATGAATATTTTCTTGTGTTCTTATCATCGTTTTATATAATGTAAATATATATATATGTAGCAGCTAAAATCAAGACCTCAAAACAAAAAATGTCATAGTATTTTAGCATGTGGCACAATCAGTGGCTCTTACCTGTGTCAGGGTTGAATCTCCACATGCTTTCCTGGCATCCTGAAATTACACAGAAAAATAAAAGACGTGACACAACAGGTAAACATGTCAGTATTTTAATGCTAAAGATGAAAATGTTAACTACAAGCACACTTGACTCACTCTTATCTGGTTCCTAAGCTGCTCGGCCTCCTGACGAAGCTGCTCCAGCTCACTCATTTTGAATCTGTCCAAGTTGTCACCTGTTGGTTGAAACACAATTTAAACATTGGACTCTGATTTAGATCATCTTAAATTTAATAAAGTTGAATAAAATGGCTGCCAATGTATGTTATTAAATCCCACTGGGATTAGCATAGTTTCATGCTTTTGTAATCCAGTGGTCCACTTTCATCAAAAATGAGTCAATTAGGTGAAATAATTTACTTTAAATACAGTTTGACCCCAATTTGGAGAAATAAATAATAAAATAAAAGCACATATTTTAATCTCGGAGGTTTACTGAACCCGTAGTGAGAAAAAAAAAAGTGTAATCTGTTTACGGCTGTGCAACCATGCCTGGTTTAACTGAGGAGAATAATCTGTGATGACTAAGCTGCTATTGAGCAGCCAGCATCGCAACCAGGCAGCAGATACAGCGTGAACGTTTCCTTTAAATCTGTGCAGATACAGGTCAGTCAGACTTCATGCTAATGTGGGACACGATCATCCTTCATCTGAGCCTGTTTTTTTTTTCATTACATTAACAGGTACATGTGTTCAAGAAAGGAAGGAGTCTCTACAATTACACAAATGCACAACGTGGCTGTATCTTCGGCTCCTGGGGTCACACAGACACTATATCTGACATCATCCTTTCAGTAGGAAGCAGTATTTCCTCTTCCTGATACACAGTTACACATTCAAATAGTCTCCCAAACAGAGAGCCTGTATTTGCATTAGTGAAGCAATTCGAACTGATGACACCACATCCACAGCGAACACGCATACAGTACACACGGTGCAAGTAAGAGCAATTAGCTACAGTAGACCACGGTTCCCCCGGAGGGACCTGCGACCAGATGGATCACACAGCACTAATGGAAGCCAAAAGGCGTGCATCATGGGTCTCAGTCTCCTGGCACAGCTGCTCATTTAGCCAATGAGGAGAAGCAAAGCTGAGGGTGGGGGGGCATCAGAGATCAGGCCTGGATGGGTCCAGCCAGATGCTCGGATGCATGTTTTTTTGGTTGTTTTTTTTTCAACCTGAGGACAAGCAGATTTGTGCTGAAGTCATGTCAGTGGACAGAGAGTAGAAGAAAGCACACACCTACACATCACACAGATTTAACCTGCACTGATGCATGGCCTGGTAGCAGCAGACAGGAGGCTCTGCCTTCTTCATGAGGATGAAGAGGATGAGAGGGTTAACTAGTGACTGGACACTAGTGGCAGTTTGCTTGCCTTTTTAGAGCATGTTTTCTAACAAGGAGACAGAAATTCAAAGATACAGAGTAACTGGCCCCACCCCTTTGGATGCACATCTGATGTGTGACTACACCAACATGGCATGGCTACATCTGCAGCTGGAGGAGAGTGCAGAGCCCGTACGAGCATTGCATGTTACAGAGTGTCATGTCAAAGCATTATGTATGGCTATATGTGCAACTATAGGCCTATTAGAGCTCCCCACTGAAATAAAATCCGCAGTGAAACGGAAGCCAACGGGTCTAGGGGATTTTTATTCCACTGTCTGCCGCATATCGAGACTCAAAGACCGGCCCCCACGAATGCGAGCTACATCACATATTGATCAGCACAGTCTTGAAGGCCTTGGCCACATCTCGTTTTAAATGGTGAGCTCCAAAAAAAAAAAAAAAAAAAAAAAAAAAAAAAAATGCGGATGTGGCTAAATTCATGGAGTGGAAATGATGCCGTGAATGCGCACATCATCACCCAGCCATCTTACACTGAAGCAGGCTGACCTACAGCTGCTGTCACAGCGTTTGATATTGGGTGGCTACCTGTTAATTCTCCCGATGGGTTTTTTTGCTGCCTTTTTTTCTGCCGTAAAAAAAGGAGGAAAAGGGTGGGAAAAAATTGGAAAGAAACGTCTTCAAAAAAATCCCGCGGAGGATTTGACTAAATGTCTTTTTCACGCATTAAAAATGAAGTTGAGAGGAGATCCACTTAAAGTTCCGTGCGTCACGATTAGCCTGTTTCCAAATCCCTCAGTAAACAGGCACACGGAGGAGGAGGAGGAGGGCTACACACATTTCCATTTCTCTGCTTTACTGGAGCTCCTGAAAAAGATGAAACCTGCTGCTGCTGGATTGTCGTTTCTTCTCCGAAATGCTTCGCCCCCGTTTCACGCCCGTCAAGTTAACAAAACCATCTTTGTCCGATTCGGCGCAAACAAACACAATTGGCCCTGGCTCGCTCCCCGGCCCGCATCAAGGATCGTCCATTAAACACTATTCAGTCCGTTTTACTCCCGAGTCTTCGTGACGTTATCCTCGTTTCCTTCCTCTCTTCGGTTTCCTCCTCCTCCTCCTCCTCCTCCTCCCTCTGCCGACACTTCACCAGGACAGCCGCCTCCGTGTCGGCAACGAATCACTGAGAAAAATCTGCAAAGTGCATCATATAGACAACGAAGAGATTTAAACGAAGCGGCTGAATGCAGGAGATCAACCATCGACTGTGTGGATTTGCGTCTGGTCTAATGAGGCGGCCCTCTCGATCACAATCCACACGGTTCCTGTTTTCGGAATCTCATCATTCAGAAACAGGGTGCCGAATCACGCGGTGGGCGCTTGTTGCAGGATCCTCAAATCCGGGCATGAAGCATGTTTCAACCACACCCATCTCTTAAATACTAGTAAATCCCATGACCCCCCTCTGTGCAGACCTCTCTACAGGTTGGAGAGCCATCTTCTCACGTGGACCTCCCAGTTTTACGTGTTCAGAAGGAGAAACTATGACAATGGAAACAGACCACGGGTTTGTTAACTGTTTGAATTTATGATCATGTCATGATCTGCAGGGTGCAGCACATTGAAGAAAGCATGGCAGGGTCTGATCATTTCCATATTTTAAATGTGAAACAGATCCTACATTTCGTGGAGGTCAGTGCAAACACAGGCACACCCCTGAAATAGAAATCAACAGTGGCGGGAAGTAACTAAGTAGGCCTACATTTACTCAACTACTGTACTTCAGTACAACTTTGAGGTATATACTTAAGTATTTCCATTTGATGCTACTTTATACTTACACTGCACCACTGAGGGAAATATTGTATTTTCTTCTCCACTACATTTATTTGACCGCTTTAGTTGCTTTTCAGATGATTTGACACAATAGATAACATAAAAAGCTTTTAAAATACAAAACATTATTAAAGATAAAACCAGATGGTTACCAACCAGTTTGTCTTTTAACATCTTACACAAAGCAATGTGTAGCCGGGGTCACATTTCAGAAGTCTGAGTTGTTAACGGCTCCACCAAAAGAGTGGCCAAGCCAGTACTTTTACTTTGATACTTTAACTACATTTGGCTGCTAATAATATGCACTATACTTGATTACTTTTTCATGCAGCACTTTTGCCGCAATGTATGTTTACATTGCTGTAGTTGTACTTTTTGCTTAAATAAAGAATCCCAATACTTCTTCCAACACTGTAAATCTGAGTGTGTAGCATTGAATTTCATCATGTAACATTGATCTGCTGAGACTGATTCAGTGAGCGAGTGGATATTTGGTGAGATGAAGACTTTGGACAACTTGAAACCGAGTTGTGATTCAGAAAACCATTCAGAACCTGTAGGTGCTGCAATAGTCTCCTGATTAATTTGATTTGCCTATTTGTGCTCCAAGTGCGAGATTTGTCTCAACAATTTATAGTTTAACGTCTCCCTCCACTGAAAAATGTGTTTTATTTATTGTTCCCTCCGTTGGATGTTTGACCTTTGCTGTGCAGGATGATGAATGTGCAGAATTTTCCAGTGGAAGGTATTTTCACATTTGTCTCCTGTAGTAGTTTCTCTGTGCTGACCTGAATGTATACACAAACAGGATTTTGTGATATTACAAGCGGAAACTTAAAGCCTCCAGTACACATACAGTAGACTTTTCAGAGAAAGAATAGCTTGAATTAAGTTTTTCAAAGACCTTTACGTGGAGTACTTTATGCCTTATTATACTGAAAGAGATTTGAAAGGAAACGCCTGTAAATTTACACAAATCCAAATTGAGGCTAAAGAGGAATACAGTGCAGGTGTATTTTTCCTTTAAAGTTATCGATTTGTCTTTTTCAATGAAAATTACTATATTGTTTAATATCTAACCCTCTCAAATATAATAATAATAATCCACATTTTTGGTCAGTGTATAAATGTAATGGTTCAACATTTCAGCAGGGATTATTGAACAAATAGAAAATCGACAAAGTGAGACATGTGATTAGATTGTAAAGTAATGGGAGCTGCTGGTGCATCAAAACTCCCCCTCTGTGCAGATTCTGCGTGTCATTTTACATTCAGTAATTGCACCCATCAACATGCTATACCCTTTCATTTTTAGCACTGGTTTGTGGTCCTTGATCAGAATGGATGTAGATTTATATTGACTGCAAATCGTTGCATCGGATTTTTACTTTTTTTTAAAAATTCTCCTTATTAGACAAAATCCATTACTCTGATGAGAGCCTGATTTGAGGTCTGGTCTAGTCCTACCACACGTGATCCCTCAGTATGTATGGACGTCATCTTTGTCACATACTGACCTCTAGTGGGGAGAAATGCCATTACAGTCTATTCCTATGTAGTGCAACTTTACATCAGCTATATGTGCATACATTCACAAGTTCTTCTGTCAGTGCACAGAAGAAATTAACATCCGAAAATACTATTTATACTGCGATACACGTATATGAAGTTATTAATAAACCATGATGAGTTGACGAATCATCTGTCTGCAAATTAGGGGCGTGGTTAGACAAACAGTACCTTTGCTCATATTTGTTGTGGTTTTGCCCTCCCCTTTGGGAAGTCACATGGGCCCTCCCTGCTCTCTCGTGACACTTTTGAACAAATAAGAGGGTGAACGAGGCGTGCCATGGCTCTTATGTTGTTATTGGGTACACGTCTCTCGGCATCCAACTCTCGGGGCAGCTCGGCGCTGCCAGCCCTGTCCACCGGGACCGCTGTGGTCACGCTTGCCTGTGCACTGCTGCGCATATGACCCGGGACATCTTCTCCACTCAGCCTCAGAGGACCCACCAAAAACAGAGGAGTTTTAAAGCAGGAAGTGGGTGAAAGTATATCGCGAGGTAAGCTTGGCTGCTCTGTTTGGTGTTTCAGCGGGGACAGGAAACATCACGGGGTGCGTCTTGATTCAAACATCCTGGATGTTGCTGTTGGACTGATACAGTGCAGCAGCACTTTGGCTGCATTGTTTTATTACAGCCGGACGATCGGCAACTTCCTGACTGTAAACAGACATGGAACCAGCATGCACCTGCAAACGTATCAGTTAGTCACGTTTTTTTTTTAGCCCCATCAAAGGAGGTTTTGGGGCCGCAGATGCTCCACCCTCCTGCAACGTATGTGTGACGGAAACGGGGATTTATTTTAGTAACCGATATGTTTCTGAAGCAGGGTGCGCGGACCCACAGAGGGCTCAATTAGATAGGTCCAGGCGCACTGCAACATCATCATAAACGTCAGTTCAGTGCGTCACTGACAGCATCCTGCAGAGCATGATGCCACTTTGTGCATCAACAACAATTAATGTTTGACAAATGGTATGGCTCAGCTGTTCTCTCTGAATGATCCACTTCCCACTAATAGGTCTTCTGATAATGACGGGGTTAGGAGTTTAATTAAAACTTACATAAATCTATAACCTGGGCTACACCCATTATTTAATTGATTATTAATATTCTGATCACTTTTTTCGATGCATCATCAATTGATTCATTGAAATGCCCATTGTAGTTTTCCAGCTTTAAATTGCTTGCTATTCAGTTGACTACTATGAGAGCAAATTCTCACACCTGAGTTACTTGAACTAGTAAATGTTTGACAATTCTTTCACACCGGCGAAAGTTGTGACCGGACGCATTATGTTTTTGGCTCGTGAACAGCAAATTTCTTCAAATGTGGCACAAACATTCACTTGGACTAAAGGATGAAATGATGACGATTTGGAGGTCAAAGGTCAAGGTTAATGTGACCTTACATCTATCCACTTAATGGGAACGTGATATCTCAAGAACCACTTAAAGGAATTTCTTCAAATCTGGCAAATGTCCACTTGGACTAAAGGAGAAAGTCACAAGATTTTGGTCGTCAATTTAACCTCTCACCTGTCCTTTTCTCATGAATGTGATATCTCAGGTTTGCCTTGTGGGAACTTCTTGTCCAAATTTGGCACAAACGTAAACTTTGAACTGATTGGATTTTGGTGGTCAAAGGTCATGGTCACTGTGACCTCATCCGTCCCATCCATCTGTCTCAGGACAGATTAAACTGTGGCGATTATAGAGCTTCTGTGCTGTTGAGTTGAAGATATGTGTGAAGCATCTACGTTTTAGATCTTGTAGCTTCTTTACATCTATTTTTGAAGCATTGTCTACTCGTCAATCAGCTTTATTGGCCAAACATGTAAACACGTAGAAAGATTTCTTTAAAGTCCCCAGTACATAAATGAGTTTGGACAGACATGGATGTAAACTGCAACTTGACTGGTTGGTGGAAGGATACAACTGCGAAACGTTGTTTCTTCCTTGTCTGTCTAAATAGTGTCAAAATCCTAAGTAGAATAGAATCATTTCCTGGTCTGCTTAATAATAGGGAGGTTGTGTCCCTGACATGTTCAATCATGCTTTGTTGTGGAAAACGTTTTTCCTGCTTCGGGTTCATCATCATGTGAATCACGTAGATGACCTAACAACTCGCAGAGAGTGGCTAAGCAGCTTCAGCGATGAAAACTGTCCCCTTGGAAAATAATTTAGAAAGGGGAACGCTGATAGTAAGAAAACAACTGAGGTCACCTGTGCACAGAGAGGCACGGTGCTCAGCCAAGAAGTCAGGCTCTTTGGTTTGAGTGGTATGTAAAAAGAGACAAGCAGCTGTGAATCAGCTGACTGCAAATATCAACCTGAAGTGTGAGCTTTCATTAAGAAGAGTGCTTTGCAGACTTGACTTCTCTATGTGGGGCGTCTCAGGGTTCGATATATTGTTGTCTTCTATAGTAAAAAATAAATAAATTGAGAAACATCTTCAAGTTGGCTTTTGAATATTATATTCTTAGCTGCTAAAAGACCACCACTATTTAAAGTAAACGGTTTATCTTGAAGTATTAATGAAACAGTGCAGAACATCTGGTCCTGTGCACATAGGGAACTTCATTTTACTGGAAAAAGTAAAAACAATGCTATGAGGACATAAGCTGTCTATGTGCCTAAAAGGGGATGGAAATCTACTTGAAAGTAGATTGCATGCAGGGCCTGCCACACCCTTTGCTGTGCAGGCTTTCTGTTGATGAACATGTCTGCGGGGAAAAAAGGGAACTAAGTCTGAGAGATAAATGTGTCTGCAGGTTCATGTTTCTCACATAAAACAGAAGCGAATGGAAGCGACTGATCCAAATTCAACCCTCATTCTCTGCTCTGTCCTTATTGATTTCTTTACAGGCTGATCTGAAGCTCTTCTCACCCACCATGTTGAACGAACGCAGCCCTCTCATCCCGTCAGGGGTGTGCGGCCTGACCGCGGCAGCATGCGGCGTTGAGCCCGACCCCGACCCCGACTCCACCCCTGAATCCATCTCTGGGACACCGAGCGAAAGCCCTCGAAAGCTGAACACCTTTTTCGGGGTGATGGTGCCGACCATCCTCTCCATGTTCAGCATCATTCTGTTTCTGAGAACAGGTGAGCGGTTCATGTTTGGAGAGAAATAAAAGGATCGTAAACTGCGGATGTTTCTCACAGTGTGACTGAGTCATTGTGGTGCAGTGACTAACAGTGGTGTGATCTCTCTTTGCAGGGTTTGTGGTTGGTCACGCCGGGCTGTTGCAGGGTCTTTTAATGGTGGTTGTAGCCTACACCATCATATCTCTCACAATACTGTCCATCTGTGCCATTTCCACCAACGGAGCCATACAGGGGGGTGGAGCCTACTGTATCTCTGACAGACCAATCAAATATTTCAAATGTTTTCTTGAGTGTTACTTGATGTTGGCCACAGTTTCTATGATTTCAGTCGAAACATGAGCCTTAACAAAATGGGACCAGACATGATAAGCCGATCTTTGGGGCCCGAGTTCGGAGGAAGCATTGGTTTGATGTTCTTCCTGGCCAAGGTGTTTGCATGTGGAGAGTATGTTCTCGGCCTTGTGGAGGCCATATTAGATGTTTTTGGTCGTAACCCTGGTAGGTTTTTGCTTACATTTTGTTTACGTTATTTGTTGCAAATCCCTCCCTCGCAAGTATTTTGCCTGTTCTCCTCTGTTGCAGACTCGTCTGTGAGCGAGAGGGTGCAGCTGCTTCCTCAGGGCTACTGGTACACGGTGCTGTACTCCTCAGTCATCCTCCTGTTCTGTCTGCTTGTGTGCCTGGTGGGCGCCCACATCTACTCCCGCACTGCCTTCATCATCCTGCTGGTGGTGACCGTGTCACTGCTGTCTGTCTTCATCAGTTCTGTGGCAGTCAAACCTCTCAACTTTGTCATCACCCACAATGGTCCTGCCAACCAGACCCGCCGCTACAACGCCAGCTACACGGGCTTCAGCGTGACCACACTGAGGAACAACCTGGCTTGTGAGTGCTGATATGGAAGTATATTCACAAGCAAAGCTACAAAACTGTTAAATTTAGAAACATCTGTTAACGTCTTTGCTGTTGTTCTTCTTTTTATTTCTCTCCAGCTGATTACTCTTTGGACTACAGCACCAACTCTATCATGTCTTTTGCCACAGTGTTTGCTATCATGTTCACCAGCTGCACTGGGATCATGGCTGGAGCCAACATGTCAGGTTAAAGCTTGTTGTCATAATATCACACAGTGGTAGTATAAATAAGTATATTTACTTAGAGGTACTTGTCCTTTACTTGAGTGTTTCCATTTTTTCTAAGAGTTTATCTATTGAACTGCATTTTAGAGGGAAATATTGAAGGTTTTAATTCACTATTATCTGACGGCTTAATTTACTATTCACTAGTTATTAATATTTCATATGCAAAACTTTCATCAGGGTAATTTTTCTGCACAACAGGTACTTTTACTTTCATGTTTTAAGTATATTTGGCTAATAAATTGTCTGTACTTTTATTTTGATAAGTTATTTTAAAAGCAGGACTTTCACTTGCAATGACTTTAACTTTTGAATTGTGTGTCTACTAAAAGATCTTTACAACTAAAAGATCTTTACAACTGTCGTATCGCAGTTCTTCATCCTGCGTACACACACATGCACACTGTGCTACATGCATACATTCATACATCCACGCTGACCCTGACCTTTGCCCTTCCTCCTCACATCTCTGAAGGGGAGCTGAAGACTCCGAGCATCTCCATCCCTAAAGGCACCATCGTAGCCGTCTTTTACACTTTCACAGTCTATGTCCTCCTCTTCATCTTGGTCGCTGCCACCTGTGACAGGTCTGAAATGGAATCACATTTGTCATATCAATAATTGTAGTGCAATCAACATCAAATAAGCAGCTTGGATCTTGGAAAAAATGAATACGAATTTTGTGTTTTCTTCTTTAGGACCCTGTTGATTCAGGATTACGGGTTCCTCCAGCGAATCAACATATGGCCACCTTTCGTCATTGTCGGAGTATACTGCGCCTCTCTGTCAGCTGCAATGTGCTCTATGATTGGAGCCTCCCGCATCCTCCACGCTCTCGCTCTGGATCAACTCTTTGGTGAGGCTTGAGGCTTTTGTACTCGGCCATCTTTGTGTACTGAATAAACTTGTAAAAGACTTTTGTTTCCCTCACAGGTTTACCGCTAGCCCCAGCTACCATCACATCAAGATCGGGGAATCCATGGATGGCGGTGGTGTACACATGGGGCCTGGCACAGGTGAGATCCTGCACTGTGCAGTTCTGTATTTTTAGAATCACAACTGGTTTCTCAACCTGTGCTTTGTGGTTTGTTTCAGTGTGTAGTGTTTGCAGGGCAGCTCGATGCTGTGGCCAGTCTGGTGACTGTTTTCTACTTGCTTGCCTTCGCTGCAGTTAACTTGGCCTGTTTGGTTCTTGAGTGGGCGTCGGCACCTAATTTCAGGTAAAAAATAATTGAACCCTGTTCAGGGAAAAATAAGAAATCTGTGTGTTTGCTGACCTCTGTCGGGTGAAAGAAGGAATTTCACTACTATTTGTCAGCAGGGGAAATGATGACGTAGAGGTGAAATGACGATTAATGAATTGGCTGCAGAAAAATAATCAATTTTGGATTTAATTTAAATAATGTGTTCAAGCAAAAGAACAAAATGTTGGATGGTTTTAAATTCTTAAATGTGAGAATTTGTTGCTTTTCAGCATCTGACATGATCATGAGTTGATGATTTGACAGTTTGGACTGTTTGTTGGACAAAACAAGACATTGTGATGGTAATTTTATACTATTTCCAAACATTTTATTGACCAAATAGTGAATAGATTTAGTTCAAGAAATAATCTGCAGGTTAATCAGCAGTGAAAGGAGTCGTTAGTTGCAGATAAATCACAATTCAAGTACTGACTGCGAACAGCATGTCTTAGTAGCTTGGTTTTACCAGAACAATAGATTCACAGGTCTGGTCATACTCCATAGGGAATCAAATGCAGTCATTGCATCGTACTGGGTGTCGACCTCAATTTTGAACCGTTGCAACTACATTCAGAAAAAAAGCCTTGACTTCAACATCATTGCACTTCACCACCAACACTGGTCACTGATTGGTCCGCCCTTCAGAGTGGCTGAACGTACGTTAATGCGGACAGGGACTCCAGACTTTAATAACAGTAAAGACTGAAGCTGTGAGCAATATTTTGATGGAGACAGGCTAATATTTTTGAGTTGCAGTGCCTAAATGTATGACCACACTCGGGGATTGTACCATCACTGAGTGTGGCCATAAATTGTGGTCAAGGAAATAAGAAAATAATCTAAATTTGGTCATGGATACTAGAAAAGATATACATGTGATGTAGCCCAGGGATCGTCTTGATCACAAAAGTGACTCGCATCACAGTACACAACATCACACAGATATGCTTGACTAAAATGTATTACTACTATATATTTTATGAGGCAGTAAAAGTAATATTTATGGCCTCTTTTCACCTTTGTGTTTCATGAGTCTGTCAGCTTCAGGTGTTTTGTTTCTGTGTGTTCAACAGACCGACCTTCCAGCTCTTCTCCTGGCACACCTGCCTGCTGGGGATTCTGAGCTGCTTGGTCATGATGTTCGTCATTAACCCCGTGTACTCCTCTGGAAGCATCGTCCTCCTGTTACTGCTGCTGCTTTTCCTCCACTTCAGATCGCCCACCAGCAGCTGGGGCTACATCAGCCAGGCTCTCATTTTCCACCAGGTACCTGAACACACACGCACACACACGCACACGCACACACACACACACACACACACACACACACACACACACACACACACACACACACACACACACACACACACACACACACACACACACACACACACACACAAATCAGACATGTGCTACAGTTTGTTTAAAGTGTTGTTGTCTTTTGTCTGCTGTGGTTTTAGGTACGTAAGTATCTGTTGATGCTGGATGTGAGGAAAGACCATGTGAAGTTCTGGAGGCCGCAGGTGCTGCTGATGGTGGCCAACCCTCGCTCTTCCTGTCAGCTCATGCTGTTTGTAAACCAGCTGAAGAAGGGAGGACTGTATGTGCTGGGCCATGTGCAGCTGGGAGATCTGGGTAATGCTCACTTGGCGGTCTGTTCTGGCCATCTGCAGCGAACAGTATTGAATTATTCTTATCTCTCAGCCATTTTCCATTTGTGGTTTCACCCATCACTGAAGCTGAACTTTGTAAAAATAACCAGTTTGAGTTACTGCCTTCATCCACTGCAGACAACATGAAATCATTGTCGTGTTGTGACTCCTTTTAAATTTGTTCTAAGGCCTCAAACTGTATTTTAGTTTTGGCCTAAAAAATAGGGACAGTTCTGGTGCACTTAAATGCACATATGATGATATATGATGATGACATAGGATGAGCAGGAAAATATGAAGCTGGTTGCGCATTACTGAGGTTATATACCATCTCTGACTGGCTGACATGAAGTCTGCATCATGATGATAAGTTTCCTCGTGGGATATCACTTTCCATCTGCTGCTGCTCTTTTATTATTAATAAGAGTCGTACTCTTCTGCTCTGTGCCACGGCAGCTTCGGGAGAGTGTTCACCAGTCAAATTAGAATTCAGTCAAATACCTAGCTCTTTATTTATTTGGCTGAAAAGGCACAGATCTTTATCAAACTGTAAGAAAAGTATTCCGTTTTTGTTTTTTTAATGCAGAAAGCAATTTACCTTTTCTTTCATTCATTTACCCGCTCACACTTTGCCAATCTGCCTCCTAGTGGCCTGTAAGATACATTGCAGTGTTTATGAACACTGAAATTTGATCCTTTTTTTTTTTTGTGGTGTAAAGTAACTGCACACATTTACTGGAAGTGCTGTCCATAAGTAGTTTTGAGGTGGACTTTTTTTTAAATTAAAAAAATATATATTTAATGCTGTTTAATTATTCTACTCCACTACATATCAGAGGTGACTTTTTTTTTTTTTTTTTTTAAATTTTATGTATACAGTGAACCCTCGTTTATCGCGGGGGTTACGTTCCAAATAGAGACCGTGATAGGTGAAATCCGTGAAGTAGTAACCTTTATTTTTTTTACAATTATTATACAATGAAATACTCCATAATACATTGAAACCAAAGAACAAAACCTTTTTACAGGCCCAAGCATTTGTTTAACAAATAAAAGTACTGTATAAATGTTTTTTTTTACAAATAACTACTGTACTGTAAAATAATAATTTTAATCATCAATACGAACTGAAGGCTTCAAATTGCTGAGATCGGCACCGCCCCACTGCGACCCGAGTCATTGGATTAGAACGGGAGGAAATGAAACATGATTATGAAAACAAATACAAAGTACAGTCGGACAAATAGTGACTCGTGTATTTCACTGCTCTTCTGACTGAGCCGCTGCATCCTGACTCCGCTCTGCAGCGGTTCTTTCTTCTAAAGCCGGCGGTGCAGGTGTGGTTTTTCGAGAGAAGAACATAGTTATCGGTAGTTGTTGTCGCTCTTTTTTCTTCTGGGCAAAAAGATTCTTATAAACCGACATGCCACCATCGATTATTTTTAATTTGGCAAGCTGTTTTACGTACGTGTACATATTAAACCGCAACGTTATTGACAAACAGGTAGAGAAGAAGCGGAGAGACTGTTTAGCCAATCAGAATGCAGAACACAATGCACGATGCAAATCCGTGAAGCAGCGAGACCGTGAAAGGTGAACCGCGTTATAGCGAGGGTTCACTGTATTTTATTCCACTACATTTGTTTGACATCTGTAGTAAGTATTTACTTTTTACATTGAGATTTTATGGATTAAAAAAACCCACAGAAAACAAAATGTACTATTTTTTTTTACCTGCTCCATCAGACAAAAATTTCCCCTCTTAACATCTCACATGGTTTTATTTAGATGACCGCCGGAGGCTGAAAGAAGTATTACATTTTTAAAAAGTGTTGAGAATAGTCAAAAACTGAACACATTTTTGTTGCAGAATTTTGTTTTTCTAATCTAATAATGTGAATATTTAATAATGAATCAAGTCCAGGGGGAGTTTAACTGCTGAATGAGTACATTTTCTTTAATATATTTCCATATATTTAGATGATAATGTCTTTGCTGACTCTAAGAATTTAAATGCAGGTCTTTTACTTATAATTGAATATTGTTAAATTGTGGTTGTAACTTAAAGGAGTGTTTTTATTATTATTATAACAATATTACATCTATGAAATGAAAGCAACGTTTGTAATGTCCTCTGCTGTGAATTCATTTCTGCCTTTGCTGTGCTTTAGATACCCTGCCGTCAGACCCAGTCCAGCAGCAATACAACTTCTGGCTGAGCCTGGTTGATAAACTCGGGGTGAAGGCCTTCGTAGACCTGACGCTCTCGCACTCCGTCAGACAGGGAACACAGCATCTGCTGCGCATCACAGGCCTGGGTAAGCCCTTTTTTCTCTTTGACCTGCCATGTCCATCACATTCAGTACAGATCATGATGTTGCTTTCCTGAATGTGGTGAATCTAGTATTATTTTCTGCTTTTCTCTACAAGGTGGCATGAAGCCCAACACTCTGATATTGGGGTTTTATGACGGCTGCACTCCCGAGGACTTCTTCCTACAAGATACTGCCTTCTGTGGCTCATCAGTGGGACAAGACAGTGAGGGGGAATATAATTTTGGGGTTGACCTGCCCTCATTGCAGGCCCATTTCCCGCCTGTCCGACATGTCGAGAGCCCGCGGTGGCTCTCGCCAGAGGAGTACGTTGGGATCGTTTCTGATGCCATTAAAATGAACAAGAATGTGTGCCTCGGACGATATTTCTTCCAGTTGGAGGGAGAAAATAAAGATAGTAAGGTTGACGGGTCAAACCGGACGATAGACGTTTGGCCTCTCAACCTGCTCCAGCCGGGCAGCCGGGATTATGAGGACGTGTGCAGCCTCTTTCTGCTTCAGATGGCCTGCGTGCTCAACATGTCCAACAAATGGCGCCATGCGAGAATGAGAATCTTCCTGAATGTGGAGACCCAGTCCAGCGACCAGAGCTGGGTGGTCAATGAAGAGACGTTTAGGGAGTTGCTTAGGAAGCTGAGGATCAGGGCGTCGATAAAGATTGTGCCGTGGGACTCTGTTGTGCAGCACCACCCTCGGCCGAACGGGGAGCTCTCCTCAGAGCCGACGCTGTCCGCTCTGTCCGAGGACTTCTTGTCAGCAGTGAACTGCATGTTGATGGAGCAGAGCTCACAAGCTGCTGTCCGCTTCCTGTATTTACCTCGCCCTCCTGCTCATCACGGCCGGTCCCAGCAGTATTTAGCTCAGCTAGAAGCAGTGACCAATGGTTTAGGGCCAACACTCTTGATTCATGGTGTCACTCCAGTCACATACACTGGTCTCTGAGAATGTGCGATCAGGAGTTTGTTCACGTTGGATGATTTTATATTGTACATGCAGCAAAACCTTATCTGGCTGGAAGTAGAAACAAATGAACAAACAATTTCATAAAAAGTGAATGCTAAGGTGTAATATTTATTACACTTTCACTTACTGCAGTTTTTGGTCATTTTACTGAACCTTATAGAACGACCCCAGTCGAGTGCCACTTGGGAATTTTTTTTATTCAAATAGGATATTTTCCTATTCTTATATAGTTGAGTTGGCTTTGTGATTGAGCTAAGCAATAAGGGATGTTAGCGGTCATAATTTATGTTGATATTAGCTCCTGTTTGCCTCCGCTTTACGTCTGTTTTTCCATGAAATACACAGACAGAAATTTAAAAAATGGGTGAAAGTTGTCTTTATTTAGAGGAATACAGGTTTTCAAGGGCACTGAATATAGAAATGTCTCAGTATAAATTCTGGGATGAGATAAAAATGAAAAATAGTACAACAGTAATTTTCCTGGTTCAGTTTCTGAACGATATTATAGGTGTAAATGAAACCATTAAAATACCCTAACATTAATCATTTTAAATCTAAAACATGTAATTTACTAATATAACAAAATATCGTAATTAAGATAATAGTGTTCTCTGCCTGTCACAAAGAGTAATTTCAACATAGGGATGATTTATTATTTTCGCCTTTTATTACATTTTCTGCTGAAGTTCTCATCCCCTCAACGCATCCAGCTCTGTCTGAATGTATGTTGTACTTTTAACAGAGTTCAATTAAATTATTCTGAAAAAAATAAATGGATGTTCAACTAGATATTTTCAAATGAAAAATAAAAACCCAATTGAATATTCATTTAAAATGATAATGAAAAAATGACTCTTGCTGTGACCTCTCCAACCCCCTAACCTTTCTCTTAACTCCTTTTTTGTCACTTGCTGACTGCCTGCAATGACACAGGACATAAACCAAAATATTATATTGTATTATTAAAATTCCTAGTTCATGATATATATTTAAAATACACTCTGTATGATTGTTCCCTCTACCGCAACTGGCCTTCAATTGTAGCTGTAAGTCAGAATGGTGTTTTGGAGGTCAGGTCAGGTTAGGTATTTACTTTATTAATCCCCGAGGGGACATTTTTTTCACTACAGCAGCATACAGGAAGCAATGAGGAACCTTAACATGTTTTGTTAACCGCAGAAAATCTATGATGAATAAGCAAATTTTTACTCACTGTACATAATTAGACATTATATATTTTCACCAAAAAATTTAAATCTAACATTTTTCTAAATGTGAAAAAATTCCTGTACTGGTAATGGTAATCAATATGTAGTCTGACAAGAGAATGATTAACTTTTAACTGGAGAAACATAAAGATATTAAAGAGATCTGCTTTCCTGGTAGCCATCTTGAAAGTACTGCCAGATGTGGCTGACATGGAATTGCCTTAATCTGCAATATCACTGAGTGCCGCTAGGAGTTGGCTCCAAAAAGCTTTCCATAGACTCCCATTCAAATTCTGTCATTAAATTTAAAGTAGATAAATGTTTTCCACAAGTTGTTTCTGTTTTGCTAGCTAGACTCACTCCTTCCTATTCTTTTTTTAGTGGTACATCTGAAAATAATCCCTTTGTTAATTAGAAAATAAGTCTCAAAAATATGTGTTTTAGGAGTGTGTGTATTTTTGATTGACAGGCCTGTGGTTCAGTCAGATTATGGCTGTTGGTGGGCGGGATGTAGTATCGTCGGGATTCCAATCAGATTGAGCGCTGGATCTGATTCGATTGTATTGGAAACCTTTCGACATTACGTCATAGCCGAAATATGACAGCGTCACAGCGTCAATCAAACAGACACGTCCCCAAAAACACAGAAAACTAATAAGAAGAAGTGACTTTAGCGAACAACATCATAAGAACTTGGGGAAAACTGTATTGGCTTTGTATTTCACAAGAGAAGTTAAATGGGAGTCTACTGAGCCAGAACCATGTTTGGAGTCAACCTCTAGTGGCACTCTGTGGTATTGCAGTTAATGGCGCTTTGGCATTGGTGTAATTTTTCAGACACTGGAAGCTACGTCCACTTTTAAGTCTACGGTCTATACACAGTCTACAACGTATTTAGTCCCAACTATGAGATGACTTCTCGCATGTTTTGGTACTTGATCATTTTACGTCATGCTTGCATTCCATTTCCAGATATCAAAAATGAAAGAAAAAAGGTCAAATCAAAAAAAGATTTGATAAAGAGGGAGCATTAAAAAAGGAAAAAAAAAAACAGTGGCGGTAAAATTCAAAGATGTATACTACTCACCGTACTATTAATTTTTTTTAAATTTTTTTACTGTCTTTCCAGATTTGTGTCGACTTTGTATACAAGGTCGACACCACAAGTTGTGCTGAAGTAAACTAATTTTTCAGGTAGAAAAAGTCTGGTAACATTTTGGAATAAAGAAGCCATAATCCCAGAGCCACAACCTGCCACATCCTCAGTTTATCATTTTTGTGTGTTACCTGAGATCTGGGCAAAATACACAAACAAATGTTTGTAAAACATATAAGAACATTAAAATAAATAATATATCACAGCATATCTGTGCGCAAACTACACACATCTGTTCTTGTAAGCATGTTGTTGAGCACCGACAAATCAGAATTAGATATTTTTGAGGTGGCCAGGAATTTTCTGTTTTCAGCCAATGTATGTTATGAATTTTTGAAGCACTGAGAAATTTAATTATCTAATTTTGATTCAATGACTGCGTCAATAGTATCTAATTTACTTTCTACATGTATAACATGTATGACAATTTTAACAATATGTCAGTCTTATCATTACCGAAATCATAAACCTAATTTCTGAAACCTATTTATCATTGCCACAGCAGGAGTTGATTTAATGTTATAAAACAAAAATATTAGGTTGTAGACTGCAAAAAATTTTGCGGTAAGAAGAGAAATATCAATATATCAAGTCAATATCAAATAAAAAATATAATTTTTAAAATATACACAAGTTCAGAGTTTCATGTTACTCTTATGCATTACTCTTAATAATCTTTTTTTTTTTTTTAATGTGAAAATGTGTAAGCATTCCTAATGATCTTGAGGTTTTAGGACCATTGCGGTAATGAGATTTTCAAGCACTTGTTTTGGAAAACTGCCAAAAAATGTTTTTTAATTAGCGTTCACAAACACTTCAGACCATTTCATGAATGGCTAAAAAGAAATTTTGTTGATGAAAGTCTTTTTACATTTTTCATGTTTAAAATCTTTGAAACCACCATTTCATTAGAATCGCCAACTTGTAGTTGTAAGTCGTTTGTGTTTTTTGCTGCTTGTTTTTTTCCTTCACTCACATTTCCGCTGGACCAAGTGATCCAAACACTTGTTGTTCTTTCCTGTGTTGTTAATATGCAAACATGTTGTCTTTTTGCCGTTTAAATTGCATCTCAGCTTTACAGAAAGGGAACTCTTTTGGTCATTTGATTTGCTGTTGTTGTTTGTGTTAACTTAAAAATACATTGGATTTTTTTTTATGCTTCACGGTGCGAACTATAAAAATACACCAAAAATAAGTTATACTAATGGTTACCTTGGACATACTAAAAAAATATGATGTGCATTATAAATCAATCTCAAGTCAGGACCAGGATGATGATTTAGTTGTCACATTTTTACACAATATTTAATGATCATCTTTACAAAGTACATATGAAATATCACTGCACTGTTTTGTTAGCTGTTACTGATAAAAGCATCTTGCACGAGGTGGATAATGCTTGGTGAGAACGCTTTAAAGAACTCTTGCACACTAATGGACATTACTGTAGATGTACCCACAAAATAGCCAAAACAGCTGTTTGTCAGAGGAGTAAATATACTATATGCCACATGCACTGTGTATTGTTATCTTTGGAAGTGTTACATTGTAAAGTCGTAAAAAGATTATGTATTTAAAAGAATGCATAAAAATGATGAAAACAGACTGTGTGGATGTATCTGTTAACTGTATAAATACTACTACTACTACTAATAATAATAATAATACAAATAATAACAGGCACTAGAGAGATAAACTTCAAGTCAGCCAACTTCAACATCTGTACACGTGCAGTCACATGACTACTCTTCTTTTTGCCTAAGCCTCTCCGTTTCCTCACAAAGTCTTCTTTCATGTTTTCGGAGTTTTGAAAGGTTTTGTAGTTTTCTGATGAGGAACGTCGACATACGAAGCCAGTCCGGCAAGAGTATCGACAGAGCCACATTCTGCAGGATGTTGGAAATAAGAAATATTAAGATAATGTAGCTGACAGTGTGTAAGTGATCGTCGTCTTTGATTGCTCTGACCTGCAGTGCGTGAGACAGACAGCCGCTGGTGTAGCTGGAGTGGCCCACGGTGTTCAAAGCCTCGTGGGCGAACTCTGGAGCACTCTTCACAAAACAGTTGGCTTTCATGTTTTTTGTCATGTTGGTGGACACCATGCAGGGGGCCACACACTGAGGAAACATTTACTAAAGTTAGAAAGGTGCAACTTCCCTATACATAAATAAACATGCAGGAAACGAAAACACCAATGAACAGAGTGTGTTTAGTGCAGCTTGGTGTGCAGACATTTTTAATAAGAGGAAGATGGTCCGAGTCAGTGGGTGAAACAGGAGGCAAAAGGTTCTTTGTATAAGCTGCATGTTTGTTCAACAAACAGCAACTTCAAATGAACCTTGAATGATTTCTTAATTTCCATTAGAAACTTCAGTAAATGGAAAGAGAATGATGTGTCAGTAGATGCTGTGTTATTTTGTTTGTGCCTGACAAAACCGGTTACACTAAGGTGGAATCTGGTAAAAATCTGCAAACCTTCTTCAGTTAAATAATCTAGAATCTTTCTGTTTTTACAAACTGAAAGGGAAAATACCTCTTTGTGTTAAGGGTGGCATTTCTAAATACAATCATACCTATACTGCCATTACGGTTTATCTCTTTCTCCTGTATCGCTCAGCAGTTTCAGTGTACTAAGTGTAAGACCAGGTCCAGGTCTATCTGTAGACTAGAATAATAAGTTGTTTTGTTTTGGAAATAGGTTGAAATTCCATGGTTGCTGTCATCTTGTTTACAGTTAATTCCATGCCAGTGCAACATGTTGACTTGAAATTACCAGGTGTTTTTTTTTGTGCCAAAGTCCCTCAGGCTAAAGAATCATTCCTAGAAACGGGTTGTTTAGCATTACTGAACGCTTCAGTGAATGAGCCTCCGAATGGTGTAAAATCAGAGACGAAGCGGTGATAAAACAAACCAATATATATTTAAACATATATCCACGAAATAAAATTGGCTTGGCTCATCAGAATCATTTAGCTTTGACTATTTCAGTAATGAACTGACTGAGGTTTTGAAACTGGGCTGGTGTTTAATACTTTACCTGCACAGTAATTCCTTTTGACTTGTACTCAGCATGCAGACACTGAGAGAAATACGTTACAAAAATCTGAAATAAAGCAGAAAGTTCAAATCACAAAACAGTCAGCCCTGAGCGTCATAAAGCTGTGCATGCACGAGTGAGTGAGCTTATGAGAGATCTGGTCAGAGTGCGTTTGAATGAATGTGTGCACGTGAATTTCATGATGAGAAAGTACCTTTGAGGCAGAATAAAGGGCCAACAAAGGCTGCGGACGGACGCCCATTATAGATGAGATATTGATGATCAACCCCGTCCCTCTGTGGAAGAGATTGAAGAGAGACATGTGTGAATTTATCCCGTAGTCACATTATCTCGTAACCACTGTAAATACTTAAATGTAGATGTCAGTACCTTTCAACCATGCCCGGAAGAACCAGTCTGGTCATCTGAGTTAAGATAACATAAAATATTTTTTTTGTATATATATATTTATAAACAAAAAAAACTGTTAAGATGCATTGAAAATGAGCCGGAACATTAACAACACAGTCATACAGTAAGCACTCACATGGATCTCTTACCTGAGGGACAGACAGCATGTTACAGTTGATAAGCTGAGTGATTTTCTGGTCACAATAAACACAAAAAGAAAACTATGTAACTATAATATACTGTAAAAACAAGAGCTCTAAACAGCCTGAATTAGTAGAAATAAATTCTCCAGTGTATTGTCTTCAGAAAGTCAATTAAACCACAATTAAAACTCAGTTCTTACCTGCTCAGCATCTGGTACTTCCAGAAAATTGGAAAAATGCTCACTATAAGCCATTCCCACATTGTTAACTGTGTGGGTTGTAAAGACACAAACAAGAAGCTTCATTAATAAGCACCTTTACATCAGTCTTTAGTTGATTAATCTACCCTTTTTTTTTTTATACGACAGGACGTACATGTTGGTGGGGAAAGGTTCAGGAGGAATTCACAGCATGTTAAGGATTAGTGAGGGCAGACTAATAACTTGATAGGCAGTCAAAGGGTAGGAAATATTTTCATGGTTCATCTGTGGCTATGATAAGGGATGAGACTTTAAGAGAAAAGTTAGGTATTTTGGAAAATACAGTTTTGGATTTCTTGCTGAAAGTTAGATGAGAAGATGGAAGCTACATCCATCAGTCTGTTAGCTGATGGCTTTAGGCCAGCTTAGCACAAAGACTGGAAATGTCTCAGGTTCTGTTTTTTCATATCAGTTTTTGTGCAGATCAAATCGATCAGAGTTTTATCAATCCTCTCATCCAATTGTCAGAAACGAAGCACATTTTTAAAATGTTTGAGTGTGAGTGTCTAAACCCTACAAAAAGCTGAATGTTCCGGTAGCCAGCTTTGCCAGAATTACTTGCAAGACTAAACTTTTTTCCTACAAACTTTCTCATGCAATAGATAATCTCAGTAGCTTCTCTGAGCTGCTCTAAATCTGGTTGTTTTATTACCCAGAATTCCAATATCCAGGCCTTGTAGTTCCTCCGCTATAGCATGGTAGATACTGTGACCGTCTGTGAAGTCCACTTGGATGGTGCGAGTGTTTCGTCCATACTGATCCTCTAAAGGACACATCGAATATTTAGGATTATTTCTGCCTCACGGTTGCACACAGGAAAAACAAATGTATTTACTATGATGCGGACACAGCAGTAGAAGGCCAGCTATATTTCCAATTGACTCACCGATCTCTTTGGCAACCATTTGAAGCTTATCATTAGATCTGCTCACCAAAACAACATCCAGACCTCTCCGTGCCAGCTGCAAGGACACATGCAAAAAAACAGGTTCTTGTAGTTGTCTTAATCTCCAACAAGAATCAGCAAGGGTGAAGTCTGAGACTCTGAGTCTTAAACAGCTCAACATGAAGACGTCAACATCTGACCTTATCTCAAAAGTAGAGATTTGGACCATTAACCTGAAAGACATTATTGGAGAGGGAAGCTGGTGACTCACCTCACTGGCATAAGCATTACCAATGCCAGATGTGGCACCAGTGACCACTGCACAAAGAGAAGCACAGAAATACTAAATAAATACATTTTACACTCATTTTAGAATTATTATAACATAAAGTCAGAATAAAACAGGAAAAAAACAGAAATTTACAAAGTGAGTTTGTTTGACAAAGAAGACTATGTGCTCCCCTGATCTAAAAACACGTTACATATACGAATAAAAGTTAAATATTGAATATAATGGTATCACTTCATAAGGGTATGAAGGTTGTTTACTGAATTGTGTCCTCTTGAAAACAAAATAAATACAATTTAAGCAATCAAATGTCATTTAAAAAAACAACAAGGCCTTTCCTTTTAAATGATACATGTTTGTTTTGGGGTTTTCTTTACAAAGAAATAGTCGGAAGCCTGTTCCATTTATTTAAACACGTATTCACGTGTACCTCTCTCAAAACTAATTTTCTTTTACATTTTGAGATTTTGAACGTTCAAAACGATGACCATATTTGTTGCAAGTAGACTTGAACAAACACAGCATCATTCACATCTCACAATGGGATTCCTGACACAGCATTAATACCCAGTTATTCTTTTACACTTCATTACACTGTAAACCTGCAGTATATCGTGCAGTAAACGTCCTACATGCCCACTTCCTAGACAAAATGTTCATTCAATTAATGCCAAGTGCTTCTTCAAAAGAGACTTTGTTCAATTTCCTGTTTTGTTTCCTTTATTGCTAAAATGCTCCCACTCTTGCGCTGAAGGTGGCCAAGCAGACAGGACTCATGTCTAAAAGTTGCTCTGTCGTCCAAGTGGAAAGTTAAAGGTAAATGATTAGCTCTCATTTTTGGGAGAGAAAAAGTGATAAAACCACAGAGAGATGCAAAGTGGAGAGGGAGAGTGGCTGGAAAAGTTTGTCAACAATGAGACGGAAATGCCCCATCCAGTAGGAATGTGAAGAGATAATCAAGTCCTTCATTGAACCAGCTTTACGGAGAGGAAGACTGCTGTGTGGAAGGTAATATCAAGAGAAAATGAAAATGTTGAACCTAAATAAGATGTAGGCAGAATTACATGAAAGTTATGTTAGCTAATAATACTCAGTGTTATGTCCAGCACTCCACATCCTTAAACAGTCGTGGACAAAGGATTCAGTTCCTGAAATTACCAATACAGCAATGTAGAAATAAAAGTGAAAGTTGTGCCTGTAAAATCCTACTGAAGTAAAAAGTACGTATCTATTAGCAGCAAAATGTAGTTCAAATAAGTGCTGGTTTTTATCCGCTGGAACTAGATAACCCAGAGTACACACCATGCATGATAGGCAAACAGGGAATGTCGGGAAAGAGGAAGACACTTTATGGATTTATGATGGTCCACTGCAGCACTGGAGAGCACTTATTCACTTTTTTATAGTGTAGAACTAGAACTTGCCACAGTAGTAAATATATCCAGACATGTATAGTGGTTGCGGTTGCACGTTCGCATGTCATACATGAGTGAACTATTGGCCTTGGTGATCTTCAAGTTATATATGACATTATTATATTATTAATAGTGAAATATCAGTGTATCAGCAGCATGTTACTGTTGTAGCTGCTGCAGGTGGAGTTAGTTTGAACTACTTTATATCCAGGTCTATATAGAGCAGATAGGTTTAAGGGGGCATCACATGATTACTAGGAAAGGACAGAAGAAAAAACAAAGTTCTGATTCACAAATCTGTTTCCAATTCATGGACCTTTTCTTGAGTTTTTGTGAGATATTGGATCATTTGAAACATGTATTGCAATGAAACCATGTGAGAAGTTTAGAGAGAAAAATCACTGTGCAATTGAGCTGACAACAACTCAGACATCTGAAATGTGACCCAGACGACATGCTGTTTCATGTAAGAAGTCAGAGGCTGGAACGTTGGAAACCATCGGGTTTAATGTGTTGTATTTTAAAAGCTGGTTCTATTATGCATTGTGTCAAATCTGTATCTTTAAAGTAAGTGAAGCGGTCAGATAACTGTAGTGGAGTTCTCCGACCTTACCTGCCCATTGTCCATATGTCCGTAAATCCACTTGCCAGTGCTCTGACAAAACAAACTCTCGAAATCCACACCAAACTCTCAAGGTGAGTTTCAGCAGGTAGAAAACGACAGTAAATCCTCCAACAATGACCAGTAAGTCAGTGGAAGACATCTTTAAGCCGAACCGCTCACTGAACAGGATTTCCTCGTGAGACAAGACACAAATGATTAAAAGGTGGTTTATCTGAATTTTATAGTGGAGGAAATGAAATTTTTGGATGTGGTGTGCTCCTCCTCCATTGCTCCACCCCTCACTGTGTGCTGCTGTCATGAGACCCTGACACCCCTGGACCCCACAGGATGCCACTAAACCTCCAAAGGTGTCTGTAGACTGAACTGAAGGAGCATTTTTAAACTTTGTAAATTACTAAAACCTAATTTCCTCCTTTACAATTGCTTTTTTGTTTTGTTTTGTTTTGTTTTGAATATTGAAATACCCATTAGTGATCATACTGGTGAGGTTCCAGGCTCTTTCACAATAAGATTACATTTAAATCACCTTAAAATATCAAATTTCAATTAAATACAAGCTTGGAAAAAGAATTAAAAAAGAAAAAAAATACAGTAGGGGCTAAATCCTGCTGAAATAAAAGAAGAGACAATTTCCTGTAAATTTTGAGAACTTTTTGCTTGAACTTGGCGCTCAAACACCTGAAAAGAGATGCTAATCTTTCAGTAACTATCCTAAAAATGCAAAGCAGTATCTTTTTTTTTTTTAAGTTATCAAATGAGGCAATTATATAGCTGTTTCCTCAAGCTTAGTGGTACTTTTAATGGAAAGTAACTTAATGTGAGAATTAGGTGGAGTGCCCCTTTAACACGCTGTAGGATGCAGCATGGGGTCACAGCAGCACATTCAGTAAAATAACCTGTCCTCATTGCGCGGGCAACACTCACATCTAATCACAAAAGCCCAAAACAAAACTTCAGCTCATCCAGTGGCCGCACTGGAGATAGGAGCAGTAACGCAGACGTGACTGTGACTCAGTATTTCTGACAGCTGATTAAGTCTCTGCTGCGGTTACAATCTGTCATGTTTTCACGTCAGCAGAAACAGTCCTATCCATTCATGTAGAATCAATGTCTGTAGAGAGATAAACCGAAAATTGCTTTTGATTAAACGTATGAACGATAATATTTGTGATTGTCCACAAATGGTATACGTGCACTCCTGTGATGCAAGTGATGTGAAAGAGCTGCTAATCAGCAGAAAGATAAACAGTTTACTGTATTTCCCTGATAAATCATCAACACATTGTGGTTTAGTGCAAAATTAATTAGAGCTCCATTCATAAACTCTGTCATACGCCTCATAGTAAACCTTCTGCGAAAACTCAGCTCATTTCAAATAAGTTGTTTGCTGAAGCTTTCCAGGAAATTAAATATGTAATTGCAGTTTTATTGTGTTGTATGTCTATGCCTCTATAAAGCACTCATAAATGCACTTTAAATTTCTTACTATATTGTTTTTGAGGTATTTCCAAGTCTCTACAAAGCGCTTTGAACTGCTGTGTTTTTATTCATAAATGCACTTTAAATTTCTTACTACATGATTTTTGATGTATTTTTCTGCCTCTGTAAAGCACTTTGAAATACCATTTAACTGAATGGTGCCATATAAATAAACTTGCCTTGTAATTTCGTTTAACCTCGAACACCCCAATGAGACAACAAAACAGGAAATGTTCACCTGCCTCTGGCTGACCACCTAATGAGCTTATGAACGTTTGTTTTGTGGCCTAACCTTCCTGATTTCAAACAAACAGATGCGAGCTTAATATCAAGCTGGGGTGAGATTTAATTTAGTAAACCCTAATCACTACAGAAGTCTATATCAATTAAGAAATATGACTGTATTACACGGCACAATATGTTAAACAGGAGCGGCAGAAGGGAATTGTTCTCAAGACTGGATCACCAACGGTGTAAAATTGGCAACATGCCTTGCGTCGGAGCTAAAATCTAGTGTAAATAGTCTTTACTATTTCCGTACATTTTGTACTTGCAGGCATTTTACTAACTAAAGCTGTGATGGACTGTTAGTCTAAGAATTAGAGCTTGAACATTAATATATTCTGATTGAAAAGTCTTCCAGCTGTTTATTGTGATAAAGATTGCGATGTTTAAATAGATGAGTGTCAGTTTTTAAAAAAAAAAAAAAAATAATATATATATATATATATATATATATAAACAATATTGTGTCAGCAGTTTGTTTTATTTGTCACTTTGGATGACCACCAGCAACCGGCAGAGGGCGCTGCAGTGCTCGACAGGCCACAGCTGGACCTGGATTTGACAGTGATACTGTCATCTACTTTATCTAAGTGGGGGAGAGCTGCTCAGCTCAGACTTGTTAATATGTCAGTTTAACAAATGAGAAACAGTCTTTTCTTCATGACCCATCATTAAATGTGAAAAGGTTGACGGTTAAAGCAAAAAAAAAAAAAAATCAACAACAGCAGCAACAGCAAAACTGAACAAATTAGAATACAAAGGTTAATATGTTATCTCTTCAGTCAGTTTTTTTTTTTTCTGTACTCTTATTTGTCAAAAAAGTACAGAACAGCCCTGTCAACGTATACTTCAGATTCTTAATTAGTTTTGCCAGTAAGTTGTCTCGTCCTTTTAAACTTTTCAACAAGTTTTTGGTGTTTTTTTATTTTTTTTATCATTGAGGGTAAAAACATCCACAATTTCCTGCATGCATTTCTCTGATTCTACCTCTGATGTAACAGTGAAAAGTCATAGCTTGCGGAGTCGAGTGTTTTTAGACAGCATCAGGATGTTTTCTTATTACCCAATGGCCACTTAAAATCGCTTTTCAGGGAAGAATCCTGCATAGATCGGATCCTGTCATCCTGGAAGGACAGGGTGATGTTACGGAGGGAGGTAGCGAAATGAGCCTGATCAATCAGATCACAGAGTTCACAGAGGAGGCAAATGTCTAAGCTCTTCTATCGCTCCTCCCGAAGGTTTTTCTTGGCACTTGATTAATCAACTTTGACAAATAGTTTCACTGGAGAAAGTAAATAATTCCGAGAGAGATAAACTGTCAAACGACACCACAGATTTGTCGGCCGCATGACCAAGCACGGGGCAACATTATACGTTCTGTTGGAGACAGACATGCCATATTAAAAAGTGACCCAAGTCCAAACTATATCTGGCCCTTTCAACAATGGTAAATTGTTTCATTGAGTCATTAAGTCAGATCAGATAATCTACTAAACAAATATCTGACTGTGCGGTTTAAGCAACAAATCACAGGTCAGAAGTGTTGATACCTTCCTGTCAGTACTGCGCAGTGTTCCTGCCGCTGCACTACGCCATGCTGGTTCTTCGTCAACTGGGCCGGCTGTGCGTCTGACCTTGCTGTAGAGTGATCTCTGTCAGCGCTGTTGGCCATGTCACTAAGAGGCTTGAAGGCAGCAGATCAGTTTAGCACAGCATCACCTGACTAATCTGATTACTTCAACAAGGCTGCTATCAAGACAGGACAAACATATCCTCACACTTTCATATGCGAGAACCCACCTTCCTAATCAAATAAATAAATCTCAGCAGAGATCACTGTGTTTCATCATCATTTGTCAACATCTTTGTGTTTAAACACATCTTTAAAAGGTGAAGCCCCCCCCCCCACCCCCGCCTCTCATAGGATTAAATTCCAGCTGTCGCACTGCAGTAAAGAGAACATGCTGTGAGGTCAAAAGAGCAACAGCAGGCTTTCAGTGGTTTATCACAGATAACAGGCAATATATTTTCAGCTGTGTGCCACAGCTCACATACTTCTTCTGCCATTATTAGCATTCTCCCACATAAGTTGCTAATTTTGTCACGTCTTTAATGATGCAGGATAAACTTATTAACGTTACGATAGCTTGACATAATGTCTCATCCGAACAGAAGCTATTATTTACCATAATCATTTTCTGTTTTAACATAGGTGAGCTTCAGGTTATTGAAGCAACTACAGACTTTGAAGGAGTTTGTAAATAAAGCTGATAAAGCACAAAGTTGTTGCCATGGCAGCAGACATTGCTTCAAATATGGATTTTGTTGCAAAGATGCAACAAATTCTAAAACGTGGACACTTCACACACATCCTCAGTGAGACAGCACAGAAGATCTATACAATCAGCACAAATTTAAGGTGGACACCCAAGATTAGTGTCACCAATTCAGTTTTTGACCGAATGTGAAAATATAGGCACGATATCCCCTTCTGTTTCTGACCTATATCCTTGAATAATGGTCGGAAAAAAAAGTGTGATGTCACAGTGAGTTTGACCTTTGACCTTTTTAATATTTCACTTTCAATGAAATATGGCTGAATATAAAGGAGCCATTTTACTGGTGTGTGAGTAAAGCTTTAGGTGCGGTGAAGAAAACGAGGGGAAGCGCAAACAGCATAAGGGAAGGTCTTTGAAGGATCTGGACTCCTGCAGCAGGGTTATCTGAGGCTACAGACGCATGTCCCTTGATCACTGCACCAGCTTCAAGGGCCAGGAAATTAGGTACAATCACATTATTTAAAATGGGCATCAGCAAACAAACAGCCGAGAGCATTAAAGTAGGAAGTTTTCCCACAACTGTTAACTACCAGAGGTTAAAGATGAGCAATGATTGAAAACAACACTTTGAAAAAGAAAAAAAAAATTCTATCCTCAGATAGCCAGTGGGGTGTCACTGTCTGGAACAAAACATCACAGAAACAACGGAAAATAAATGAGGACTTCCTCACAACATCATTGAATAGCATCATCAACATGATGACAGAAGTTTGTCATATTTCCACATTATGTATAAGCCGGAGGAACTCTTACTTCACAGTTCTAGGGTGGGCCTTGCCCCTTCACTTCAAGCCGGTGGAGGTGGGACGAGGGGCAGTAAATTAGTTCAAGTTCATTATTGGTGGCTGTTCTCACGCCCGTTCTCCCCACCCAGCTCTGACCATTAAAATGACAGTTGAATAAGTCCTTTCAATGCACAAGGTTTAAGTAATTTAAAATTATTATTTTTTTAATTCAAGCCTACATCAGTGCCCATGTTAGCGTACTGCACAGGTGTACAGAGTGAGTGTGCTACTTTCACTTTCACCTTCTTTTACATCTTTCCAGCCCTCCCCCCACAACCACTCTTCCCACACTGTTGTGGATTAAAAGATAAAGAAGGCTGAGAAGTCAAAGCTTGCCAGTCCTTCCCACTCTCCCCTTTCTTTTACCTGTTACCTCACCCCAGCTCTCTGCCAATCTCTTTTTTACCAGCAGGGTTGTGCCTCTCCTCACGCACCGTCCCGATGCTCTTTGGTTTGGGGTGGGTTCCAGTCCAAAAAAGAGACCACAAGAACTGAAGCAAAACTGACCTTCTGGAAATATGGAGATCTTTAATGTTCAGTGTTTTCTTTTGGGAACTTGGATGTAAGCGGAGATAATTTGATTTGTTTTGACTCCGAATGACATTTGGATTACCTATGGTATTTTTTCACAATAAAAGACCAAAGATAACCGCTCCTGCTGTGTACTTCAGTATTCTTAATCCACCTGGAATTTGGATGGTGCTATTCAACGACAGACTCCAATACTGCCATGGCTCCTGTGTAGAAAACCAGCTCCAGGTCAGAACTGTTTCTTATTAAATATGTTTCATTGAATTGCCTATTCTGTTATTTGTAATATTGATGTAGGTTTCCTAATCTAAACAGTTCATTTATCATTTTTAATTGTTCAGATTTGTCTGTAGAACAGCTCCTTCTGTAAATGTGAGGTTGCTGGAGCAGCTAATCCATTATAAATTTGTTGTAAACTACACAGTAATTGATCTATCCATGAGAGCATCCGTGTGGGCAATTAGCATAATTTGACCCATTTTTTTTATTCACAGTAGCATATAGGGAGAGGGTTAGGACATTGGAGTCCGTGCTCCTCTTAACCTATTAGCAACTGATAAGCCAATGTCAGCATTAGCCACATTAGGATGCTTGTTGGTGGCTGCTTACTTTGCTTCAGTTTGAGGACAAGGAAATACATCAGGCTAGTATTTTTGTTGTTGTTAAAATGTAAATTGTGAAACATTTAAAGTCACAAGTGGGTCACATTTCAGTTTTAATTGTATACATGATACAGCTTTTCACAAGATTAACAATTTCAAAGTTATTAGTCAATAGCATTTTTTTTTTTTTTAAAGGATCAAGCATTTTTAACCAAGGACTAAAGATTTGTTATTAACTACATAAACCCTTTTGTAATTTTTAATATTTTCAACTGAAGAGAACATCCCCAAATTTAGTCAGTAACAGCTGCAAAACTGTAAGGCCGAAACAAACAGCTCCATAGAATACGTCTTCCAACCCTTATCACCACAGCAGAGTGAGGTGAGGCAAAAATGTACATCTTTACTACTGTCAAATGAAAACTGTAATTTAGAGTGTAAATAACAGCCATATAACAATGACTCAGTGACACAGGTGTTATTGAACCTGTTCTATGAAAACTAAAACTGTACCAAATATGATGGATCTGAAATGAAGCACAACAAATGCTTAATCTATTTTAGTAGAGTAATATTAGGCAGCCTCTTTAGTGAATGTTGGTGAATAATGTCCAATACTTGTGCCAAGTATAACAAATAAGGCCTTGTCCCAATGCAGGGACCTCCTGAGCAGAAGGAGTTATAAACCAATATTTTATTTGGAAGATTTCTACTTCTAAGTTCAATATGCACAAAACAATGGTCTGTTTTTTTTTTTTTGCATTTGCATTTGCATTTGCTGCAGTTGCAATTGCCCTCACCACTGACAGGTGCTCAGGACTTTTGCTGTGCTATCAGTTTTGATATTTTTGACATGATCTTTAAAAAGTGTACATCTGAATCCAGAATGAAGTATCTGAACCTGTTCACTTGTTACAAAGTGGGCTCTCAAACCAAAACATACTGTTAATTTTTAGGGTTAGGTCATGAAAATTAGTCCAGTTTATAATAGATACTAGTTAAAATGGGTTTGCATACAACAAATGCAAAAAAATTCTTTTGGTTTTTCCGTTTCCTTATACTTCAGAAATTCTCAAAATTCACAAGATTTTAAGGTAAAAAAAGGCTTGACTGACTTTCTTTTTTTAGATAATCCCAAAACCCCAGTGTAAAGTCCATCTAACTATCTTTTTTCCTTGACAAAAACATCTTTTTAATCTTGAAATATTTCTAGCAGTTGATACAAGTTTAAATGCCGGACAGGAGGAGAGGAAGGAAGCATCCAGGAATGGATAGACGAGAGGATCTCAAGAGATTGACTTTACAAGGGAAAAGAGATACCAAGACCAAATGGAGACATCAAGGACAGATTTAGCTCCACGTTACTTGGCATTTGATTTAAACTCTATGCCCCTGGCAGAGCTAATCAGCTCCTTACAAACATGGCATTAACTTTCCAAGGGACAGAACAGGGACTGTGGAAACCATGTCCTCAGTGAGACAGATGGATGCTGATAAGATTCAACATCGCATTCTGTTAAAAAAAAACCCAGCTCAAAGTTCAGGCCAGGGGTCATGGCTGTGTCCTGGAGATTGTACGAGCTCTGAAGTGTCCTTGGTTGTGTCACGGAATTTAGGCAGCACACACAGATCACATTAAATGGCGTGCTACAGGTTTTCTAATTCTGTTCACCTTTTCTCTTCCTTCCAGTGATGACTTGGGGTCGTGTGGTCACCTGTCCTACGTTGGACTAGAGGTCTGCAGAGTGCCAAGGGAGACAGTCCCATTAACAAAGAAACTCTAGCTCTCACACTGAGCACCGAAAACTCTCCGCTTGCTTTCTGTTTCTGAAGCATCAGAATAGCTGTGAGAAAATGGCAAGTCACAGAGACCCTCACTGTCTCCACAACCTCTCTTACCACCCACGATGGCAGCACAACTCAATAAAAGTCAAGCGAAAAAGACGCATATGGACAGCGGTTATAAACAGTCTCAGTGGGTGTAGTCAGTTTGAATCATTATTAACGTCGAGATCATTGTCATCGAGATCACCGTTATCAAAACCACAGTTGCCATCATCCCCCGTGCAACACACCAGGACCTGTTGGGGAACCTGGTTTCTTCTGCCCTTACTCATTGTCTCATTTATTCCCTGTCCAGCCGGGGCAACCACTTTCAAGATTGCCATGGTTGGACCCTGGACATGCGACCTCTTATACTCCAAATCCCTCCCCGACTTGGCAGCCCGACTCGCCACCAGCCGCATAAACAATGACCCCTACCTCAACAAAGGCTACTGGTATGACTACACGATAATCAATGAGGACTGCAAGTCATCTCGTGCCCTTGCTCGCTTCGCTGAGCTGGAAGGTTATGGTGCTGCTTTCCTGGGCCCAGCCAACCCAGGCTACTGCTCCTCAGCTGCTTTGTACACAAAAGAATGGGATGCTGGGCTTCTTTCTTGGAGTTGCCTCAATCCTAATATGAAAAATGTAGGGATGTATCCTACCTTCCTGAGGCCACTGCCATTGTCCTCCAATGTCCTCTTTACTGTGTTGCGGTACTTTCGGTGGGCCCATGTGGCCATAATCTCAGAGGAGTCGGATGTGTGGGAGTCCACCGGACAGGAGTTGGCCTCTTCACTGCGGAACTTTGGCCTGCCTGTCAACCCTGTGGTCACAATGCAGGAGGACAAGGATGGGGCTCGCAAAGCCCTGGACAAAGTGAGAGAAACGGACCGGGTCAGAGGTGAGTCGCACAAAACCAGACAACAGTTAATCTTCAACAAAATTTAGAAACCTCCACATGCTTTATGCCATGTTAATAAAATCGTTTTTAAACCTTGTTTTTGCTATAGTGGTCATCATGTGCATGCCCTCTGTTCTGATTGGTGGCCAAGCCCAGTACCATCTTCTGATAACGGCATTGGCCATGCGTATGATCGACCGTGGCTATGTGTTTATACCCTACGACACCCTTCTCTATGCACTACCCTACAAAGATGCACAATACTACATGCTAGGCAATGACACTAAGCTGCGGAAAGCCTTCGACGGCGTTCTCACCATTACTATGGACTCTGGACCACGAAATTTCTACGAGGCCTTCAAAGATGCTCAGGACAGCTATGAAATACGCAGCAGCACTCCGTCAGAGCAGGTAAAAAGATGACAAATCCTAAAGGAGAGGAAAAAACATTTGAATTCCAATGCATATTATCACATCACTGTCTCCTCTGTTAGGTTTCTCCATTCTTTGGGACCATCTACAACATGATCTACTTCATAGCTATGGCTGCTGAGCAGGCCCGTGAAAGTGGAGGGCGCTGGGTAACTGGTCAGATCCTGGGCGACAGTGAGGGTGGCTTTGATTTTGAAGGGTTCAATCAGCCCCTGAGGTCTGGCAGGTATGGTGAAGGCATGCAGGCCTCCTATGTGGTCCTGGACTACAGTGGCATGGGCACCTCGCTCTACTCAACTCATGCTCTCCAGGCTGCTCATACAGATGGCAGGACAGGGGGCTTAAAATACCTCGGCCGTTCCATCCATTTTGCAGGCAGCACGCCTTACAAAGACTCAAGCTGTTGGTTCAGCCCCTACTTTGCCTGCACTGGAGGTGAGTGTGCTAGTAGAGTCATCGCAGGATATACATCTAAGCTGATATGGTGTAAATCTCGAAATTCCGGGCATTCAAACCTTCTGTCTCTGTCTTTTTCTTCCTCAAGGCCTGGATTCGGTTACTATCTTCTTTCTTTTACTTCTGCTATGTGGCATCCTTGGATGTGGAGTTAGCATCTTTCTTCATTTCAAGTATGTAGCCGCAGATTGTGAAAAAAATGTATGCCTCATCCAGTTCAGTTTTGTGTGATTTCAACAACTATTTGGGATGTTTTTTGATTCATTGTCTCTTCAGGAGAGGTGGCAGGGTTGGGTTCAGTTTAGGAGGTGGTGGTAACAGTGGATCAACAAAGGTAGTCCTCAACCTTGATGACCTCATCTTCATCAATACTCAAGTCAGCAAACGGGTCAGTTCTGTGCTGCATCAATACCAACAGTATTTTGCTGTGCTGTGCTTCTCTCTGCTGTGCGTGGATTACATAGCAAGTATGAAAGGTGTTTACTTGTGTACATTATCTGCTCTAAGCAGACCTGACCTCTTTGAACTCTGTGTGTGCAGAAGCTAAATGATGAAAGTATCATGAAAAGCCAGGTGGATATAAAGACGCCTCACCACTCGGTGTCCGGTCGCAGCTACTTAGCTTCCACGCCAGACAGCTCCAATGTGGCTGTGTTTGAGGTGAGGCGCGTCTGACACAACATTCAATAAAATCCAGTTTAAAGCTCTTGTCTGTTGGATGTAAAAGATTGCGTTGCTTTGTTTGCATCCCAGGGTGACTGGGTCTGGTTGAAGAAATGCCCCGCTGGATCAGTATCAGGGGTCAACAACAACACTGAGTTTATCTTTGTTAAGGTAAGTGAATGCATGAGGGAACAGGAATTAAGTACTTTTGAATTTCTCCATTCATATATATTTTTTTCTGGCCCAGGGCATATTATTCATCATTAGAATAGTAGCTATAGTTGTAGCTGTAAACCAAACACATTTGATCATCAAAACTTTTGAAAATAAAGTAAAAGTGCTGACTCCAAACATGTTTCCATTGTCTTCCTCTCAGCTCAGAGACATGAGGCATGAGAACCTCAATCTGTTCCTGGGGCTGTTCTTCGACTCTGGGATCTTTGCCATTGTGACTGAGCACTGCACCAGGGGCAGCTTGGAGGATTTGCTCAACAATGAAGAAGTGCGTCTCGACTGGATGTTCAAGTCTTCCTTGTTAATGGATCTGATCCGGGTGAGAGACACAAAATTAACTTCTTATATTTCATTCTCAAACTTTCATCCCTTACACATTTTCTACAAACTCTCATCAGGGTATGAAGTACCTGCACAATCGTGAAATTGTCCACGGACGACTCAAATCCCGTAACTGCGTGGTAGATGGGCGCTTTGTGCTGAAAGTGACAGATTATGGGTTCAATGAAATTTTGATTTCCCAAAGCATCGACACTGACGAGGACAAGCCAGAAAGTGAGTAAATGTGCATCCTTTGCCGAACAGTTTTGATCGACGGCTAGTTGGTATTACTTGTTTTCATTGATGGTTGTGCAACCTTTTCAATAAAAGATCTGCTTTGGACGGCTCCGGAGCTGTTGCGAAGCTCTAGTATGAGAAGGAGGGGCACATTCTTAGGAGATATCTACAGCTTCTCCATTGTCATGCAGGAGGTCATCTCTCGCTCTGCGCCTTTCTGTATGCTGGACATGCCACCCAAAGGTGAGTGATACTGTACTAGTAACCATGAAGGATGGTAACCTGAAATCACATCAACGTGTTTCTTCTGCACCACGTCTGCTTTTTATCAGCAGTGCCATTCACAGGTAGTTGGCCAGACTGGCTGCAGTCTGTTTTTGTATTTGGGCATTTCTATGTGTGTCTTACATTTGCATCTGTGCTGGTGTGTTGTTTGTGTGTGTGTTGACAGAGATTATCAGCAAGGTCAAAGAACCTCCTCCTTTGTGTCGGCCTGTTGTGTCAGTGGACGAGGCCCCGGTGGACGTGATACAAGTTATGAAACAGTCCTGGAGTGAAGAGCCAGAGAAGAGACCTACCTTTGAGGAGATCTTCAAACAGGTAAACATACTAAAATCACACGTGTTTACATGTTGTTTCTGTGGCTGGTTGGACAGCCCTGATTCCTCCTTTTCATGTGACAGTTCAAGTCCATCACCAAAGGGAAGAAGATCAACATCATCGACTCCATGCTGCAGATGTTGGAGCAGTACTCCACCAACTTGGAGGACCTGATCAGAGAGAGGACGGAGGAGCTGGAGGTGGAGAGACAGAAGACTGACCAGCTATTGGCTCAGATGTTGCCCAAGTGAGTTTCATGAGTCAGCTTTCATCAACACATGAAAGACATTATAAAACTGTGGTGTCATGGACTAAGTCATAGCTATGGAGGTCTGTAGGGAATCAACACAATTACAATAAAATAGGATACTCACATAATGCTGCTTTTACTTCCTCAAGGAGGGTCAGAGGCAGCATCCTTGAAGCCAGTAATGGTTCAATGCTCAGTTCAGTCCCTGACAAACAGCGGTGGTTTGAGGTGTTCTGCAGGGATAAAATAATATTTGTCAGGCACTGTGTGCAACTGAATCAAAAACACACAGAAAGTGTTGTGGCATTGTTGTCACGTTGCAACCATCAAAATTTATTTCCTTTATTCTTCTTTTACATTTTTCTTTCTTTTTTCATTGAACAAACTTTTCCATCAGAATAAGGTGGTAATATTGCTTTTAGCAACTGTAGGCATATTTGGAGCGACAGCTTATGATGCAGATGAGACCAGACAGTCAAATCTGACCTAAAACACTGACATTAAATCCTCTATAGACTCTATTGCAGGTTTACACCAATTATTCTGTTCTTTTTTCTTACATAACTAATTATAGAATCATGTTTAACTTCAACTTCAACATTAAAATTATTCACCAGAGAAAATCAACCGAGTGTCCTGCTATTAGATTTTATTTTGTTCCGGTAATTTGTCAGTCTGTTTTATTGGCGCCATTTTTATAAGGAGTCAGCAATTAGTCAATTTAAGCGATAAGGCCTCCAAAAGTATACATTCACAATACTAAAACATGTGTACGTGTGACATGTTAACTATTTCACTTTTGTTTGTGTTTTATGATATTAAGTGCTGATCATCAAAAAAAAGTTTCCGTTGTAGACAAAACAAGGTTTCCTTTAAAAAGTTCGCTCTGTTCTTCATGTCACTGGAATTAGTTTAGTCATGTCTTATTGAGTCTTTATATTAGACCATATTGAAAATGACTGCAGTCCTTTGAAATCTCTCATCTGCCAGAGATGTACCTTTCCTGTATTCAACTGGTAACTGCACGTTGAGAGGAGAGAGTCGTGTTTTTTGGAGATGCCTGTTTAGAGATGATGAACGGGGATAGTTTGGGAGGAAATCCTGAAATCTCATTTATGTGATTAGACAACAGTTGAATGTTTATAACAGTATGCGTGTGTGCACTGAAAACTTTAATCCTTGAAGGTGTTGCATGTGTTACTTTCAGCAGATTCAAGTTATTGTCAGTAAAGTTGTTTCTGTGTTAGCAGAGTGTCTTCCACTCATCTTGTTCTCGCTTCAGGAGTGTGGCCCAAGCGCTGAAGACAGGCAAGCCCGTGAAGCCAGAGCACTTCAGCGAGGTCACGCTGTACTTCAGTGACATTGTGGGTTTCACCACCATTTCAGCTCTCAGCGATCCCATCGAGGTGGTTGACTTACTCAATGACCTCTACACCCTCTTTGATGCCATCATTGGGCTGCATGATGTCTACAAGGTGAGTGTTGGAGGATGTTCTGTTTACATACATACATACATTATACACAATCTACAGTCCACCAATTTATGTATTTTTGGTTTTTTTTGATATTCATAGTGTTTTTGAGTATTATTTTATTTCTTTTAAATATAATGCTCTAGTTTATTACAAATAATAGTTCAATGTCTGCTTGATTTCTTTTCTATAGTTTGTCCATTACAGTATTTTACTTATCAAGCAGCATTTGGTGAAAATAATCCAGATTTAATTACGCTTTTAAAGATAATAATTTTATTTTAGAAAATTTTCTTTTGATTTCACGAGTTTTTTCTTCCATTTTCAAACAAAAAGTATCTTCTTTTTCATTTCCTGCTAAAAGTTTCAGTTTCACAAAAAATATAGCAGGATCTTTTAATTATTGATGTTGAAAAATTGCTTGCATTGCTCCTGCAATGATCTAAATATATCCATCTTAATTAAAGGAAGTTAATGGAATGTCTTTATTTCTTTACTTCGCAGTGTAACAACTTTTCAAGGCATGTTGAACTACTGAAAAAACTATCACAGTGTATTTGTAGTGTTTGTTCAGCTCTTCATTTTATGGTATTTAGGTAGAAACTATTGGAGATGCTTACATGGTAGCCTCGGGAGTCCCAAACAGGAATGGCAACCGTCATGCAGCCGAGATGGCCAACATGTCTCTCGATATCCTCCACTGCATTGGGACCTTCAAGATGAGGCACATGCCTGATCTAAAAGTCAGGATCCGTATTGGCCTGCACTCTGGTGAGTAATAACTTAATATTTTCTGTGCAGTGATAAACCCTCATCATCACATCTTAAGGTCGCATGTGACATATCTTCACCCTAAGTAATTCCTTTTAAAAGTCAAATATCTACATATGTAAGGATAAGGCATGAAATAAATACAAACTCCAATTCAGAGTGAATAAAAGTTGATTTGTTGCAAAGGAGTGCAGGAACCCAAGCTGCTAAGGCAAGGTGGTATTTTTACCTCCTTTATCCTTGTCTGGAACTTATTCCTGGAACAGTGAAACACTATCCACTTAGACTACGGTCATCCTATTAACACACTGCATACTTTGGATTTGGAGGTCTATTGTATGAATTTCTGTATGCACAGAAAGGAAGTACACAACTTTGATGTAATGTTCTCCGAAAAAAGTTGAGGACTCTTAAATGCTGAGAGACTATTAGTCTAGTAGAAATCCTGGCAACTCAAACCTTTATTGATGGATTTAAATGTTTTGATAGTCACATGTAAACTTTTTAAATGAAATGGTTTGTGATATAACCAGCGAAGAAAAGACCTATTCAAAGCCCTTGTAACTTCTTGCTCTCTGCAGGCCCAGTCGTAGCAGGAGTAGTCGGCCTTACGATGCCTCGGTACTGTCTGTTTGGAGACACTGTCAACACAGCATCTCGAATGGAGTCCACGGGGTTGCGTGAGTGTCTCATCTGTCATTATTTAAACCAGACAGATTTCTTTTTCTGTTGTTTTATTTAAGTGTCATTGTGGGTGGGAGGACAGGTGTATGGCAGTTTGTGTGCATGCTGCATGCTGCATGTGGCTAAACAGGGCTTTAAGACAGCAGTCCTTAGTAATCCTTTAAGACTATCAGCAGAATTAGAGCCCAATTTGAACTTTCAGAATAAATGTCGTCATTGACCAAGTTTGCCTCATTTACCCCCTGTGTGCTGTACAAAATAAGTATAACTCTAAGCAGGAAATGTGGCTAAGTGCATTCTACTTGTGTTTAAAAATGAAACCCGAAGGTCATCCCAGAGAATGATACTGTAATAAATATTCACTGATTAAACCAGCTGTTTTAGTCTACTTAATCATATCTAAAAATAACATTTATGCACTTAAGCATGACTATACTGTAGTTTTACCATCAGGAGCACAGCAGTAATTTGTAATCTCCTGCCACCAAGTGGTTTAATACCAGCATGACAGCCTGACTTCTGTCTATTCCCTCAGGTAGGTAGGTATGGTAGGTAGGTAGGTATATACTTTATTAATCCCCGAGGGGAAATTTTTTCGCCACAACAGCATACATACAGGAGCAATAATAGAAACAATAGAATAAAATAATAATAGAATAGAATAATATAATAGAAAAGCAATAAAATAAAAAATATAAATATAAAATATAAAATGCACAGTACATACAGTATATATACAGTACATTAAATATCTATATATATTATATACAACAAACCAATAAACACAGTCAACATATATATATATATATATACATACGTATATATGTATATATTGTATTTTGTACCACTGACCAGGTACAATGTTTAAAAACTTTGGAAAGTATCTGAGCTATTACAGATCTTACATATTGACCTGATATTAACGTGGTATCTGCGAACCAAAGCTAAGGCCTTTTTCTGTATTTGCATAGCTTACAGAATCCATGTCAACCAAAGCACAGTTGATGTCCTGAACAGCTTGAAACTGGGATACAAAATTGCAGTCAGAGGCATGACGGAGTTAAAGGTAAACTTTTTTTTTTTTTTTTTTTAATGTTTTGTTATTGACACTGTACACTTCCATAATATACAAAGAAGACATGCATTGTTCCCGATGTAGCACTGGTCTTGCAACATTAGCAAATAATGCTTTTTATTTCTAGGGAAAAGGTGTTGAGAACACATTTTGGTTGGTGGGGAGGGAAGATTTCATCAAGCCTCTGCCTATTCCTCCAGACCTTCAAGGGTAAGAGAGTGTTTTGTTTACTCCTCCACATATACATAAATGGGATTTTCCTGATTTAATCTTTGCACTGCATTTATGCTGTATAATTTTAGATTCTTGCTTCACAAATTAATGTAATCAAATGACCTATTTGAAGGAATGGTATGTTAACATGGGGTACATAAAAAAACCCTGTATTTCTGATTGCAGGGGAAGCAATCATGGCATCAGTTTAGAGGAGGTACCTGTAGACAGAAGACAAAAGTTCCTGGATCGACAGAAGCGGATGGGCTAGCCTGTGGTTTGTACAATGATGTGCAAGAATTGAAAAATGATATTTGGAATGAATGGAAAGTTGAACATGCAGCAACAACAACAACAACAACAACAACAACAACAACAACGACCATAATTTGCACCTCACTCCAAATGCATTCCAAAACCGGTGACATGGAAATTCAGACTTTTTGGATTTGTGTCACTGTCTATACCGTTTTTGTTCATCAGTTGTTTTTATATCAAAAATAGATAAAGACAGCCGAATACTGAAGCTGAATTACAGGTCCACAATGTGTTGGTTTAAAGAACAGCGATTGCCCGAAACCAGGAGGGTTGTGATGAATGTTTCTGCAAAAATTATTACAGTATCATTTGTAACGCTGGTGTGCTTCATGTACTGTAAGTGTTTGTAATGAACTTTGTGCTATGTAGAGATTTTGTAGAGATTGTGTCATGAACAGCCCGACTGGTGGAAGCTATTACTGCTCGACTATTCATCTCAGTTAAATTAGAGTCTGTGCTGGACTCACTTTAGAAGCATTAACCTTTAACAACAACACAAAACTAATATATTCATACTTTTTTTTTTATTATTGTAATTGAGGCTTTTAACATTTTATTCCATTCCTGTGATAAACCTGTCTGGGTTGATTTGACTAATAGGTCTGTTTCTTTCCAACTTATCATTTTACTAAAGCCTATCTGAACATAAGAAGGGGGTTCCAAAATTTAGCTAGGACGACTTGTTATAAATGTAATGATAAAAATACAGACTGAAAACTATCTTGGGGCCAAAACATCTGCAAATCTGTAAATAATCAATACATTAAAACATTTTGTGACAAATCCCTCTTAGAAAAATATCCTTTAACTGACACATCGTTCTTTAAAAGAATGGCTTACTGTGTTCATCGGCTATATGCTTCTCTCCCTTTTGACATGACATACATGTATTGTTTTTAATGATGTGGGTGTTGCTTTTAACATTTCCTACCACGATGTAAAAGATGCAAGCCACATGCAAACAAGACCCAAACGATTGCTCGTCAACAACAACAATGCAGCTCCACTGTAGTTTCACCTACAGTGCATGTAGCCTATTACTGCAACACGCTGCATGCATGGCTGAACGCACTGAGCATTCAACAGGGTCTAAACATGACAGCAATAGGAAGACCTTATTTAAAAGAGTATGTCTGTTCTGCACTGATGCACAGCATGTTTGAGTTAATTGACTGAAACGATCATCTCCAGATTGAGACTTTTCATGTGTATCGCCATCTTCTAGAGGGAAATGTCTGTCTGTGTCTGCATTTCAGCCATTATCGTATGTTTGGGCTCCAAACAGCGGCTGCATCCGAAGGTCCTCTGAGAATAAATGTTCACTTGCCGTGCCCACCCCCGCGGGACCCTGGTAATTTTACAGAACATATGGGGGAAGCATACATATATATTTATATTTATTTATATGTATATATATATATATATATATATTTATATGTATATATATTTATATGTATATATACATATTTTTAAAAAAAGGGGGACAACAGAGTCTTCTGAGACACTTCTCTATTGCGTGAGGATGTGTACTGTATATACTGTAAATGTGTACATAATCTTCGTCTTCGTGTTCCTGCAGGGTTAGGGACTTTTTAGGATTTTCTCTGCTTGGGGTCCCTAAACCTCTGACACAGAGAGAGATATGAACAAAACACGAGGGTTTAATCACGGTGCAGTCAAAAAGCAAGCAGCCGCATTGCTCCCTCACTCTCTGTTGGCTTGCTAATTGTCTGCCACAGCGCTGATATTGAAGCAACAATAAGCAGACAATGTGAGGATGTGATTTTCTTCAGAAAACAGTGATCAGGCCGTGGACATTTTTTTTTTCCCTTGGAAGCTCACTGCTGACCACTTCTAACCTATTTGTCACAGTAGCTAGTGTTTAGTGTTTAGAGAAAAATAACTGGACATCTGATGACTTGATTATCAGGTTGCTTGTGGTGTAGTCTGTCACACCATTAAGTGTTTAGCAGCAGCACTGGCTTTTCAAGGATGATTAAACCCCTGACAGGGAGGACATTGCATGGTCCTGATTCAAGACGAACAACACGGGGAAAGCGGTCTGAATGTTTCGTTTCTTTGATGGATATGTAAAGAACAAAATGAGTAATTCTATTGTATAGATAGGACCTATTTTTCCTAGATTTTTAAACAATTTGCCAAATAGATGTATCTCATCCAAACTGAATGGACTCCATCATTCATTTTCAAAGTGATCTCAATGTGTTTCTGTAAATAAATTATGGTTTTAGTGTAAAATTGTGTCTTCCTTTGTACCTTTGAGTCTACATGTGTTGAGGCTATTTTCCTAAATGGTGGCCTAACAACACACTGCATTATGTTTCAAAACAAGTGGATGAATAAATCAAAGTATATTTGACAGGTAACCTGTATATACCTATTTAGATTCTTTAAAAAAAATTTTTTTTTATATCAAATCAAATGTATGCTTAAGGTTTGACATCATGGAGTTTTAACTGAGCAGAAATTTAGAACATACTTTTAAGGATCAGCTACATTAAAACGGTGAACTGTGAAGAAGAAGCAGTAACTCAGTGGAAGTCTTACCTCACCACTTCTCCATAAGTCCCTGAGCCAACAAGCTTTGGGATGCTTTTACTTCCTTGGGCTGGTGTGACTCCGCTTTATTCTGTAGTGGAACAATCCAATGAAAATGTAAGGATGGTGTTACATAATGCAACTGCTGTGCAATACCCCATAAATCGTAAACAAACCCTGCAAGTGTTTAGGTTCCCAGCTTCATCCTGCACGATACACATTCTGGTTTTCTACTGAAATAATTCCCTCATGGAGCTGACGATGCATTTCAGTTGCCCTGTGTATCTTACAGCAGTGCCGGACAACATATAACATATATTTTAAATTACAACCATAAAGTGTTTCCTGCAAGTTTAAAATATAAAGAAAGCTAGCAACATAATCAAAGTGTTGTGTCAGCAACAGAGTATATTTGCTGCTTTAGGTCCTGAGACTTTCTTAAAAGGGTCTTTGGATTCCATCACTAACTTGTCCTTGTGTTTTGTACCACTGACTACACTAAGAAATGAACAGATTGTGTCTCTGAGGACAATGTCAGTTCAAAAGCAATTCTTATTTCTGCCACTAACAGGGGTTGCTATGAGGACAATTTCATCTGCTTAACTGGTTGCTATGCCAAACTTTTTTCTTGTCACTTTGGCAGTGTAATCACACCCCTCAGATTTAACCACAGACTGTATCAACTACCGTATGAGACACTTTCCCTCTGAAGTCTGGAGTTGTTGTTATTTTAGCATATAAATTGAATCAGACCATTAATATCTGTGGTATGTGACATTTTTCAGTAAACATTCTGACTGTATGTATTGATCATAATTCCAATAATCAAAAAACTACCTAAATCCACATTAGAAGGCGAATCACTACCACATATTGTGTTCTGGGGAATGCTGATTTGGCCATCCTGCATCCCTTTAATTCTGTGTTTGTTTGTATATTAAACACTAAAAGGGGAATTAACTCAGTATATTGCAGGAAATATAGTCTGGGCATATCTGACCTATGTTTATCATTATAAATGTGATTGGATTTAATGCATGTTATCATTAATTCAACCTGGAATTTCTTGCAACTGAGTGTTGAGGCAATTTGTAGCTGCCCAAGTATATTTGAGACCAACTTAATTTAGATTTAAATTAAATTAAACTGAAAAGGAACAAACAACTAGTGGACATTACTAAAAGGGTATTATTACATAGAGCATAAGGTTTTATCACTGTGTATTCCTGAATCTCTCAAACGCGTCTCCACAGGGAGTTGTTCTAGCCTCATATGCCTGCTGTGTCTGCTGTACACACGGTGCCTTTTTTTCCCCCCCTGTAAAATACAGCCAATGCATTTAACAGCTGCATGATATCCGACAGTACTTCCCCCGAAATATATTAGGCCTATAAGCTGCATAAGCCCCAACCTCTGAAACAACGTGTTCTGCAGTTGTTTTCCTCCCGTCTTTGTACGGTCAGTGGGGGTACTATCCACCAAAAATAAATGCTGAATTATACGACAGGAACTGTCCGGTGGTCCACGTGATCGTGAACGAGGTGTTGCTCGGCTGAACACCGTGTTCCTCAGCGCACCTCATCAGCCCCGAGGCCCCCCTGGCATTTGACTGGCACCTCCAAGCCGGTGCCAGTCTAGGAGAAGCCGAATCAAGTCAGCCGTAGCAAGGCAGGGGGAGACCGGAAACTGAGCAGGTGGTCTTTCACAATAAAAACAAATAAAATAATATCTATATATATATATTACATTGTTTGTAGTCAGATTACTTATTGAACCGTGAGCTTGATAAGTAAACACTATTTCGATCACCGGTGAGTAGAAAAGATTAGAAAATTGTGATTCACTGCACTTTAAAAAGATGACTTGGGATATGGGATATCTAAATGTCCAACTTGTGGGGACAACTGACAAACCCAGGACTTACAAATCTGCTTGTGATTGTGTTGTGCTCGTCCCACTTGCCATTTAAACTCCTGTCCCTTATCATGATAAGGGAAGGAAACGCATGAATAGATTTCAGATTGCTAGTGGGCCTTCTTCGGGGATGTATTTTGAAAGTCTTTACCGGAAGCTCTGTTTTTCTTCAGCCTCGCCTGACGGTGATGGGTATAGACTGGCTGTGGGCAACCTCAGACAGGTGGAGGAGACGTCCTTAAGCTGCTGAACTGCACCGTGGTTGGACTTGAGGACTGGGCTGGGCTGCAGGACGAGCAGCGGTGGACGCTGTGCACGCTCGGTGCGCGGATCCTCCTGCAGCTGCTGGATTCACAATATGATACCAGATCCAAAACATGCTTTGGCTGATTTTCCCCATCCTGAGCCTTCGCACACATGCTGGACACTTAGATGTGGACGCGGGGAGGACGAGGGATGTAGTTGCAATGAATAAATGAGGAGTGCACATGGACTTCAGCGGTTTCCCTGAGATTATTGGTTTATAATATTTATCCCCCCTCCGCCTTGGCCATGGAGAACCAAGCAGCCGAGCCGCAGGACTATGAAGATGTACAGAAAAGCGGCTATCTACGCAAGCATAAATCAATGCACCGGAGATTCTTCGTGCTGAGGGCGGCCTCGGAGCATGGTCCTGCTCGACTCGAGTACTATGAGAACGAGAAGAAATTCCGCAGTAAATCACCTGTGCCCAAAAAAGTCCTGAACCTGGAGACTTGCTTCAACATCAACAAGCGGGCAGATTCCAAGAACAAGCACATGATAGTCCTTTATACCCGCAGCGAGAGCTTTGCCATCGCTGCAGACAGCGAGGAGATCCAAAACGAGTGGTACCAAGCGATGCTGGACCTTCAGTGCAACTGTAAGATATTAAAAGTGTGATGTGATTTCCACTGTCTGTTTCTGCATCAGGCCTATGCTGCCGTAGGCTGTTTGTTCTACATACACTATTTGGCTCGGCCATCCCTGATTGTTCAATGCATATCTCCAATTGTTCGAATTTTTTTTAATTTTATTATTATTATTTTTTTTACTGCAGGTCTAGTTCAGCCATTTAATTTGAATAAATTAGTCCCAGTAAAACAATTTGGGTGGTGTTTTTAAACCAAGAGGCAGGTGGAGCCGACTGAACGGGGTAGACCAACACGCTATGGGCGGCATGTGCTGTGTTTGTGCTGCACAATCTCAATAAGCGCTGGTTTAATACAGTTATAACCAGCGGATCATTTTCTGTCACCAAAATGTAATTAAATGCATTAAATGGCATCTACATGTAATAATATAAGACGATCGCATCCTCTAATTGAAATGCAGCCCATTTCATACGACGGTGTATTTTTGCATGGCGCAGTGGGCATATAGCAACCATCCAAGGGATGCATCATATAGTAGTAGCCTATCGTAGTGCACTCCGCTGGAGCCTGTGTTTTTGTTTTTCTGCACAGCTCTGACTGCCGTTCGCCTAACCTACATTTGTGTTACACGGTGCTGCTGGTTGGGAGGAGATGGCATCGTCAGTGCGCTCTCACTGGAAATTGTGTTTCTGTTGGTTATCCTCGTGTTTACGTTGTTATCCTTATTCTGGAGCTGAGCACCACCACCACCCACCCTCCCTCCCCGCTTTGCATATTAGTTGAGACTGATGGGTTTGCCCAGCTCTTATGTGTTGTTGTGGAACCCTAACAAGATACACATTAGAGCACAGACCCCCATTTTGTTGAGGGTATGGCTCAGGAGCCGGCACAATAAAAGACCGTCCTTAATTTGATTTAATCTTAGTGTATATCTGTTCATAATGTGGCTAGGGATGTGCTAATAGAGCCTGTAGTAGATTAACATATTATGGGCTAGGATGATTTCTGTGGGGTCAGCTCTAATACATGTGTTTATTTATTTATTTATTTTGAGGATGGAAGCAAACCAGTTACATTGTTAGTTGTTTAATAAGGATAACAGTGAGTTTGAGGCAAAAAAAACAACATAATTTGTCATTTTTTAAATTTGATTAGCATTGAACTGAATTCCAATGCATTGTTCTACAGTCGAGCGTGCTGCTTTTTCAATGGACGCATTTTATATCTACCACAACTTAATTAATTTGAGCCATAGCATTGGTGTTGAATTGGCTGCGGCACAGCTGTTGAGAAGGCACGGTGCATATTTTTGCATATGGAAATTAAGTTATAATAGAGAAGCAAAATATAACTTATTAGTGTCATGCACACTAGTTTATCGTTTTAGAATTGATAAAAAAAAAATTCAGCATGTTATGTTTGGCGTAAACCCTCAGTTATAAGTTTTTTTTGTTTTTTTTATATAATGTGTTCAGTTATTTAATGCTCTAATTGTTTTCATGTATTTATTCTTTATTGTTTTCCTAGGTAAAACTCCTGAAGACTATGGGAGTAGTGGAGAGTGTAGCTCCCCGTCTCCTGTTCCAACCTTCAAGGAAGTATGGCAGGTTAAGGTTTGGCCTAAAGGTCTCGGACATGCCAGAAACTTAGTGGGCATCTACCGGCTGTGCCTCACTGACAAGACCGTCAACTTTGTCAAAATCAACTCTGACGTGGCCGCTGTGGTGTTGCAGCTGATGAATGTGCGCAGGTGTGGCCATTCTGAGAATTTTTTCTTCATCGAGGTGGGACGCTCAGCAATTACTGGCCCTGGAGAGTTCTGGATGCAGGTGGATGACTCCGTGGTGGCCCAGAACATGCACGAGACCCTGCTAGAGGCCATGAAGGCCCTAAGTGAGGAGTTCCGTCAGCGCAGTAAATCTCAGTCTGTGGGAACATCCTGTGGAGGTGGTACTGCTTCAAATCCAATCAGTGTCCCAAGCCGCCGTCACCACCCAAATCTGCCACCGAGCCAGGTGGGCTTCTCCAGGCGAGCGCGCACAGAGACCCCTGGAACAGGCGGCAGCAGCACGAGCACTTCACCTACATCACGCCACGGCTTTCCAAGGGCACGAACAGCCAGCATCGGAGCCAGATCGGAGGAAGGTGGAGCGAGTGCCAGAGGGACATGGGCCAGCTCCAGTCCAAGTCTCAATGGATCCTGCTCAACTACACCAACACTGAGGCCCAAGCCCACCAGGGCTCCAACCCCTGCTAAAATTACCCTCAGCCTTGCACGTTACACACCCAACCCTGCTCCCTCACCTGCACCGAGTCTGTCCTCCAGCTCTGGTCATGGCTCAGAGTGTGGCCTAGTGGGGGCAGCAGTGGGAGGCATGACGGTTTGCTCCTACCCTCGTGTTTCTCAGAGAGTTTCTGTTTCAGGATCACCAAGCGACTATGGGTCCTCAGATGAGTACGGTTCCAGTCCTGGTGAACACTCTCTGCTCATACCCAGTCTGTCTGGACATCATGTACATGGAGAAGGATCCTCCAGCTATATCATCATGGGACAGCGAGAGGGCCTACTTGGTTCCCATCATCGCTCCAAAGGCAGGCGCATTCTGCGCCGCTCATCCAGTCGCGAATCCGAGGCGGAGCGCAGACTATTAAGTAAGAGGGCTTCCCTGCCATTGGCATCCCATGAACGACTGGTGCCACACAGAAAAGATGAAGATGATGAGGATGATGAAGAATACGCCATCATGTCGCAGAGTGCTAACAGAGAGAGAGCAGATTTGCACCACGGCTCAAGGAGTCTTGCAGTTGGGGGTGGGCAGCTTGATGTGGGAGGGGAGAATAGAAAGAGGGCTGACAAAAGCAGAGGAGAGGTGGACACAGGAGCAGCTGTGGACAGTGGCTATATGTCAATGTTGCCCGGGGTTACGTCTCCTCCTGTTTCACTCTCTCTCTCAATAGGTATGTCTGATGCCAGTGCTAAACCTGGGGCAGATGACGAGTATATGGCCATGACCCCCAACAACAGTGTGTCGCCCCCTCAGCACATCCGCCAGCCCAGCTCAGAGGGCTACATGGTCATGTCTCCCAATAGCAGCAGCTCCACAGACCTGCACGGACTGGGCATGTGGGATAGCAGGGCCAGCATGGAGAGCCGGGCAGCCAGTGACTACATGAACATCTCGCCTGTCAGCAGCCGCTCTGCCTGCAGCACGCCGCCTTCCCACCCCGAGCAGCACCAACTGCAACCAAAAATGTTCAATTCTTACTTCTCCCTGCCACGAGCTTATCAACATACTCTCTATACTCGCTTTGAGGAGGACTTAAACAAAGGAGAAGGAAAAAAAGACAGCAGTGGGAATGATAGTGCTGGAAGGGGAGGGGGAGTGGGATACAGCAAGAGAAACAAAATTGCAGTAGGCCCTGCTGGAGGCTGCCAGCTCTCCATGTCTTCCTCCTCTTTCTCCTCTAGCTCAGCCAGCAGTGAAAGCCTTGAGGACAAGTCCATATCAGCAGGGAGAGGATTAAGTTTATTAAGAACTGGAGCAGAATACAAGAGTTCGGGAACATGCACAAAAGATGGGCGTCACCACCAAAAACGAGCATCAAGTAGCAAGAGCCCAAAGCAACAAAGGAGGGGTCGTCCCCTGAGTGTGTCTTCAGACATTGCTAAAGCGAACACCCTGCCCAGGGTTAAGGAGAATCTGCCACCATCAGTGTCTCAAAACGTTGGTGAGTATGTCAGCATTGTCTTCAAGGAAGACAATAAATATGACGGAGGACGATGTTCAGGGTCTGGACACGGACAAGCTGTGATCCACGGAACGCTCCGGCCCGTGAATCAACCGCTCCTCTGCCACGATAATCCTGCTAACCTTCCCCGCAGCTTCTCTGCGCCGTTGTCCACCTCTGCAGAGTACGTCAGCATGGATTTAGGGAAGCCCTCGGCACCCCTGACTCACGTTAGATCCACATTCAGCACCCCACAGGGCCCACCAGCTGTTTCCCCCAAGGTCCGACATGAACACGGCGCATCCTCTCCTCTGGCAGCAGATGGCAAAGCAGGTTACAGAACAAAGGTAAAGATGCCAACAGACGTCCCCACTCCATTCACAGACAACAAAGGTTCAGATTCCAGCATTTCAGCAAGACCTGCCATCCACTCTAATCAACCCTTATCTATGAAGCAGGAGACAGGTTTGGGTTTTTCCCCCGTCAAGTCCTTCCAGTCTCCTGAGCGGAGCAGCAGAGTGGTCCGAGGTGACCAGCAGGGACGCCCGAGCCACCGCTCAGAGACATTTAACTCACCGCCTTCTCTACCACGCCACGCATCCTCTTCTACCTCCCTCTTCCCAGAGGGCAGCCAGGCAGCGAGCCATCGGCATGGTTTGGACTGCTCACTGTGGGAGAACGGGCAGGCTGCTAGTTTGCCTGCCACACCTCCACCACAAGCCTCCACCTCATCTGCTGAACAAGGCCTTAACTATATTGACCTTGACTTGGCCATTAAGGAGAGCCCTCAAGCTGGAGTGGAGTGCACCTCTCCCGCCTACAACATTGGAGGAAGCGCTATGGGTAGCAGTGCTGGCTCCAGCCTCAACACTTATGCCAGTATTGATTTCTATAAATCAGAAGAACTGAGAGCACACCAGAACAGTAGAAAAGATGGTCAAGGTGAGTGCCACAGGGAATGAAAAAACAACTCATCTTAAATTATTTATTAAACAATGGTCGGTACATTTTCATCGCAACATTTGAGATCTGGCTGTGGTACATTTTGTACTCAGAAAATACTCAGATATTGTTGAAGATACATTTATACGCATAATCTTGATATATTATGGTTAAGGACATCTTGTATGGGGCGGCACTGTCCGTACTGGCAGCCTTACTTGTTCTTGTAGACAACGGGGTTATACGTGTCAGTTGTTTACTCACAACTGAAGGACATGGCGTTTATCGCAGCAAACAAGGGAGGGAGCAAGATAATGTCTGCTTAGAATTGATCAACATTAATACAATAATTACATCAGCATAGGAAATATTCCAAATCTTAGAATTGTGTCTGAAATAATTTCTGAAATTGAAAAGTGAAAGGTTATATTAGGAGGAAAATGGTGACTTTTTTACCTGGAAAATTGGATTCAAGTTTCTTCCATGCTTTCCCTTCATTCAGTGGAACAAGCTCGATGACCTCTGACTGACAGTTTTGATAAATTATTTATCATTTCAGTCATTTTCACTGGTTCTACATTTTCAAGTGTGAAATAGGTGAAAGGACAAACTATATGATTTCTGGTAGTATTTGTCGAGCTGGATGCAGACTCTTGATGTGATGTGCATAATCTACAGACAAAACTCAAGTCTGGGTCTTAGTCATTTCTTCGCCTTTCATCTTTTACTGATACTTCAAGCTGGCTACCGGCTTCAAGCTGGTGGGCAGCACCATGTTTCCAGTCTGTGGGTTGTCTGTAGAGTCTCCTATTATCACAAGTGGGTGTTCAGAGAGCAGAGCCAATTGATTTGTCTGCTGGTAATGAGCCATTTCACATAAATGAAGGTAGAGGGGAGAGAACACGGGCCAGGTGTTTATGTTTATGTGTGGGTGTGTTGTTGGCTGCAGGATTTCACATGGCTGCTTTGAGGCTTCCCTTACAACGCACAGATGACAATTATTAAATGGTTAACATTAGTGGCCAAAGATAATTTTTGATTGATGTACACTGAAGTACAAAAGAGGTTCCTTTCTTTTTACATGTCAAGAAACTAAAGCTGTGAGACACAGTATATTAAAATGAAAATATACAGGTACATATATTAATCAGAGAAATAAACATAAATGGAACAAACAACCTTTCCATCTTATTTAGTCAGAGCAGCTACAACATTTGCATGATTGATTTATCTAATGCCATTCAATCTCTAGTCGTAATAATTGCCTCCTTCAATTCAAGATAGTGTATTTATGCATTTAACATGCACAGCAAGGAAAATAAGGCTTTTAGTATTCTATAAATTACTCTTTCATGCAATTTTTCACACTGCAATTAATGATTGAATATGCCTCTCCTCCTATAAGCTACAAACCCACTTGCTCTGCTTTTATTAACTGCAGCTATGTTCTAATAATTAAGCTCAACATATTGTATGAAGCCTGCACAGCCAGGGTGGTGGCCGTACTGCAGCATAAAAGCTGGAATAAACAGGCTTGGCTCTAAAATGACCAATTAACATTTAAATAATTTTGCTAATACCACATTACACCACCTGTTTTAATTAAGATTTAATTAGATGCTCATATTACATTTTTATTTCAATTTCATAATAAGAGTAAGATGTTGTTTATTTGTGATTAGGTGCAGCATCACCACAGCTGTACTATGAGCAAAGTGGAGGTGTTTGTGTAAACATGGTTGAAGACATTGTGACATACTAGAGGGGTTTTAATTTGAAACAAACACGGTATTCGGCCTAATAATAGTAGTTTTAGCCGTGCTCTCATTAAAATGAATTACCAACAGTAAACAATTAGGTGTTATTATCTCGCAGAATATTTAATGGTAGCATAAACACAGAAAGCACTAGGCATTTTGAGCCAGACAAACAACACTGTTCTTATTTGATAATGATATGAAAGATCATAAGTACTTAGTTGGCTGCAATAGCCGCGGTGTGTCCGCAGGTGTGTGACGTCATTTGAACGGCTCTGCTCGGCTAGCACTTGCGCTGCACCCGGCTTCCATTTAGTCCTGGTTGGGGAGGATATGTCTTTCGAAGCTCTGTTGTGTCCTCGTCTCACGTGTTTTCTTTGTGTCCTTTTGAAGAAAGACTAACATTGTTGTCAGGTTAATGTAACGTTACTTAGAATAACCGCATACAGAGATTACGCAGCTGGCAGACGAGAACGGGGAAAGGTGAGCGTCACGAGGCGCCTCATGGGTAATGTAGTTTATATAGTGCCATAATGATTCGCCCTTATGACCTGATAGAGAGAGAAAGATTGTGAAAAGAAGAAAAAAAAATCACGGTACACCAACAAGTGTAAATGAAGTCCATTATGAGCAGTGCTTACAGCACTAGTCCTTATTAGTGAACAACATTACAACTGACCCTGCTGCTGGATCCAGACTGTCACAACAAGTGAACATGAACCAGACAGCCAGACTGGGCGTATGGTATAAACAGTATAAAGTTGGAATAATGAATGTCTGCTTTAAAAGACAGTAGTTGGAGAGCCACACTCAGTTGCAGGTTTATTTGACATACCCTGCTACTGAATACAAGAGTCCTGCAATGATTTCTACATTCACGGATGACATAATGTTGATTTAAAATGATTCAACTCAATGTTGCAGTAGTGCAAACACACACACATATATGCCTATATACAGTAAAATGTTTACCAAGACGATACAAAAAAGTATATAAGCAAAACCTAATCCTCATCAGTCGTGTGGTAAAACAAAGAACGCAGTGCAGAAAATTGCAAATTACACAGCAATGCAAACAGCAGCAGAGTGCTGAGGTGGCAGACAATCATTTGACTCTGACAGTGGATGGAGCAGGTGGTTAGAGTGACTCAGAGCTACTTGAACCACATGCACTCTTGTCTGAGCTCCCCTTGATGAGGTATTTGTGGTTGCTTGGATAGGTTATGTTCCAACAAAGTTATTTTATGAGATAATTCTCCTTTTCTGCAGATGACAAAAGAAGTTTGTTGTAGCTGCCAGTGACTATTTTGCTGACATGATCAGAAGCTGGGAGCTCTTTGTGTTGTTTAGGTGGTTCATGAAGAGAGGAAATGGTTAAAAATCTTTGGAACTGATAAAAGTGGCTCAAAGACACATAATATTGACATCTGCAACAGTGTGCATGAGACCAATAAGAAAATCCTCTTAGAAAGATATCAAGCATCATGTGATATTTACCCAAGCAGTCGACAGGATCTGGAGATTAAATAAAAGCAATATGCTTTGGCGAATATAACCTAGTCCACCTTCTGTAACATGATGTGTGGGGAGACTTTACTGTGAATTATCATATATACAAGATAAAAAAAAATAATAATAATAAAAAAAAAAAACATTTAAAAGCACAAATTATTGCAGTAGAAAAAAAGGGTTTGAGTCACATTTGTATGATTTAAATTCCTGCCTGCTCTTGAATTTTTCCCATCAGACTGTTGATCTCCATCTTCGTCTTGGATCTGAGCGTGTCGCCGGTGTGACAGCTCCACGCTGAGGAGATGGTTGGCAGCCCGAGCTGTTGCCACAACAGAACTGTACACTGGAGTCTGAACAGTGAAACCCTGGAAAACTCATCCCCATCCCCTCTGCTATTTTCTGTCAACCAAACGTGTGCCAAACATTCACACACACACACACACACACACACACACACACACACACACACACACACACACACACACACACACACACACACACACACACACACACACACACACACACACACACACACACACACACACACACACAGACAGATACAGGGTAAGGGAAATGTTTTTTCTTTCTTTACCTTGTTTTGAAAAAAATGACATATGATCATCAATTAACTTAATATGGATAAAGGATGACAGTGTGATATGTGACAGTGTGAGTTCACAGGTGACCATTATTTGGACAGCCTGTTCTTTTTATTTAATTCGATTCACATTATCACAACACTCGTATTTCAGTAAAACTTTCAGGGAATCACACAAATGGCTAAAATTCCATCTGTGTGTCTTAATTTAAAACATATTTGCTTGCGATTGGTACATTGAAGTCTTGTAAGTCAAGGCTTATAAAATGGCAGCTGCTGTGTCGACACAATCTCAGCTGAATTTGGAGTGTTAATTATTAGATCCCGTGGTTTTCTGTTTTTGTATCGCCATTTATGCCTCAACATCCTTCGTCCTTACAAGTTAAGTGATCATCAGGTGTCACTTTGGCTCAAACTTAGAGGGAAGCAACAGTTCGGCAGAGGTTTCATACACGTGCACACCCTGCCACTGTAAACATATTTGATTTATTATATACAGTTGCCCCAAAAGCCTTTACACTTTAGACCTCTGTTCTTGTGTTACTGAAGGACTTCAAAATGTGCCTAATTTCTGGAGTATGATAAAATACAGTTGAACATTGAATTGGTGGTGAACTTGTTTTATACAAATGAAATGTAGATATAGTTGCCTGTCAGTTTTTCAAACAGTAAGAAAATGGTTGTGTGAAAATCCCACACAGCTCAAGCAGTCTTTGTGAAATCTATTAGACTTCAACTTCACACAGAATTCAGTTTTATCCCTAAGCGCTCCACATATACAGCCATACAGGAAAAAACATTTCTGTAGGCTCAGTTTTAATTATACATAAACATGCCCAGTCCTGTCTTGTAGATTATTTACAATCAATGCCATTGTGAAAGTCTTGTCAGTGCATCTCACTGGTATTTTAGGATATTTGGAGGATTCACTTATACACTATGTGGTGTTTCTTCCTCCTTATTTTAAAACCTAAGTGACCCTTTTAGTGTACATTTCAAACCCTCATTAACTGCAGCTAGTAAACAAACAAAAAAAAAAAAAACACATGTGGACAGAAATGAGCAGGAACAGTCAGATGAAAGCCAGAGCTTTCATGCAACATGACAGCGTTGTAGGAAACGGATTGACGTCACATAGCTCCTGAAGAAGAGCAGGCACATAAATGCACAACGATGCATTTATTCAATAATCACAGTACGCAACATTGTATAGAAACGGACAAGTTAACATAACGTTCTCCTGCTATGCATGTAAACAGCTTAATCAAATTGTCGTCAGACACGCAGTGATGACACTAATTAAATTGTATGTATGTAAATGTTCACACTCAGATGTGCTGAAAGGACCTGATAACAGACTTGTTAATGTGGCAAGCTGAAAACAATCATTTTAACATTTTTAAACTGCTTATGGACTGTATGCAAATTACTGGGGTGAGTAAGGGAGGGGGGGTGATCTTATTTTTAATTTGCTAAAAAAGCAAGATTCTGAAATAATAAGTAAAAAATGTATAGTAATAATACACTTGTGGCAAACACGGGAAAACAATGACTATTATGTTCCAGATATTCTTAATGTTTGAACAAAGAGCTGCTAAATAAATGGTTGTCACTTGAGTGAACCGAGCCAAGCAGCAGCTCTGCAGCTTCTAATGGGCTTAAGTATTACAACCAACCTTCCTTGGTTTCCACTTAATAACAGCATATCAGTTGAGGCTGACACATGACTGTCAAATCAGTTACATGATAGCTGAGTCACATGTTAGAGACGGCAAAGAGCGGAGCATTAAATACATAAATGAAGGCCATCTTTGTAACTATTGTATGAAAGACAAATTCAAATAAATCGTACAGGGGGAAAATATATCTGGCAATAATTTCCCCTGCCCTTCCTAAAAAATCCCTCCCTGTGGTGGAACAAAAATTTGCAAAAATTAAACAGTACCTGCATATTTTTCTCATAAGATCATGGGATACAAATGAGACTGTGCATTTTGAACCAGGTGTGGCACAAAAATCATTCAAAAAGGTCAATGTGTAAACCCTTTTTGAGCAACTGAGCTTTTCTAACTGTATATTCTACTATAGTATCTACTATAGTAAACAAGTAGAACAACAGAAACTATAGTACATACTGTTGTTAGTTTCCCTCATTTGCATTGCAGCTCACAATTCTAATATAAAGTGACACATTACAATGGTATATAAAATATACAGTATACATACAGTATAATGATTAATACTATATAGCCTAGATATCTATATACTCTTTTATAAAGTGCCTCATTTTTGATTGTAGCTGTTTTTACACAGGTTATCTTACAGTGGGTTGTGAAAATGGACAAAAAAAAGTGTTGTTTCTCTCCTGAGTCTAAATTGTTGCTTGTCGATCTACAGAGGACAGACCGGACACTTCAGATCGCTTTCATTTAACCATGATCAAATTGCCTTACTGTGTTTATCAGAAACATGAAAACAATCTCATTTTTTATGTTTTGCAGTGCCTAACACTTTAGCCACAATGTAAGCGCACACACACACCCTCGCTCTTTTGTTTGGCTTCGTTGAGCTGTGGTTTGGCCAAAAAAAAGGGAAAAAAACTAAACCAAAAAAAAAAAAAAGAAGAAGAAAACCATCTCTTCGGCTCTCTTTAGTAGTTTCACACCCTGGGACATGTCCACTTCTGGTCCTACTGTTCTTTTTTTTCTTCTTTTTTTTAACTCTTGACCACTACCAAGCAGCCACTTGCTCATCATGACAGTCTGTTGCAGATGCTACAGGTAGCTCAAAGATAAAAAAAAAATGAGCAAATAGATTAGCATCATTTTTCTACAATTTTCTGTATTTTAACGCCCCCTGTTTCTACAACAAGATGAAATTAATGCAAGTTTCCTGTATATAAAATAAGTTAACCCATGATAAAACAGGATCTAACTCAGTCCTGGCACCAATTTACTTTTCGTTTTCAGAGACTTTAAACACCAAAACGAACATGAAAGGAAGCCGGTTTCGTGGCTGACAGCTCATCTGGGCTGAGCCAGTATCAAGGTTCTTGTGAATTGCTCCCATTATTTGGATGAATTCAGTTCCTAGAAGGTGTGAATAGTCCTAATCCTCTCACTTGTTCGCTCTTATTTGTTTTTTTCTCTTTTGTTTCTGTCTACACTAAAACATGTGACTTTTTGGTCTGAACAATGAGACGGTGCCACTCCCGCTCACATGCATTACTTTCTTACTCTATTTGTAACATTCTGCTGTTGTCAAACACATTGCCAAAAAAAAAAAAAAAATACAAAGTCTGAAAACAATTCAAAGATCAAAATCATCAAAGGAAATTCACTTTTTTACTTGACAGCCACTGGGCCAAAAAAATAAGTTGTTCAAATTGAAAGAGTCCAACTTTTTTGTTGTTTTTCTTGCGGTTGTGTGACTTTATGACTGGTTGCGGACTGGAACCAGAGCCACTGATGGCGAGTTGGGCCATGTTGTGACATTAGTGACACTGTACATTGAACCAGGATGTGTTGGTAGCAAATATTAAAAAGAAATTGTCGACTGTATATGGTGTTGCAATGCCAAACTCTTGCAGTGACCAAACTCTTTGAGTCCAGGGCTCTGGCTGTGTGTATACAGGGTACAAACAAAGACGGCTTTCTTGATGTATTTTTGACACTGGTAGCTTTTCCCACATTTAGATTTTTATTTTTCACGAGGCTCGGACTCACTAACTGAATAATTGCGATTCTGCTGCTTAACCGCACTTGAACACTGTCGCACATAAAAACAAATGTGTGTGGTTTTAATCAGAGAAGTCAAAATGTCCAGATATTTACTCTCCTCAGTCCAGAGGTCCCTCGCTGACTGACCGAACCCTGAACTCACATCTGAAGGGACACAAGTGCCTGGCTGTGATTACCGGGATCAGGTCATCAATCAGTTATCGGTTATCTCGACAGAAATGCAAGTCTTCCACACATTTCTTTCGTATTTAGTTGGAAGATATGCGCAACACGTGGCCAACAATTCCTCTGCAAAGGTCTTATCTCTGGTGCCAAAGTTTCATGTGTGAATGGTGATCTCTGAGCTTCACACTCGAGACCTGTGTTAAGGACCTCTGCCACCACATTAATACAAAGTTTAACTTTGAAAACCTCTTTTTTACAAATTTGTCAGGCACTTATCAGTCTGTTTTTAATCCTGTGAAGTAAAAAAAAAAAAAAAAAAACACATTGATTGAGCACAGTTTGTGTGAACTTTAACGAATCCATACAAGTACCTGGACTTGTTCCACTTTTATAACTTGTGTTGCTCTTTTGTTGATCTTTTATAATCTCTTTGTTATTCCTTCAGTGCAACTCTTCTAATTGGGGATTACCGAGATTCTCTGACTGTACCTCATAATCTCAAATCCGAGCAGACGTAACAGTTGGTTGTAAAGCCCCTTGGACAGTCTGAGAATGGTTTTAGGAGGAACTCGTAAATAAGATTTGGGTAAATATAATTTAATGTATTGTGTATTCAAAACGATTTCAACAGGCTCTCTGCAGTGTTTCCATTCGCATGACATACAGCGGCAAAGTGCTTCTCATCCAATCATCAGAAGTCAAGTATTTTGGTGCGGTGTAAAGCGGAGACTTGTGTTGTCTCTTCAGAATATTTTGTAACAACAAGCCGAGGCACATAAATTGCAGATTCTAAGTGTGGGAAATGATACTGTATGTACAATCAGGATAGCGATTATAATTACAATGGAAAGAGCATTGTATGTATTTTAAACTATTGATACTACTTTGATAATGATGTAAAATGTAAAAAGGCTGAACAGGAACTATAGGTATGTAAAGTTATACTGTGTATAGAAGCGTCTGCTCCAGGGGAGGGACGGGCATGGGGTTCATTCTGTTCATGGCAAAATTGTTTAAAAACAGAATATTGATGATTCTTGTCTGTGATGTAGACAACGTCAATGTTTTTTTTTCTTTTTTGATAAAAGGCAAAGTGATATGAAAAAGCAGGGAAACGTGTTGTTTATCGAGTGTGTGTCTGTTGAAGTTATAAGTCTGATTCAATAACAACGTGTAGTCCAGTGAGTCTAGACTGTAAGCCAGCACAGGTGGGAGTTTTAAAGGATAAGCCTGTGGACAGAGAGCTCCTTTATTTAATCCCAAACTACTCCGTTTAAACATATGGTATTTTGGTAGCATTTAAAGTCATAGGTAAATAACAACAGAGTGATGATTGCTATTGTTCAAGGATCAAATCTAATCTATTAAATCATTAATCTATGAAGGTGAAGAGGATCAAATCAAAATGTTTAGGAGTTCATAGTTTCTTATGCAGAAATGAAGAGAAATTAGATTATATACAAAAATTGTATAAATCCTAATCTCAAAAATATCAACAACAATTATGGGAATCTTGTTTGTGGGAAATGATAGGGAAAACGTCAAAACAGGACTTTGTATGATCTTTTGGCGTTGTTAGTCGGTGCTTTAGAGTTGGAACAGACTGATGTGAAAGTGACCCCCAGGGCTTGATCACAAATCATGTTGTAAAGATGATTTTGCTAGGATTTTGTTTCCAGATGTGACTATTGCCAAACAAGGTAGAAAAAGAAAAAAATGCTCAAAATGTTTAGAGAAAATGGTCTTAACTTTTTAATATGCAAGTTGGTCGGTAAAAAACTTTGTATGAGTGACAATCATGTTGGTTGTCTGATGTACAGAAAATATGACTTACAGCACTTTGTCTTTAGTTAGGAGGTTAAATAAAATCTGTGGAAATAGCTGGATTTTGGAAAACAAAAATAAGACCACCAGGGGAGCTGTATCCCACTACATGCTGATACGAGTTTATTTTGAAATTCCAACAAAGAACGTGAACCGGAAGTGTTGCTGTACGGTTTCTGGCAACACCGCTTCATATCATAGATCCTAAATTGAGATGATCACTCACTGGGTACATATGAGAGCTCAACGTTGTATCTGTCTTATTTTTTATATTTCAGGTTCTATGAAAAAAACAACAACAACAACAACAAAAAAAAACATCATTTGTGATTTTTAGGTCGCGTTATAATAGTTTTATAAACGCAAAATTATGAATTGCGTTTGTTTTAATTTGGTACTTGAAATTTCAAGCGGAGTGAGTTGTCCTGTCTGTCCCTGTCTCTGAGGGGGGAGGGGTGGTCACGATGACACAACCTCTGGTTTCTCCTCACCGATGGTCTCTTAGCGACCACAGTCAGTGAGCACGGGGCCAGATGTCGCGCGCGAGGTAGCATCAAAGATAAACGTTGGATGTCCGATCTGGTTCGTGCACGCGATCGGCCGTGAACGATGGTAGCTCCGGTCAGCAGCAGCAGCAGCAGCAGCTCCTCACTGGGTTAACGTTACCGTGGACACACCGACTTTAACGTTAATCTATCAGCGGCGACACTTTTCATGCTGAACTGCGCAGGTAAGAAAATGATCTACCGTCTGTTTAGCTTACAAAGCTAACGCTTGCTACGACAGAAAACTTAACTTCCCGCTGGTTTTCGGTTGACTTGCTCTGATGCGGGTTGCTGCATATATCAGAGGCGCAGCCTGACTCTCAAATGGGGGGAGGAGAAAACTGTTTGTTAATAGTTGCTCTTTGTTTCTGAACAATACCGAAAGGCAACTAGTACGCGTCGATCAGCACGTTTGCTTTTTAAAACGGTTGTTTAATGTCTTGTCGAGAGGCGCTCCGTCGCCCCCTGGTGGTCACCTGCACGTACATCAACACGTTACATCAGCTGGAAAAAAAAGATCAATAACAGTAGAAATACTTCTCCTCAGAGTTTACTTTAGAAGTGAAAAGCATGTGTGTAACATTGAGATCATTATAAGAGTGACTTTTTTTTGTGACGAGCTCAAAAGGCTGAAATGGACAGAGTTGGGTCCAAAATGTTTAAGGTGGGAAAAAAAAAAGGAAATTACCGAATAAATTACAGGAAAATTCAGCTTTTCTTCTTCGCCCAGAAAGACAGGTCGAAGAATTAATCAGACCCTATTACTTAAGTAGAAGTACCAATACAGAAATGTAATAAATACTCTATTACAAGTAAAATACCTGCATGAAAAAAAAAAAATCCTACTTAAGTAAAAAGTACATTAGCAGGAACATTTATTTAAAGTATTAAAATAAAAGTAACAGTTTGTTCCCTCAGACTGATATATTATTAAATATGACATAAGTAGATTATTAATACTGAAGCATCAGTTTGTAAGCAGCGTGCTAATGTTGTAGCTGCTGCAGGTGGAGCTAGTTTGAACAACTTTATATACAGTTTTGTATACAGACAGCAGGTACAAGTACCTAAGAAATTATTACAATATGTTGTAAATGTACTCCACAGTTGTCTAGTTTCTGTTCATGTAAACCTGTCATTTGTATTATCTATTGGTTGTGATTTCCATGACTTGCATCCATCTTAGTAAACATGATTGTTTATATGTCCTCATACAAACCCGTTGTTATCTTACTGCCAATAATTACCGCTGCCACAGATGAGGGCAGGATTTATTGTAGGGAACTTTTATGGTGTGTATCATTTATTTATTTTTACCAGGTAGTTGCTAGAAGGAGGAACCTCTTGTGACAACCATGGCTCCACACCCGGTGGTCCAGGCCGTCATTGATCTCTCTGCAGGAGCCATAGGTAAAGAATCTGCAAACAAACAAAAAGACACCACGTGCAAAATTAAATCACTGTGAAGTAACCGTGCTGCTTTGCTGCCGCTGCACCGAGCAACCCACCAGCTCAACTCACTGTATCTGACGTAGCAGGACATTTTGATGACTCCCGTCCTTTTTCCGGCTCGTTTCTCTCTGTTTTTCCAATGACTGTTTATAGAGCTCGGTGGTCTGAAAAGCCCTGTTTGATTCTTATCTCTCGTCACAGCACGTATGGTCTGCTTTGTGCAGAGATTCTCCTGTAGTCTGTATGACAGCCGCACTCTGTTTGCGTTGGATCCTCCCAGGGGGAGCTGCGTGTGTCTTCAGCGGGCAGCCTCTGGACACAGTAAAGGTCAAGATGCAGACCTTCCCCACGCTGTACCGGGGCTTCATCCACTGTGTCACGTCCACCTACAAACAAGTGGGTCTGCGCGGCCTCTACCAGGGCACCACGCCGGCACTGATGGCCAACATCGCAGAAAACTCGGTGCTCTTCATGAGCTACGGCTTCTGCCAGCAGGTCATCCGCTTCACGGCCGGACTGCACAGCGAAGCCGTGTTGAGGTAAGCGGGCACGTTGGCGCAAAACCCACCTTGAGAATGCATGTCCCGTCTCTTAACTTCCTGTCTGATTAACCCCTTCCGCTTTTGTTAGTGACGTGCAGAAAGCCTGTGCAGGCTCAATCGCATCCATCTTCTCCTCGATAGTGCTCTGCCCCACTGAGCTGGTCAAGTGTCGACTGCAAGCCATGTATGAGATGGAGGCATCGGGCAAGATCGCTAAGAGCCAGAAGTAAGTGGGGATTCAATATTAATGAATATTGTTTCGGTAATTTACTATTAAATCCCTCCAGTTTTAAGATTGTATATCCTCTAACAAGCAGTGGATTAAGTCATGCTGAAGAATGACTTGTTCATATTTAGAATAAACAATTAAATAAGAGATGTAATACTCATCAAATTGAATAGATTATATACAGTATATTATACATTTGATTTAAAGGAAAGATAAATACAGTAACTTTCTATTAAAGAATACATGTTTTTTTTTTTTTTTTTTTTTTCATAAATAAAAATTGTACTAACTGGAAAAGAAACCCAACCTGAATTATAAGTAATTATTTCTTTATAATTTACCTTGAACTGGATGTTGCAGCTCAACCTATCATATCAACTCAGTGTGTGAATGTAACAGCGACTCCGTACCGTGTGTTTTATAACCGGTGTGGAGCGCCTACTGTTTGTGTTTCATGAATGCAGTCCAGACATGCAAAAAAACTAACAGTTAAACTTAAGATGTTAAGAAATAACAAGTTATTATTTGGCGTGATGTATTTGCATACAAGCTGTTTTAGTGCCCTGTGTGCTGACTGACCGTTTTGTCTCCTCTGTCTGCAGCACCGGGTGGTCGGTGGTGAAATCCATCATGAGGAACGAGGGGCCGCAGGGCTTCTTCCAGGGCCTGACCACCACCATCGCCAGAGAGGTCCCCGGGTACTTCTGCTTCTTCGGTGGCTACGAGCTCTGCCGCACCACCTTCGCAGACTACATGAAATGCGAAAAGGACGAAATAGGTAGCGAGCAGAAAAACAGTTCCTCCGGTTGTTAATAACACAAACTTCAGACGTCAGCTCCTCCGAATATTTACGATTCATACAGAGAGAAGTTCACTTTTAAAGCATGTTCCTTGAGTGTTGTTAAAAGGCATTCTGGGAAAATTAGGACATTATTAACACAACTAAAGAAGGTCTGCCTTAAAAGAATAACTATTTATTACAGATACAATGAATGAGCTACTAATAGCTACTAATGTTATAGTTGTTGGACTTTAACTTTGATATAAGGTTAGCATTTAGAAAATAAAATGTATGACATATGTACAGTGTCACTTTGTAACTGGTTACTGTGTGTTGAAGGTGTGGCTCCAATCATGTTCAGCGGCGGTTTCGGGGGGGCGTGCCTGTGGCTGGTGGTCTATCCTATGGACTGTGTCAAGTCTCGGATCCAGGTCATGTCTATGACGGGCAAACAGGCCGGGTTTTTCAAAACCTTAATGACCATCACTCGTGCTGAAGGTATGCAGAGCAGCAAGGCAGCAGTTGGCTTTAGTTCGTTATTTCAGCAGCGCCAGAAAAGATTTCAGCTGTTTCAGTTCAGATCAGATTTAATGTGGCTGTTTCCTGTTTGTAGGTGTGAGAGCGCTCTACTCTGGTCTCACCCCCACCATGGTCCGCACCTTCCCCGCTAATGGAGCACTGTTCCTGGGTTATGAAGCCAGCCGGAAGCTCATGATGAAGCAGTTTGACGGCTGAACTCGTCCGTACGCGCAACACAAATGAAGAAGCGGTGAACCGGGAATCAAGTATTACAGCCATAGAACCTCATGTGTGGGATCGGGCTCTGCAAATTCCTGCTGTTTCCTGACTAAAACTGCCACTCTCCATCAAAAAACACTTCTTTTAGTGTTTACATTTTAATCCTTGTTTAATTAGTTTATTTTAGATCTGAGTCTTATTTGTTTTTAACATTGCAACATCAGAGTTCTGTACTGTAATGAGCATCCAACCTCTTTATGAGAAACTGTAAACACTCCTGTTTATTATTTTACATCTCCCTCGACGAAGTCGTGTCCGCACATGAGCGTCTGCCTCTGCCAGCGATGCAGGTCCACGAACACAAGAACCACTCTTCGGTTGGGTTGTGAGGTCATCTTGAATGCAAAAAAAACCTCTTTAACTCCTTATTTTAGCTTAGTGCATGAAGATTTTATTTAAAAAAAAAAAAAAAGTAAAGTAGGTGTTACTAATTTAAGTTGCCTAAAATGTGTTGGGATGAATATGATGGTGTTTTCAATTATGGAATCATTCCAGCTACTGTATGTATGCACCTCAGTTTGGGATCACATCTCAGTTGTGGTCAACTAAAGCAGCAAAACATGAAAATCTGCCAACAGACATACTGAATCATTTACTTTCCAGATTGACCTGCTTTAGTTTGCACTGAAAGTCTTTGTTGTGCCATGTTATGTTCCACCCCTCTTTTTGGCCACCCTTTTGCCTTTTAAATCACCACATTAACTCCTGCTGCTGTGTGACCTTTTGTCTTTATATACAAGTCCATGAGAAACTATCAACTCTTCTTCATGTGCCATTTTCACTCTGCATTCCCTGTGCAGGTTTTTTTTTCTTTTCTTTTCTTGGTAGTTTGCAATTCAGATTTCTTAGTACTGTTCCTTTAAATTTTTAATTTAGAAATGTAGGTGTTTTATTTTGAAAAGGCTAACAATTTCAGATGATACTAAAATATTTGTAGGGATATCAAAAGTGGGAATCATTGTAGTGATACAACCTACATTAAAGATATCAATGAAGAAGAACTCCTGTGTTTTATTTTCCTTTGAAGACTGAAATGCAATGAATCAAAAGGTCAGTGATAAATATAGTTCAACACAGTATAAAACGGATTGGAACCTAATTAGCACAAATTAGTTCAAATACGGTGCATTTTTCACAACATACCACATGTGTTAAATAATGATGTGTTAATATAAAGTGTGAAGCGTGAAATACACAAAAAAATATCTTTAAAAAATGTCCAAAAGAGACAACAACAATTTCAAAGTTAATATCTGATGCAGCTGCAGCCAGGGACACTATCCTCAGTCTTCCAGCAGGGGGCGCCCGTCAGCTGTCCTGAACTCACAGCGGCTGTAGGGGGAAAAAAAACAGAGGGCAGCTGCTGTCAGGACTACATCTGAGAAGTGTGTGGGATCAAATGTATTCTTAAAATATGCAAAACTGGCAGTGCGATTATGTCCAGCTCTTCTGTCAAAGACCTGAGCTGGACTTCATCTCACCCCGTTGTTGTTGCAGGTTCCGCACAGACACCCAAAGAGCCCGTTGATCATCTGGACCGCGCAGAGGATCAGCTGCAGGCAGCTGGTGGCCAGCAGGGTGCTGAACAAGCCCACGTGGAACTGCACGATGTCCTTGGGCTGCGTGCATTGCACCCACCACGTGCTGTCAGTCAGGTAACTGGGGTCACTGCATGTGCAAAAGAGGAGAGCTTTTTTTGTGAGTGGCTCAGACTTTAGAAACGGGTTCTCATCCTCATCTGAGAGAGAGTCCTGTCTGGGCGTCACCTGTCTTTAAAAGGCGTTCCCCAAATCAGAAGGACTTGACACAGGGGTCCGTTCTGCAAGCCAAGCAGCGCCACGATGAAGCTGTACAGAGCGCCGGCCACGCCCACTGCAGCGAACGCAATCGATAAGAACATCTGCAAACATCAAATGATAACCAAAGGTCAGAAACACTTCTGTTGCAGCTTCGGAGACAGTATAAAAGAGCTATAAAGGCTCCCAGCTGTCCGCAGACATTTGTCTCATTCCGCACATTTTTTCCATCAATCTGAATTTGGTCTCCCACACACACACACACACACACACACACACACACACACACACACACACACACACACACACACACACACACCAAAATAAACTACAGCCTAAAAACCAAACATGCTGGAACAAGTTTGTTGGGCCTCTCTTTGGCAACTTTTTATACTTCTGGAACAGGTTCACAAGGATAACTTCATAACTTCACTTCATGCTTTTAAAATATGATGTAACAGAAGCACTGAGAGTTCAAACACATTTTAAAAAGCCATTTGCATTTGTCTTGAACTTTTAAGTATTTATTTTTTTCAACCTCCTTGTAAATGAGATTATGCATCTGGAAATTATCATGATAGGTGACATTGCTGTTCTGAGGGTTTTATCATTTATTACAGCTTTATCTATCCAGGTGTTGGGCAATTGCTTTGTGATGCAGCAGCATATTTCAATTTCAATTCAATTTTACTTATATAGCAACATATCACAACACAGGTGATTTTAAGGGCATGTGACATAGTAAAGTCCTTACAATTTTATAGAAGGAAACCCAACAATTCAACGATTCCCACGTGAGCGATAGTAGGCAGGAAAAAAGTCCCTTTTAACTGGAAGAAAAACCTCCACCAGAACCAGACTCATCTGCCTCCACCGGTTGAGGAGAGCAGAGAGAGAAAAGAACAGCATAGGGATCCAAGACAATATTAGGCTTTTTAATTGATTAACTCCTCAAACACTTGAATTTAACTTAAATATGACTTAGCAGGAAAAACTTGAATGAAACAACTACAAGCTACTGTTGAAGTCTCAATTTAATGTGTTTTTAACTCTGATCATGTTTCTGTGACATCTTTCTATTTCATCCGTTATTTCTATTTCCACTCACTTGTGCCAACTTTAACTACTTTTGTGACAATTTACAGACTTAAAATTCACTTAAGTGTGCATTTACGTATATACAGTTTAATGTTTAGTTTATATTTAGAATAATTTCGATTTAAGTCAACCCTCAGTGATTGAGCTCCTGAAACATCCCACTGTCTCACTGACTTCACCGACTCACCCCACAGCGATTTCCACAGCAGCCCTGTTTCGCGGTCAGGTGAATGTGAAGTGCTGGCAGCAACACCTGGAGCAGGACAGATGAGTTTGACAGCACATTACATTCAATTTAATCTTGAAAACACAAAGCAATAATGCTGAAATTCAGTCAATTCTAAAAGTCAGTCTTCATTCAGACTTTGACAAACTGCACCAGATAGATTACAAGTTTAAGTTTGAGGCTTTGCTTCAGTCAGGTTTAGAAGTGTTTCATGAGAGCATCATACTGCACAAAATGGGTCTTAAAACACAAAACTATCACTTAGAAAAGGCATCCAATATAGATTACAAAACCAAACCATTTTTATTTCCTGTTTTAAATGTCAAGGTAACTTTTTCTGAGGCTCCACATAACATTTGAGAAGGGAAATCATAGCAGCTCTTAGTCCAGAGTCCTTCAGTAACAGGCGAGAGAGAAAAAAACTACTCACCATTAAACCCCCTCCGATGAGCCCCCCCATGTATTTCACCTCCTCTGTAATATGTCCATCTTTGGCATACTTGATGTCCCCGCCAGGGAAGAACAGCACAATGTTACAGATGATGGATATGGCCGCTAACGGGTACAGAGCCACAGCAATGCAGCGGGAACATTTTCCAGTACACATGTTGTCAGAGGGAGAAAGTAACTAACTTCTGTAGAAGCTCTGCTTCAGTTAGTTTTTAGCTCAGATACTTGCTGTTCTTGGGGCGGGTTTCCACATGAAACTGCCCCCGTGAGGTAGCAACATGTATTTTTAAATGGAGGAGAGGCTCTGTGAGTGATGTTAGGGAGTGGGCGGCGTAACAACCAGTCGATAACATGGACAAACAGAGTCTGGGAGAGACTGCAGAATTATGTGACTCATTCCAGGGTATCGTACAGAGACAACGCTTGTGTTGTTGAGTTCTTGGAGATAATTTGGAGATACACATATCTTGGTGGCTTAAAAATGTGACTATATTCAGGTCATCTGACTCAGGCATGTTGTTTGCTGGTCATGTCACTACTGCATGATTAAATTAAGTTGAGTGCTGAGGCCTGAGATGCTCAACGTAATTTAATATGACTTTCCTGTATTGTATTAGGTGCTACCAGATGGTCTTTAGTGTAAGAGAGACATGTTTCAAATCTGTATTCTGGTTGTGACCGCAGGATTTTAACACAGTTGAACTTTAGACTTGGCAGCATGCTAAGTGGAGCACGAACTGTGTGTCATTGACAGCAATATGGGTGGTGCAGTGGTTAGCACTGTCACCTCACAGCAAAAAAGGTTCCGGGTTCGAATCCGGTCCTGGGCCTTTCTGTGCGGAGTTTGCATGTTCTCCCTGTGCTTGCGTGGGTTCTCTCCGGGTTCTCCGGCTTCCTCCCATCATCCAAAAACATGCACCTCAGGTCAGGTTACTTGGCGCCGCGCTAGTGGCAGCCTGCTGCAGCATCTCCCCCCTGAGAGCCCTCCCCTGCTGTAGTGAAGAAATTTCCCCTCGGGGATTAATAAAGTGTATAAAACCAAAAAAGATATGCTGATTAATAGTCAAATGGTGGCTGAGTAAACATTGAGCGGACATGCTACCCGTTTTGTTTTCTCTGGTGACCAGTCGACTGCATGAGTCATCACGTCTTATCAGTAAACTGAAAAGGGAAAGAGGCCGTGTTTCCCAAAACGTGGTCTCTGAGCAACGCGTTAATCATCAAGATAACAGTTTTAATAAGTAATAGTAAACTGGAGGGTTGGAGCTCCCTTCGTCATCTAAGGAGTAGTTTTATTTTGAGATTTTGAAATTTAATATTATATTTTATTATATTTATTCATTCATTTATGACTATTTTTCTTGATTCTGTCTCTCTCACCTTTTTACCATTTAAAGCAGAGCACACCGATTTTGCCTTTTCTCTTCTGAAGCAGTTTAAAGTTTGCAGCTGCATCAAAAATATATACAAACTGTGTGACTAAGGATGGAACAAAAATGATCATGGACTTTTATTGTAAAATGTCACTGCAGACACCATCTTACAGTAATATCGAATCTGTAAAAAAAAAAACTGTCAGCGTGCAGTGCTGCTCGGGTGTGTGAATTGTTGCGCGTCTGGTGCTCTTCAGTTTGGGATCAAACAGTTTTGAATTGAAAACTTGGAGAAATCTGAGGCACTTAAGCGGGTGATTAATTGAAAAGCCATTTATCAGTCATGGCTATTCGATCACAGTAAAAACTCATGCCAATGTGTTTCAGCGTCTAAGGCCTTCATCAGGGCAGGTACAAATAAGCTGCCTTTGGGCTGTTCCTTATGTGTTGGTCAGTGGTCACATGACCGGTATGGACCAATGAACTGTCACCCAGTACATGGGGAGCAGGTAAAGACACATGATAGGAAACATAAGGTCCGGACTGGAAACCAAATGCAGATATTTATCAAAATCTTAAAATCTCATAATAATTTAACATTAAGTGGCAAGTAACATTTAAACTGACCCAGTTTTCCAAAGAGATTTATATCCTCTATTCTCAAACCTTTTGTGCATATCTTGAGCGTTTCTTTCAAAGTCTTCCTCTGTGTCACAAATACGTTTAAGTCTCTGGAATTGTCCGAAAGGTATGTTGTCTATCATCGACGGTGGATGGAAACTGTCTGCTTTTGCGGTCTGTTGGTTTTCTGAATATGGAAGTATGTAGGATGCCATTGTCATCTTTAAACATCTTTAAATCAATCAAATTAATTTCAGTTAAAGAAAACTCTAGACTAAGCTTTACGTTGCTATTAGTGTTGTTTAAATATGAGTGGAACTGAAGAAGTTCTGCCTCTGACCCAGACCACAGTAGAAGAATGTCATCTATGTATAGCATTTAGGCTCGAACACACAAATCGTTCTTCCCAAAGACCCATAAACAGATTGGAATAATTCGGTGCAAAACATGCCCCTATTGCTGTACCTTTTTTCTGTTTACAAAATTGATTCTGAAACAGGAAGGCATTATTATTTAAAGTCCATTTTGCAAGTTGCAAGATAAAGGCAGCAGGGGGCATCTGTTCTGGTTGTCTCTTTTTCAAGAAATGGGATAAAGCCTCTAGTCCCTCCTTATGATCAATGTTAGTATATAGTGATTCTACATCCATGGTCACTAAAAATGATGCAGATACAATAATCTTTATGTCTTTAATTTTATTTAGCACTTGTGTGCTGTCTTGAATAAATGAAGGAAGGTCACAAACAAAAGGCTTAATGTAAAAATCCACAAATTTTGATGCTGGTTCTGTGACTGACTCATTACCACTGATTATTGGTCTTCCTGGTGGATTTTCTAAGTTCTTATGTATTTTGGGAAGCATATAAAAAGCAGGTATTCTTGGGGTCTCACATGATAAAAAGTCATGTTCTTTTTGTGGAATCCGATGTTTATTATTTACCTTTAAAAGCATTTCTTTAAGTTCCATCTGAATTTTTTTCCTTTGCGTTAGACTGTAGAGGTTCATAATACTCATGATTATCCAGTATGGCCTCTTTGATGAATTGATCTTTACCCCACACTACTACTGCTCCCCCTTTATCAGCTCTTTTAATTATGATGTTTTCATTAGTTGACAGACATTTTAAAGACAATACATGTCTCCTCTTTAGTCAAGTTGTTATCCCCTTTTCTCTTGGATGTAAAGAGTTTTTCCACTTCATATGTTACTTTTCTATAGAAAGTATTCAGTCTTATTGAATATATTTGGTGTAAATGTGGACTTGGGCTTAAATGCAAGTAATATTGACTCGTTTTGTGTTTGAGGGCTGCAAAAAAAATGACAAAACACACCACAGATCTGTAGCTGTTTATATTTTGAACCAGTTTATTTCCAATTGAATTAGGAGGATTTATTTATAATACTGTTCTCATTTCACCGCATGTCCTAATACATTGTAATAATGCGAAGCATCTGAAATCAAATTTAAATGTTATAATCTGTTATAATAGCCAGCGGCAGTTTCAAAGTGAGCATGGTATGCAGATTTAGGCAGGAGCACTTCTCTCAGACATCCATCAGGGAGAAGCAGTCATCTCTACACATGCTGTATTCATGCCATAGAACCTATGGCTCCCTTAAGTAAAAAAACAAAAACAAACAATACATAAACTCAAATTGCACAGCTTTCGTGAAATGTCTGTGTGACCTCTCGAGTCTCACCTCTTTGTTGTTGCTGGTTCCACACACGCAGCCGACGAGGCCGTTGATCACCTGAGTGGCGAGGAGCAGCCCCTGCAGACAGCTGGTGGCAGCCAGAGTCATGAACAACCCCAAGTTGAACTGCACCACATTCTTCGGCTCTGTACACTTTTCCCATGACTTGGCGTCACTCATGTAGGTGGAATTGCTGTGTATAAAAAAAAAAGAGGCTAGTAAATGACCGGAACGTCACTGTGTTGAAGAGCATCATCAGAGTTACTTGTGCTCGTCACCTGTTTCTAAACGGTGCTGTCCACTTGTCACCTTCTTTGCAGAAGGGCCCGCTAGCCAGACCCAGCATCGCCACAGTGAAGCTGTACAGAGCTCCGGCCAAACCCACTACAGCGAATACAATCGATAGGAACATCTGCAAAGGTTAAATGACAGCAAAAGGTCAGAAACATTTTCACTGCAGTTTAAGAAGCAACATATATTTTTTTTAACTATTCATAAATTACACATTAATGAGTTTAAGAAAGACTAGACATGAACCTGTTTGTTGATATTTCTTTCTTCTATCACCTTCCTCATATTCTTACTGCGAGTTATTTTCCCAACAGCAACATAAGAAAACACAGACTGATGCCTAAACATGTCTCTGCTATTAAAATGCAGTGATAGTTTCAGCTTTAACGTATGTTTAAATCAAAATGCAATACAGTAACTACATCTACAAAGCATCGGAAAATATAACAATATTTAATGTATTTTCCATTGCTATGTGATTTCTTTTAATGTCGGCATTACAAATCGTCTACACTATATACTGTATAGTATACTTGTATATAATAGAAACAAATCTCTGTTTATGATATTCAAAATAGTTCAGATGGGAAGTATTTATGTAGTTTTAAACCCATTTCAAAAAGTTGTTTGCAGGCCTTGTGCCTAAAAAAGGAGAAATGCTGTGGCACTGATCGTTTTGTGTTTTCTTATCTATCTCAAAAGCATCTAAACATTGTGCAACAGTGATGCAGCACCACGCAGCATATTTCTCCTTTTTCAGCTGAGTGATCCTCAGCTTCACTGGTTCCCCATTAACAATTTTGTTCAGTCATTGTGGCAGAAACTTCTTCTTGAAGTTCGGAGAAAGGAGTGTGACCTTTTTACTGAGCTCCTGAAATCCCTTCTGACCGACTCACCCCGATTCGATTGCTGCAGCACCCCTGTTCTCCTGTCAGGTGAATGTAAAATGCTGGGATCAGCACCTGTGGTGAATCACAGTAGTTGACAGGGAATTAGATGCAGCAACAGTATGAAAGATGTTCAGAAACAGTTCATAAATTGGACAAAACAATTCAGCAACTGAAAATTTTTGAAACTGCAGCAAACTTAGTATTAAAAGTCCCTCATTATTAATGCATTTGATTTGAAATGTTTTTCATTTTTGGAGGATTGCAGATTTTTACAAAAGTAAAAAAAAATTGGACAGGCAGTAGGGCCAAATCTGCATAATCTAAACAAACAGCATAAAGCAGGTATTTTTCCGTTTTACCAGAGTCTACACATCTTTTTTCAAAACAGTTTACAGATGCTTTAAGTTTGGGGTCACACCCTCAGTAACAGACCAGAGAAAAGGCAACTCACCATCACACCCCCTCCGATGATTCCCCCCATGTATTTCACCTCGTCAGTAATATGTCCTCCTCTGACATACTTGACGTCCAAGCCGGGAAAGAACAGCACAATGTTACAGATGATGGACAGAAGTACAAGTGGGTACAGAGTCGCAGCGATGCAGCGGGAACACTTTCCACTACACATGTTGTCAGGGCGAAAACTGACCCACTGCTGTAAAAGCTCCTGCTCACTAAGTTTTAGCTGAAGCCCTTCCTGTTTTCAGAGAGGAGAAGTCTCCCTCAGACCTCACCAATAGTCAGAAATGTATTAGTACTAGTACTGGTAGTAGTAGTAGTAGTACTAGTACTAGTAGTAGTATTTTGGAATAAGCTAAAGACTTAAAAAAAAAAAATTAAAAAAAATAAAAGTGGAACAGTGACTGTTGTCTCAGAGGTCAAACGTCCAACTGTGTGTCCTCTTCGGTCTCCGCTGTAAATATTAGGGACCCTTTGAACCCCTCCCCCTGTTACTGAGGATCAATCCTGCCTACAGTTGACCGACCATGGCTGCTACGTCTCCCGTCAAAGACTTCCTCGTTACCTATTTAATGCCAGAAAAATGCTATAGGGAGTTTTTCGTCAGCTTTCACCTGCACGGTGAGGTTTGGGTGGGAAATATCACGGTGAAATGTTGCGAAAAATCTGTTCCAGATGTGCAGCGGGTCTCCTTTAATAACTGCAAACTTAAGAGCGAGCTAAAACTGGGATATGTCGTCGGCCTTTTGGTGTATTACGCATCTTATTGGCACACAATTGTCATCCAGCGTGAGATCTGCTGTGGTCGGTTTGTTTTGATATTTGCAATTTGTGTTACAGTGCCGTGCCTAAAGTTTGTGCTGAACAGAGTGGTCGGATTTTGGATCCTCCTGGACACATTCCTGGGTAAGAGCTGCATGTTTTCATCACGCGATATCAGCCGAACATAAAGTACCAAACACAATTAACAACTACAGTTCAATAATAACTTCCACACTGACATGCTCACGATCAGGCTTTTAAAAGACTTTAATACATATTATTTAATACATTTTTACATTATAATTATTTTGTGTAATGATCAATTTAGTATTAAACTTCCCACAAGAATGAGGTGCTCTAATAAAGTGAAAGACTCACTGCTGTACTAGTGGAAGCCTACATAACACCAGGCCTAGTGATGAAGCCACACAACATTACCATGTCACCTAAATGCGGAAACAAGTCTTCATGGGAAATTGAATCCTGCCCCAGTACAATGCAACGTAATGTTAGGATATTTAATGTGACTATTAAGGACCCCCCCCCCCCCACTATATACGTTACTTTTTGGAGTATTTATAAATCAAAGCCACCATACAGATTGACTTATATAGTAACTAATGGTATCTTAATATGATTAATTACTGTCTTGAATTGATTAGCCCACTTGTGTTCTTTGCAATGTATATTGGGACCATGTTGCCTACTGATTGTGCACTTTAAATAAATTGATTGATTACTATTTCTTTTTCTTAACAACCAAATCTCACTTGTCTGTCTGTCGTCTGCAGCTCAGCTGCCTCAGCTGCTGAAGATACTGTGGAGAGGAAGTGTTGAAGGCCTGAGTCTAACCTCCATCCTGCTGCAGCTTTATGCTTTCTCATGTCCTGTTGTGTACGCCGTGTCCAACAACTTCCCACTCTTGTAAGTAATTATCAACCAGGAAATGAATAAGTCAAAGATCACATTATTCTTAATTTCTCTGATGCTGGAAACGACACCAATTTTCATTACATTTTCAAGTTTAAATAACATGTTGGACCAGTTTTTTTTTTTTTTTTTTCTTGGTTTGCTCATTCTTTATGAATGCCTAACTCACTTGCTGTGGGAGTGAGCTGTTTGCACAAGGCTGTGGGTGGACACCGATGTTTATAAACCTACACACCTCAACACACCTTCTGTCAAGTTTAAATAAAGACTGTAGGTCCATTAAGTTCAATACAATGCAAAGATTGTAGTCCTTCTGAAAAGAGACATTTCTCTGTTCTGCAGCTGGCAGTTACCTGTGTGCCTTACATGTATTTTACTTGAACAGTGCCTGGGCTGAGAGACTTTTCACATTGGCCCAGACAGCAGCGATCATCTTCCTCATCCTTCATTATCGTGGTGATACCCTCAGAGGTCAGCACACTCATCTGCAAAGTAATCAATCAATCAATGAATCCAATCAAATGCACATTCCATATCAGATATATTCTTTGAGGATACAGAACAGACCAAAAACAAACAATGTGACACTTTGTCTCTAAATGCTTTGACTTTATGTTTGTGGCTCTCAGCTACAAACAGAGGAAGTCAAATTTGACTAAGAAATAGTTCACATATAAAGTCCTATTTAAACATGACTCAGTAATTTCGCAGGCAGCTGCAGTTTTTAGCAAACATTTCATGTTTATTATATTTAGTCTATTTTTAGCAATGAATTCATACAGACCTGGTGCTGTAAGGATTATTTACAGCAGGAAAACAATGTTTGTGGGATTGACTTAAATCAATTATCATTATTTTGTGTATTTATTCAATTGTATTTTTCATTTCTTTCTGATTCAGTGTGATTGACATGTTTCGTTTTTTAAATAAAGGTTTTTCCTAGCATATGAGGATTCTGATAACAGATTGCAATCAGTACGGCATCAGTTACAATGTTTCACTTACAGTATTATAACTTGTAGGAACAAATGCTGCTTCACAATTTAAGGAGACTAATCTCTTGGTGCAAGTCAGTACTAAAATTAAATTCAGGAAATATTAAAATAGGTCATATTCAATGCATACATAGATAAACCAATAGCAGGTTTAAACCAGGTTTGATCACATTAATAGGTTTTACAAAGACCAGATGAAGAAACTGTGTTGTGATAAAATAAAAAAAAACAAGTTGCTACAATAGTCAGAAGTGAACTTCTGTGAGACATTTTAAGGAATTAATCAGCTGGATGAACCATTAGTAAGAGAGCTTTCGGTCTCCTACAGGAAAAAGTCTTACGTTGAATGTAAAAAATAGTTTATCAGCCAACAGCAGTAAGCTGACCAAAAACCACACACACACGTCCTGTTTGACTTTCTATACTTTCTTGCAGCACCATCTTGTGGTGTTACCCTTCCACTTAAAAAGAAAAATGGCATCACTTCTCTTAAAACACATTGATAGAGACGTGTTTTAATTTAAAGGTTTAAATAATTATGTACATATTGCATTTTAAGTTTTGTCTAATATCTGTTGATTTCATAAGTAACCTGTATGAAAATTGTTGGCAACAAATGTTATAGTGTTTTCTTTGGGACCTTCAAGTTTCTATTAATCTATATGTATTTTCTCATCATCCTTTTCTATGTTTTATGTGTCAGGAATTCTGCTCCTCTTGGGTTATAGTGGTGTAATGTTCCTCCTGGGCTCCTATGCAGCTACAGCTGTCGTCTCAGTAATGCAGGCCTCCAGTTTGGCAGCTTTAATTGCAAGCAAGGTAAAACTCAATGCCCTACATTTCAAAGCTGTTCTATGATTAATATGACCTGTACAGTGAACATATCACTATCAGAGAAGAGGGCGTTCATTTACTCTATTTGTTTTTTCCAGGCTCTCCAGACTGTAACGAACCACCACAACGGCCACACAGGTCAGCTGTCCAGTGTGTCGGTGTTCCTGTCTTGTGCAGGTTCTCTGGGTGTTCTCTTCGTCTCTCTGCAGGTACGCAGTCAGGAATCACACACAAACACAGCAGCGCAACTGCATAATTTACACTCATTTCTCACTTGTCTTTACTAACCGAGATTGCTTGAAACTTTTTCCTGTAGGAGACCGAAAGCTCTCTTGCTAGTCTGTCACACATACTGTCCGCCTGTCTCAGCTGTGTCCTCCTGGCCCAGGTCCTCTGCTGCAGGAGCAGCACTGCCACCGCTACAAAGAAGAGAGAGTAGAGGTGGAAGACAGGACTCTCACATCAAATAAACTCTCATATCACATGCGCATCGTTTCTGTCAGGCGAAGGTTTTGTGATTGTGTGGCTTGTTACGGTGCCAAATAGCAGTAAGTGTTTACAGGGTTTATTGATACTAATTTGCCTCTCAGATCCACTTTAAAACAAGTCATGTTTTGTATGTCTGTGTAAATGAGAACTCTCTGTCTTGGTCGGCCTTTTCAACAAGCTTAAATATTATGTCTGCATTTAGTTTTGGTTCAGGGAAACATAACACCTTCTGTTGCTGTCTAGTGTAAATAAGAATTACTTCACTATCGAGGGAAGCACTTTCATTGGCATCTGTAGGTGACTGTCAAAATAAAAGTCTATTGTGGGTTTATTTAAAGTGTTCTCATTGCTCTGTTACTGTTTGTTAAGCTGTTTCAATTTTGAGTTTAATAGGAAGAGAAACTTGGCAAGGATGTCTATTGTAAATTATAAATCAATACAGGCTTTAAAACTAATCAGGTCAGGTATGTTCTGTTCATGATGCATTCACTTCTTGTCAGATTTACTGTTTGTTCTGCAGATTGGGAAAATGGTCAACCCCACTATGGTATTCTTTTGTGATAGTTTCTGGTCTTCCTGTTTGGCATTACATAAGATTAGTTATTTCTACCAATTCTATAAAAATCACAAGGTAGTCCAGCTTTAACTGTCTTTCACTTTTTTACAGTGACTCAGAATTGGTTCAAAAAATGCAGCTCACTGAGCATCCTGTTTCTTACAAACATTTACTCCTTGGAGCTGCTGAGCACTTCTGGCACGGCCTCAGAGTGTAATCTATTCAGGGGCTTACTGGGGCAACAGTGCTTGAGGGCATTTCAGGAGGTAGATATTTACAGTTTATTCAATAACTACTTGTCAGATTTTTCTTTTACATTAAAAGTCTCACAGAAATACTTTGAAATACGTACATGAAATACTTTTGAGTGGAAGAACCTGTTCATGAATGCTTGCAGACTGCCTGCTGAGCCACTGAACAAAATGTCCAGTGTGGCTCAGTAACATTCCCCATATTCACAGGAGCTCTGCCAGCGGCACATCAACCTTGTTTGTTGAGGCAGCTGCATGTTTCCATCCAATAGAACACAAAAATACTACTGATCGTTTACCAATAATACATTTCTTTATGGGTTTTTAAGATTAAGGGTTTTATATGAATATCTTATAAAATGTTTTACTTCAATACCCGTTGAACTGTACTGTGAACTGAATATGCTGTGAATTATTAAAAATAAAATGCTGCTACAGAATGTATTTATTTATTTTGTTATTCGTGAAAACATGGAATGCACAGCTGTCACCTTCAGTGACCTCGCTGCTTATGCGAGTATAATATTGTCTACCCTCTCGATTTTCCGCTGGGAGTCATGTTACAACTGAAGTTTCACGCCGTAGGCTTTCTGAATGACGATATTAGTTATTCCAAGCTCAGCACTGCGTGTCGATAGCACGGTAAGGTCTGAGATCAGTGTCACAATGTCCCGGCTAAAATGAGACATGTTGCGTATTGTACACAAAGAAAATGTCAGAGAAGCTACCTCGTCTCAGCAGCAGTAAAACAAGTTTCTTTGAGTTTGTGAAAACATATATTCTTATTTATTTATATATTGGACAGTGCTTTAAATAATTTTCAACTTACAATAATTGGGATGCAAAACCAATGACATTCTAATCAGCCAGACAAAACTGCATGTTGTATTTAGCTAAGATGGTGAACTTGGTAAACATTATATCTGCGACAAATCAGCATGTTAGTGTCCTGGTGTGAGCGTGCTTTTATGTCTCCAAACATTTGCAAACATTCATTAAATTATTCTGCCTGCTAGTCAACCTAAATTATGCTTTTATAATGCATTTTTGTTTAGTCCCTAAATAAATAAATAAAGATAGAAATATGAAATCACAGTGCTGTACTTTCTGTTCTCTAGGGTTTCTCAATATCAGCTCATTGATTGACCAATTTTGAATGTAGTGGAGGAAAGATTACTCAGATTCTTGTAAATCTGAGGAAATGAACCTAAAACCGCTGACTGCTCGCCTGTGTAAAGTCTACACCCTAACAGCATTAAAAGAGTGTGAGGTATTAGTAATAAAAGCCGAATATGAATGTTTGAATATGATAGAAAATGAGCAGTTTTTTTTTTTTGTCTCGTGTTTAATTTGTCTCATAGGAAAACAGGTGAGTAACACCACAATAAAAACTTTGATCATTTATTTGCTCTTCATGTCCATTGCACAGAAATATTGAAAACCCATGACAGGGAGTGCATTTTGTAAAACATTCATGAAATCCAATCAAGCTGCTGCACGCAACATTTATTAATAGTGCCGGACTCTTAAACAGTCACGAGGTTTCATGTTTGACTTCATAAAGGAGACATCTGAAAATGAGTTGAGCAATTTCCAAACAAAAGTTTCCTTCAATGTCTCCTTCCTAAACCTCAATAATTTTAGCATTTGAAATCCCTTAGGCTCCTACAGTAAATAATATAAACTAATCACCAGCTTCTCACTTTGTGGTCATTGTAGACCACTGTTAGCAGGTTTCTGTTCAAACAACGCAAATTACCATGACAACATGGCCTCATGGTAATGGCCTGGCTGCAGTAGTGCACAGCACAGCATGTTAGGAATCCAGTCTGTCTCACTGGTCAATGGTACGAGTTTTGGCACAAAGTTCGTCTGACAGAAGTCCTTTCAGATCACATGTGCTTCAACTATTATTTCAAAGACAACATTTCATGTCCAATAATGAGATCTGGGTAATACTAGTATAGTCTGATCTACTTTATAACTGTCCCATCAGTGTATGAAATATACAGTACAGCTGCTACTGCTGTTTAAGTAGGGTGACGTTGAATTAATTTTACCCTCCAAAATATAAAATATGTTCACTTACATACATAAGAAAACTCCATGAGGAACCACATACAGTGTTTATAGTACAAATGAGCAGAATTAGATTTGAGAAGACAAAAGTAGAAAAATGGAAAACCTTTCTGTAGCTTTATTTTACTTCATAAAATAAAATAAACTCAAGTAACATTAGTCTTCTTCCTTCTGTTATGGAAGTTCAGCAGATAAATATGTGTTCTTATGGCTACAGCACTGACTACATGTCTCCTGTAGGCCCAAACTATGTCCGAAGAACAGCTAATAATGTGTTTTTTAATTTTTGACTTTTTGAAGTGTATCTTGGACTTCATGAAGAAAGCACCAAATCTGGCTCACAGGTCTGGGAGCAGTTTTGTACAAAGTCCTTTTCATGGTAATCCGACTGTTGGGCTAAAGTATACAAGTTTAACAGAACCATAAGTGACCCGCATGCAGGTATGTGTCAAGTATGTAACAAAAAAAACTCTGTCTAAAACTGAACTAATTTTTCAAAATTCCACAGCAACACACTGAAATATGACAAATAATGGACTGAATTGTTGGCCAGCTGCCATAAATTAACTGTGAAAAGGTGTCATTATGGCACCAATATCTTTTATAAGTATTAATTTGATGATTTTAATATTAATTGGCAACAAGTAACAAAGAAAAGTAAGCTGAAATAATAATTGTACAAGTTGGTTAAAGCCAAACATTTAAAAGTGCAACTGAGATTACAAACTCTACTTCGTGCCAATTTGAAATGAATTGGTTTTATTCTAAATGAATTATTAAGGCATGTTATTTTATAACAAGATTCTCACATCACAATGTGATTTTAGCAAGACAAAATTAAGTTTCCTAACTCATCTTAACTCTAAACTGAATATTGTCATATTTGCATATTAAATGCATTTTAAAATGGGCACATACCTTTTTATAATTTTTGCTCTTTAATGGCGGTAGTAATTCGCATGTGTAATAAATGTATTGGTTCACTTTTTTGTGCAACACAACAACCTACGGGTCTCCATTGCAAACATCCCATAATGGCATAATTTGCTTTCACATCCTGTTTTGCTAGTTTCACTGTACATGCTTAGTTTCTATATGAGGCCCAAACTATGTCCGAAGAACAGACTTTTATTCTTCTGTGGACACGATAGAGGGACCTTGAGAAGGATTTTTGTCTCCTACAGATGACGCTCCATAGAAGGAAGTCTTTGGCCAAGAGCTGCCGTTGGACCCTTTACAAACAGTTTCTCTTATTCTATACTGTCTCGTACATATTCTCTATTAGATGTAGCTTTAATTGAGCTATTTAAGCTCAGTACTTCATTCAATACTATGTTCTTCACCGAACTTCAACCTGACGTATTTGGTGTCTTTGGAATTTTTTTTATCTCCACTAGAACTTTCAAAAAACTTCACTGGGTTTGAAACATGCGGCAGCAACAGTGACGTGACCCATCTGTTTGCGAACTGCTGTTCTGAAACCTCGAGTTTAGATTTCAGATCGCCGACACTACACCTGTCCACCGATAACGAAAACCTGACCTCACCACAGACATGTCAATCAAACAGACCCACCCTCAAACATGCCGCTTTTAAGGCCTAATATCGAATCAGTTGGGACTATTTTCATGTGGCCCACCAGAAAACAAATAAGAAGGAGTGACTTAGCGAATGAAACCAAAATGATGTGGAAAAATTTCACTGACTTTGTATTTGAAGAAAGAAGTTGAAATGGAGTCTATGGAGCCGGAGCCTTTTTGGAGCCTCTGTGGTATTGCAGTTTAAGGCACTTTGCAGTCGTCTCATTTTTCAAACCCGAAGCTACGTCCACTTTCATATATAATCTATGGTTTGAACAAACTGGTTTTACAAATGATGTTTGTGCTGACTGGCAGTAGGTCATCTTTGATTTGAGATAGAACTATTACTTTTATTGCTATATTATACTCTGCATCAGCTCCTGCCAACACCAGGCTGCTGCAAAACATTTGTGTGACTCACATTTTCTTTTGCTCGGTTTCTATACGTCTGACGGGATTGTATCAGGATGACGCAGCAGTAGTTAAATGGATAGTGGGGACTGTTCATTGTCTCAAACTGAGGGCCACACTTGATGCTTTCTCCAGAAGTACACAGTGCAGATTCTTTTATATGTTTTGGAATGACATCGTTAAAGTGTTTAAAAGCTATAAAAGAGTAATGACGTTTGGTGGATATACCGCAGAGGACATACGGCTCACTGTGTTTATATCTGAGGACATATGTGACCAAGACAAATTCAAGAGCATTTAGGATATGTCAGGTAAATTATTGCACTTCTTAAATCAGTTTTTAATATATTTAAACCTCGATTCCTGACACGTTTTGGCTGTAATGTGTTTTCTCATTGGAGTGTAAAACATCAAATTTGCTCTCTCCCATTAAAAAAGGAGTGTCTCCTGGTTTTTTCATTGGCCTCATAACCTTAAACTCGTTAAATGAGGACTCATTTAACCTGTGCACCCAGAACTTAATGAGTTACCCATTTTCCAATCTCCTTGTCCCTGGTGTTATCTGTACTGCTGGTACAATTTGCGCAGTTCGTCCCAGAAGAACAAAGACAGAATGGTGTGCGGACCGAGTCGGAAGTAAGAGGCTCCCAAGCCTTTGTAGAGTCCCGTCAAACCCTCCTTCTTCAGGGTCTTGGAAAAGCAGTCAGTGAATCCTTTATAAAGCTGCCCCTGCACAATAAGAGAACGGCAGTCATTTAGTCCACTTTCACTTTCCCAGCCAGATTAAATGTAGCAGTGTTAGAGGCCCCGTCTGTGTCCAGTCACGACACTGCATCAGTTGCAGTCCTTAAAAGAGCACTCCACTGATTTAGCCTTCAGCACTGCTGTAACACAGGAGTCTAAATAAGTATCCAAAATGATGAACCAGAACCAGACGTACTGTCTTATTTCTGTGTGGCTGTTGTGGTTGTAACCTGGAGCTTACATTACCCACAATGCAACACAATGGGCAAAAGTATGTGCTGTGTTCCAAATGGCATACTTATGTATTAACACTCACTTTTTTTTTAGTGCACAAGTGCGTTCAAACTGTCAAGTATAGAAACATGCAGTGCACTGCAAGTACCCAGATGGTCCCAAAAAAATAAATGAAGCGCTGGAAACCTTTTACTCTAAACAGACGTCGTCTTGGCTACGTAGAAGAAGGGGCGGGACCACAGAGTCAAATTAAGGCGTCTAAGGATGCTGCAGCTGTTGTAGAACTGCAGCCTGCAGATTTTTTGGCAGGTGATGCATTTAAATTTCCCGTCAGTGCAAAATGGCAGTTTGAAACAACAATACCCAGTCAAAATTCAGAAGTACTAACATGTAAGAGTACGTTTTGTTCGTGTACTAAGGGAAGTATGTCATTTGGAGCACAGCCACGGGTCGGAGACTTGGGTGTGTTGTGCTACTAGCTGCTAACGTAGCCTCGAGGCTACATTGGGCATGACAGTCTCTCTTGCTGAAATGGCAGATTACGCAATAAAAACTAACACACAGAGAGACAATATCAGAATACAAGTACAGTGAATAGCTGGAGGTGAAAACATGTTAACTGACATAGTGAAAATCTTCAACTTCTTTGAACTCACTTTTCCCAGATGATCCACAGGCTGGTTGTAGAGCCGTGTGCTCACCACATCGAAAGGTGTCATCGCCAGCACCACCACCACACTGCTGATCATGCCGGCAGTCAGGGCCACCAACCAGCTGTTCTCTGGGAACAGCTGGGGAAGAAGGAAATAACAATAATGTGGGGAACAGGATGAGAGAGTGTGCCCTTAGGTCGGGATGCATCGATCCGGTAATGATGTCAGTCCCGACTTCAAAGAGATACATATGGTATCAGTGACACAGAGGCTGATCTAGTCATTTCAATTTTATGTTTACGTCTATGTTAACGTACAGCATCACAATGAGCCAGCAGTACGAGCGTGCTTCTAATTTTAACTGGTCATGACTGCACCCTCACATGCAGTGAAATGGAAGAATGGTTCTACTATTAGTGCCTATGTTACACATATATACACACACACACACACACACACACACACACACACACACACACACACACACACACACACACACACACACACACACACACACACACAGAGTAAACCGATGCACTAGTTGCCTAAGCTTCATGTATTTTTCAGCCAAGGGGCCAATGAAAGGTGTTGAATTTCTGTTCCAGTCGGAGCGCTTTGTCAGTGCCACAATGACTGCTTTTGTAATGTGTCCACAGCTACTGACTACAAATGATATCTCTTCTCCGGTCTGTAACTCAGTTTAGGTCTGTAACTAAGGATTACTCTCATGATCATTAAATCTGCTGATTATTTTCTCAATGAATCTACCAATTACATCTAGACAATGTCAACAAATAGTGAGAACTGCTCATTACAAGTTGCCAGAGTCCTGTGTGAAATCTTCAAATAGTTTGTTTTATCCAACCAACAGTCCTAAACTCAAATATATGGAGACTATACAAAAAAAAAACAAGTAAAAAGCAATTTTTTTGAGAACTACAACCAGATAATTTGAGTATTTTTGCTTAGAATTAAAAACAAATCTTGCTGATTCAATTCAGTATAACGGAGTTATACACTGAGAACAGCCAGACCTCCCAAAACAATTGTGTTCATTCTTGAACAGTGCGGTCATGTGGAAAATGTGCACACATGGTGGAAGACTTAGGAAACAAATCTCCGTCAGCCTACTTCCACCTCATCCCCCGATGAATTTACAGGACTTTCATGGTAAGACCAAAGCGTCATATCCTACCTGCAGGTCAATGACAAGCTCCTTAGAGGAGGAGAAGGTGGAAAGCTGAGCAGCTGACCCCACGCTGACCCTGGGTACAGCAGCACTAGAGCCCCTCCACAGTCCCAGAATGCCGTGCTCCCTGTAGATGGCTGCCAGAGCATGGATCATCCCCTGTGAGGAGGAGGAGGAGGAGGAGGAAGCACACATGAGGACAGGGATGTTGCCACCCCACTCATATTTACACCTTCAGATCACGTTACCTGGTGTTTATACTGATGCCCAACAGCAATAGAGGAGGTAGACTGACTCTGTAGATGAGTCTTCACCTGAAAATGTAAACAATGAGGCTTTATTATTCCCCACAGTAACAAGCTCACCTGATCAACTGTGCTAACAAGTCAAGCCTACTCAGGGTCAAATAAATCCAGCTACTCACCAGGTATATGGGGCTGCCCATCAGGGCTCCCACCACTCCGGCCACGGCCCCCGCTAGCGTGGTTTTGATCGCGCTTACCCTCCCATTGGTGTGGATGTAACCGGAGGACTCGATGATGGCGTACGAGCCGAGCCGCACTCCATTCATAAAAAACTGGTAGAACAGCCCGGGAACCAGTCCTTTCTGCAGACCGGCCAGTCCATCAACTTTGCCGATAGTGTAAAAAGCGTGAAACACGTTGCGGTAATAAACCTGATAGGAGCCCCGGCTCTTGAGTTCCCCTTGCAACTGCATCCGCGTTTTGACGACCTCCAGCGGGTTGGTGAACAGACACGCTCCACACGCCGCCGCGCCGCTCAGCACGAAATCCATCGCGACGGTCCGGCCGGCCGGTGGGATGGTCAGATGTGGCGCTCAGGTCTGCCGTCAGTCCGACCTGTTCTTCATGTTAGCCGCGTCACCCCCTTCAGCAAACAGCACCCCCCTCACACACACACACACACACACACACACACACACACACACACACACACACACACACACACACACACACACACACACACACACACACACACACACACACCAGCTTGCTAGGCCCATCAACTCGCAGACATGGAGCACTTTACGAGCGCCTCGTAAACTCGTAATTCTGACACACGCAATGGTAAATATGGTTTAATACGATTGCAGTGACAGAACCGATACATGCCAAATAAGACTTACATGAAAACGTAAACACAATCCTTCACTGAGGTAAATATCAGAATAGCTACGTTTTATAGCATGATTTTTTTTTTGGGACGTCACCTGAACACCTCATCTTGGAGGCTGGTCTAAGAGTACGTTTGACGCGTCTTTTCTCAGCCAATGAAAACGGTTCTTTATATTTTGGTTTAGTTAACGGTAGTCACGATGGACTGCTGGATTAAAAAAAAACAAATTAATGTGAATGAGCGGCTATATCACCACCACATCTCCAGAAAATCGGATGGGAGCTGTGTGTCAATTAGAGAAACTGTTTTCCAGCCTCAGAAATGCAAATGTTAATGTGTAACTCAAAGATGAGCTTCTCTCCAAACAGATGGCTCATCTATTAGCAACGTTGAATCACGTGAAGGGCATCTCCAAGGATAAAGATAAAATAGCTGATCTATTCCCTGTTTAGTCACTTAACTCCAACTTTCATTCTAAACAAACAAACAAACAAACAAACAAACACACATGCACTGGTGCACTTGCTTGATTAACAGTGGTGGAAAGTAGCCTACTATTATGCTTCCTCTCCACTACATTTCAGAGTAAAATATTGTACTTTCTAGTCAATTGTAATTGTCTCAATTTTAGTTACTTTAAAGATAAAGATTTGACACAATGGAAAACAGGCTTTTAATTACCCTGTCATGATCACTCATTCATCTGGTATCCCTATAAAACGGTAAAGTATTTCACTAGCAGCAGCTAAAATAGTAACTTGGTTATAAATAGTGTTTATATAGTGTTAACATTGTTAATGCACTTTTACTTTGGTAGGATTTTTCCTGCATGACTTTTCCTTGTAATGGAGTATTTTTACATAGCTGTATTAATACTTTTGCATAAGTTCAGGCTCTGAATACTACTTTTACCATTGCTAATCAAAGTGCAAGAAGACAATGATTATTACTAACCTTCCCGTGACATTAATCTCATATTTATGACTGTGATGAACAAATGACAATTTATTGATTATCATTCTGATAAGTAGGTGGATAAATTCACCACAGACTCCAGTCTGATTAAGGAAATCCATCTTCAATGAGAGCAAGACAATTCATTATAATAGCTTAACTGTATTTATTAACTGGTATCCAAATACAGCAAACTTTTGGAGTTATGTAACTGGTTGGCCTTGGCAGTACTGCTGCCTCTACAAAAGCAGTAATTAAGTGTTGATTACTGCTTGAGCACAAAGCTGTGCAGTAGGTCAAAGTTAAGCTCATAACAAAGAAGCTTTTCTCTGATTAAGGAATCTGAAGAAGAATAACTGCTCAAAAAAGATCTATTGTAAATTATCTGACAGATTATCGTGTTATGCTTGATTTGGGCTGTTTCAAAGAAGTTATAGGTAATTACATTAAATTGATTAATTACATTATTATTGTATAATTATTTAATTACATTAAAGGGTGTAAAAAGATGTGTTCACTTCACACGTTTACATTTTTACACTGAACATGGAATTAGCTGTTTTAACAATGGGACCTTATTTTGCAGTACTTTTAGTAAAACTCTCCTCAGTGAAGTAAAATGAGTTCAGGGAAATACCAGGTTACTGGGGCAACCCCATCAATCTTAATAAGTGATTACTGTTTGAGGGAGAACAGTGACATCTACTGCCGTTTTTAACCATCCGTGTTTAATCAGCTGATGAGCATTTACAGTTTAGCTGCAGGAGGATATCAGTAAAACACCAACATGCTAGTAAAGAGCATGATACAATTGTAGCAGTACAACAGTGGAATAATGAGTGTAAACCCATACTGATGTGTTTGTAGTAATACTATTGCTCTTACCTCACCTTTGACTTCAGAGATGAACGTGGAGTGTTTACATGACGCAGGTATCCCTGTCTTTGAGATACTTTGATTAACCCCCTTGTCTGGGTCAGTGGGTTTGGTCTTTGTCACTGAGCTGGATTAGACTTGAAAGTAAGATCCGGTTCACCTCTACCCCTTCAAATAGGATTTGTGCTCAGGGTCTTTTGCACAGCCCCCGCCTGATGCACAGAGACAGGAAGTGGGCTTAAACAGCGCTAAATGGGACTAGATTTTAGCTTTCGTTTGTGTTGTTTATCGAGCCATCGATGTGTTTTGTACCATCCTTCTTACATTCAATCTATTCTCCTTTACAATAAAACCGGCCTTCCTTTGCACAAAATATAATATAATGACCCCTATGGCTCTCATTCTCATGGTGGCAGCGTAGTTGCAGATTGTGGACAGAGGTCACACCATGAACTGTAAAATTTAAGCTGCTTCTAAATATCAAATGAACATTTTTGACATAAGACGAAAACTTGAAGCTCTGGTGGTGCTGAATATATTTACCTCATCTTCAAGTTTTAGTGCTTATCAGATCAATAAATCAGTGTAACATGTGCTTTTTTCTTCTGTTAACATCATTACTATATGATCAATACTGTTAGATGAGTGTTTACTTCACCGACGCTACCATTGTGTTGAAATGTAAAGAGAAATGCAGTTTCGTTCTTTTTGATTTCTGTGAAAGTCTTTCAGTATATCACACACCTCTCACAGTGTAAATCCCTGTTACATGTTGACTTGACTGTATTTTGTGTGATTAAAGTCAGAAGAGATATAAATTTGGTTTTCTTTCTTGAATAAAAAGAAATGTTGTGGTCGATACCGAACAGAAAAAATAAAATGACAATAATGTAAAGTCATCATTTTGATCTTGTAATAATCTGTGAGTTAGTATGTTCTATTTTGAAGTCAGAATTACAAGAAACATATTTTGTTAAGTGTTATGCAAATTTAAACTTTGTCATGAAACCTGAGCCAAAGCAATACATTACTGACTTCTCCCTATTTTCCACTCACAATCAAACATGTATTTCCAGCCGCTTTATTGATGCAAGCCACTCTGTGTTCATTCTGTAGTTTATCCTCTTCAGCTTCATGAACTAAATCCCTCTTCTCCATTTCCCCAACCAGCCACTAAATCCTCTCACCTAAAATGTGCCTGTATAATTTAGTTATCCCTTGCCCATGCACCTGCAAATCATTTTGTAAATAAGGATTCACATGTAGCATCTCTAATGAATATAAACAGCATTTCTTTATATAATGAAGGTCATGCAATCATACAGAAGTTCAAAGATAATTTTGTGCTCTTAATCACACCTCAATAAGATAATCCATTTTTGATCTGCAGCTTGCTTTTGAGCCAGATTGTCGATCAACAGACTGCGTGGCAAAATTAAATTAAATACATTTTTAAAGTTAAATTAAAATTTTACTTCTGCTATGCATTTCAGCCTTTTGTATTTCACATAAGTGTGAATCAAATGCCAAAGCATATAGACTGGACAAAGTTATGGGACAGTTGGTCAAGAATTGTGTCAAAGAGTCACGTTTAGTATATTTCTTTTACCTTTTTCTTTATAAAATATGTGCTAAACAAAAGCATGGTTTCCATTTTGAATGACACCTATTGAGTTTGTACATGATTTATCTTTAGTGATCACTGCTGCTGTTGAGGTACACTAATAGCTTGTGCCCAGTTGCACCGTCCCATAGTGTCAGGGTGTAATCCTTACCAGCTAATGAACTACCAATTAGGATTTCAGGTGCAGAGTAGACCTCACCTTTCCAAAACATCACGTTGCAGAGTGAGCAGGGGAGAGTGAGTGTGTTCGATACCTTTACAGGACAGAGATTATGCCTTTTAGTTCTGCTTGATGGAAGGACATTTTATATATTTGATGATCTCCAGTTGGAATTAATTTATTTCCTGCAAGTCTGAATTTGACCTTCTGCAACTGCAAAGTACGGTGAGTGCTGATTCATCACTAGTGATTCTATATAGTGTCAACCTGTATAGGAAATACTGTCTTTTTAAAATTCCTCATAGAGCATTGCTTAATATGGGCGTGGCATTATTTATTTTATGGTTCCAACATCAAATTAACATATCTATAAATATGACTTCTATCAAGATTTACTGGATTGTTTTCATGATAATTGAAACTGGGGATATTTTTTCCATTTTCTCGATCCTTTCATATCGATTGCTTTCCATTAATATAGCATTGTAATGCATTTACAATTGCATTTTGTAGGTAAGACAGTATCACCAGCTTTATTTGAATGTTCCACCTGCTAAAACTCATTTAAACGCAAGTCAAAAGATGTAGGTTAATCAGCAGAGGCCAATCATTGATATGTAAATCTCTGGTATCAACATTCAGTCTTAATTGGATTATGTGTCAGCACAGCACCTCCGCAGCCAGCGGTATCACTTTCAGCACTACATGTACCAGGTCAAGACAGGGCAGTTTATATACATGAAATATAAGCATGGAAAGATCCAGTGATCCACTTTGAATTGGTCCTGTCCTAGTTTGTTGCAGGGAGAATAGTTGTCTGTCCAGCATGCTGAATAACACCATGTGGAGATATATAAAATAATGGCTGATTGGAGAGCCGATATATCTCAGGGTCTCTCAGGGTTAAGAGGCAAAAGTCTCTTCCTTAACTGTACCAACACTCAATAATAGAGGAAACAGCCTCATGCAGGAGATGCAAAGAACTCCTCAAACTGTGCTGTAAATAAATGCGATTACATTAATCATTACTTTCACTGACAATAATCCAACTGTGGTAGGCCAAAAACATAATAATTTCTCCTGCTTACAATAAATTTATATATAAAATGTGCATAATTTGCAATTCAGAGTACCTCTAATCTGCAGAATGGAACAGTCAGAAAAGAACCAGGCAAAGGAAGTGAAAAGCTCTTGGGGTATCCAGTGTGAACTCATACTCTCCTTTCTGGGCTTGCAGCTCCCCAAGTTTACAGATGCAAGTGCACACAAGCATCAAGAAATAAACAGCCCTCTTCATTCACGTTTGTCATCTGAACAGCAGGGTGCAGCATATCACAGCATTATTCCTCAACTAGCTTCAGTGTTTCCTGCTTGTACAGACACTTATATGACACAAGTGTTTGTTTGCCATCCTAAATGAATGAGGCAGTGTTAAACTGTAGTTAAAGACAGCAACAGCTGAGCCTCAGCTTAAGATATAGGAGCTAAAAAGAAAGGACAGAAAACCCCTTAAATGCATTTTTGTGTTTCATATTTGTTTGAATCCTGAAGTCCAAATGAACTATTAGTAGAAAGAGGGAGGAGAACTTACAAAATACTGTGAATTTGCTGGTTTCTGTATGAACTGGACATACTATGTCATCTGATCTTCATCTTAGTCATAATCATAGATAAACACAGTGTTCAAAACTAAAAAAAAACAAGAAAAGTATAACCTTTTGTCTCTTTTTTTGAACACACATTAAACATTCACAGCTCTGGTAGAAAAAGTTAAGTGAATGCTTGGATTTAATAATGACTTGAACCTCCTTTCGCTGCAGTAATTCTAACAAACGTTTGCAGACCATTCCTCTTACAGAACTGCTTTAGCTCCACTTTTTAATTTTAGGCTGTCTGGTGTGACTGGCTCTTCTGAAGTCATTCTACAGTATCTCTACTGGTTCAGGGTCTTTGACTAGGTCACTTTAACTGTTTGAAGCCATTCTCTATTAGATTAATTTTTGGGGCATCATCCTGCCTCTACTTCCACTGAATATCAGTAGGCCAATAAACTTGGGAACTTACTCTCCTCTCAACGATGGTGGGCTGTCTAGGCCACAAAGCAGCCCCAATTCATTATACTTCCTCCACGGTGCTTAACATTTAGGGAGGATGTTTTTATGTTAGTATACAGTGCACTTTAGATGCCATACATAATGCTGCACATGCTTGATCAATTATTTTTTTGTCTCATCATTTCACAAAACTTTGCTTTTCAGTAGTGTTGTATAGCGTCAAACTGAGTGGCCACTACCAGGGAGAAGAGCTATAGTATTAAATCATTTTCCCTTATAAAAATGTATGTGACTGATCAATATCTAAACTCTTTGATATTACTTTATAACCCTTTCCAGCTTAATGCAAATCAGCTATTCCCGACCATAAGTCTCCTGGGTGCTGGGTATATATCGACTCCATATATAACAAATCCTGTCTCCAATTTCTTTTGTTTATGTCTTTGGTCTATGGGTTACATACGTTTTCCAACTTACATTGTGATATATAATCAATATGGACAAGAAAAATACTAATTTATGTCTTACTAGTTAATATAGATTGTTCTGTGGTAAATATGATGAAAATGATATTTTAATATTTTAAGTTGGATTTAAAAGCAGATAATTCCAAAGGGTTCACTTACTTTTCACTGTAAGTAGAGGAACCTACAATAAATGTTAGTAAGGAGAGAAAGGAGAGAAACTGGAGAGAACATGTGACCAAAACAGCACAGAAAATAAACGTCAGAGAAGTCAGGTGAAGGGTGACGGAGTTAGAGAAAGTCAGATTAAGTCGGAGAACACTGTTGCCTTATCTGAGAAGAAGGTGGCTTTCTACGTGCAGTTAATTTGAACCATCCAGTTCCCAAATGATTTCTAGTGGATGTAGAAAGTCAGTCCCTCTGAGGTTCACACAGGTGGAGTTCATCACATTAACCATGTTCCACTTAGTCTAACAATCTCAACTTCTTCTTGGAAGTATGTTCAAGCTTTCAGAAGTGATTGCCTAATTTACTGATTTAAAATTCTGCTAAACATGTTTTTCTATGGATCAAATGCCAGTTTATCTTAAACTAATAATAACCTTGTTACCCTAACAGAAGTTTGCTGATTTAGTTCAATGATACAAATATTTTTTTGGGGGGGACACACTGCAAGGCCTTTTGTTGCAAGTGGCCATGGTATAAAAAGGATGACACCTTCATAGTTTGTACTTTCAATGAGTGGGTAAACTATCACTCATTACAGGAATGTGCAACCCATAGACTCCAATAAATACTGATGATTGAGGAAACACTAATAATGTCAGGATAATGTTATATTTAACAACCACAAGAAAACAACTTAATCAGACTTTCTCATTATGTGGCATTTTGTAAAAAAAAAAAAAAAAAGAGTAATTTTACATGTTTTAATGATTACATGAATGTTGAGCAAAACAAATCATGATCCCTACAAATTATAATGAAATGGGACAAAAACAAGTTTTGAACTATAAAAACATATAAAGTAAAAGCTAATACAATAAGAGAGTGACCAAAAATGCATCTAAAAAGGTTTTGTATTTAAACTCTGCTATAATTACTTCCTCTGGTCCCTGATGTCATAACGAGGCGCACTTAAAAAAATGTTTTCAGAATTTGATCAGTTCTTCAGAGTAAACACTCTATCACTTTTATTGACATTCTCTGTTTTGTGTGTGCCAGACAAAGGTGTAGCCATGGACATCGGTGGTTTGGAGACGGTTGTGGCCAACTCTGCTTATGTGTCAGCCCGCGGCAGCATGGATGGATCTGCAGCAGCTTCCATGCGTGACAAGAAGATGCGTGCCAGACTGAAACTCCCACACATCAGAGATTGTGAGCACATGAAGACCACTGTAGACACAACCTTCGACAGCATGTGTGTCAAACAGCCCATCGGCAAGCGCCTGTTCCAACAGTTTCTTGAGAGCGATGCAACTCATAAAACTGCCGGAGAGCTGTGGAAAGATATTGAAGAATACACCATATGTCAAGAGAAGGACAGATTGCAGAAGGCCCAAAAGATAGTAAATAAATACTATGAGTCATCTTCAAAGAATTTTTGCAGTTTCCTCCAGGAGAAGGCCATCGCTCGAGTTAAAGAAGACTTCAAGAATATCCACGGTGACCTGTTTAAAGAGACCGAGCAGCAGCTGCTCAAACACTTGGAGGAGAAGGCCATAGATGGCTTCAAGAACAGCATGTACTTCCTGCGTTTTGTTCAGTTCAAATGGCTGGAGAGCCAGCCGGTTGATGATGAGTGGTTCATGGACTTCAGGGTCCTTGGTAAAGGAGGTTTTGGGGAAGTTTTTGCTTGTCAGGCAAAAGCAACAGGCAAAATGTATGCCAACAAGAAGCTGGAGAAAAAGAGGCTGAAGAAACGCAAAGGCTACGAGGTAAAGCACTGATGTTGCGTCTAATGTCCCACCCACAGTCATTCATAGTGTCAGGCAAAATCCGTCACGACAAAAGTGAGATTATTCCACTGGCAACCTCATAACCTACAGCAGGAAATAAAAAAGTGTCTGAAAATATTTTCCAGTCAGTGCAGGGCAAAGCAGCTCAGAGTCAGACTCAGAAATAGCACACAAGACTGAAGCCTGCTGCTTCTAAACGCATCAGTGGGTAATGAGCTTTTAATTTTGCTGGGAGCAGCAATACAACACAGCATATGAATGCTGAAAATCATCCAAAGCGGTGTTGCAAGTTATGGCTGATTAGCTCTCCGTTCAGGTTGCACCTGCACATAGATTTACAAACTTTACGTACCAGGGATGAACAAAGTAGTACCAGAACTGAACCCAAACAATATGAAAAGAAACCTGTCAAAACATCTAAAAAGTCAAAAGGCCATCAATCTGTCACACCTGCATGAAATATGAGGACCTGTGATTGTAAAGCCTGTGATAAGAGTCCTCAGAGGTTCAGTGAGGACAAAATACTTGTACTTGTGTGTGTGTGTGTGTGTGTGTGTGTGTGTGTGTGTGTGTGTGTGTGTGTGTGTGTGTGTGTGTGTGTGTGTGTGTGTGTGTGTGTGTGTGTGTGTGTGGACAGTAGGCGTAGAAGCTTTGTTTCTCTCAAATCATACTTTCCTGGTTTTGTTTGATTAATCGTGTTCTGATGTTTGATTTGTGTTTAGGGAGCGATTGTGGAGAAGCGCATCCTTGCAAAGGTTCACAGTCGCTTCATCGTGACACTGGCTTATGCCTTCCAGACCAAGACTGACCTCTGCCTGGTTATGACCATCATGAATGGTGGAGACCTCAGGTGCTCTCTTTAAACACAAAATACATGAACAGCACTGCTTAAACACTATGCCTTGGAACAACATACTGTAAAGGGGGGCAGTGTCCATTCCTCTCATCTATTGTACAAATCTCTGATACATCGTGCTGTAAGTTATAGAAAACCTTAAATAGTCTTACCTCCTCTCTTTTACATGACTAGAAAATAACATCCTCCACTTTCTCGCAGGTTTCATATGTATAATGTGGATGAAAAAAATCCAGGTTTTGATGAGAAGAGAGGGCGTTTCTACGTGGCTCAGATCATCTGTGGGCTGGAGCACCTTCATCAGCACAGGATCATCTACAGAGATCTGAAGCCAGAGAACGTACTGCTGGACGATGCAGGTGAGACACTTCCTATGCAGCATTTAAAGTGCATTTCATTTGCCTGGATGTACTGATATTTCAAGTCACTGACCCTGTCCCATAGTGAGACCTTATAAAAGAGGACCCAGTGACATCACTTTAAAACAAGGTTCCTCTATAAAATATATACTTGTCTATATGCTGCTGTTGTGATCAAAGCCTTTTCACTCAGGACATGTCCGCCTGTCTGATTTGGGTCTGGCTGTCGAACTTCCACCAGGAAAAGACAAAACTGCTGGATATGCTGGAACTCCAGGTAAGTAAACAAATCTTTAAATCACACAGAAAGATTAACTTAACCTGGTCAAAAACTGTCGTAGCAGAGAGGAAATGCGATCTTGCAGATCAATGTTGCTGTGTAAAACATCTATACTATCATGAAGATATGTTTCATAGTGTGAAATGATCTATGTTATCTATAAAAATAGGTTTCATGGCTCCAGAGTTGCTCCAGAAGAAGGAGTATGACTACACAGTGGACTACTTTACTCTGGGAGTCACGCTGTTTGAGATGATTGCTGCCAAAGGGCCCTTCAGAGTACGAGGAGAGAAGGTACTGTACATTTATCCTCACTTCACCTCTTTGCTCCACCAGTGCCAATTCTCTGTTGTGCAATCATACCTATAATGCTCTCTTTCTTCAGGTTGAGAACGACGAGGTAGCTCGCAGAATCTTGAACGATCCGGTTTCTTACACACCAAACTTCAGCAAAGAGTGCAAGGACATCTGTGATGGCCTGATGGAGAAAGACCCAGCTAAACGACTGGGGTTCAAAAATAATGAGTGTGCTGAGCTCAAGAATCAGCCTTTTTTCAAAGAGATTAACTGGGGCCGTCTGGAAGCAGGTGATGTACTAAACCATCAACATGCTAAAATACATCCTTAAATACCCCAACTGAAACACATCTCCTATCACCTGTTCATTAAAGACAAAAGGGCCCCCAAAAATATTTAAAAAAAGAAATGGATGGGATGAAAGAGAGCAAAAATGTAAAAATATAACAGGTATTTGCCATCTGCTATACTCTAATTTATCTCATGTGTGTTTTATCTACAGGCATGCTACTTCCGCCATTCATCCCTGATCCCAAAATGGTCTATGCCAAAGATATTGATGATGTGGGCGCTTTCAGCACAATCAAAGGCGTGGTCCTGGACAACAAGGACACCGAGTTCTACAATGATTTTGCCTCTGGCAACGTCCCAATCCCCTGGCAGGATGAGATGATCGAGACCGGTGTGTTTGGAGAGATGAACCTCTGGGCAGAGAACGGCAAGCTGCCTGGTGACCTTGACCCAAACTATGTTGAAGCCAAAGGTGGAGGATGTGTCCTGCTTTGAGTTAGAAATGGAAATAATATTTGTTTAGATTTGGTTGGTGCCATTTACTCCTAATCTGTATTATCCGTTATTTGTACAGTATCTTGTTGTTTAACTAATATATATTATATGTGTATTTACGTATAAATATAAATATTCTGTTCTACATTGTAATATTTGTATAATTATTATAGGGTTACTATAAAGGTGGTCGAATGGTGAAATATCGCATAGTTAAAATATCATGTAATGAAAATGTAAATATGGTTGAGGTTATAATTGTATATGTCAAGGTTTTTTTTTCAGTAATCACAGACAAATTAAAAGTGATTTTGTATAGAATTTACATGTAAATGTAATATAAATTATTTGGACCAATGAAAAGCCACTGCAATGACATAATGTGATTAAATTATTTTTTTCTTTAATTATTAATAACAAAGAGTATTTAAGTTATTAATATAACAAGCTTTTGTAGATAGAAAAGTTAAAAGCAATTAATAAAATCTTGCCAAGCCCATATATGTTTTAGTTCCTTTTTCTATATTGCTTTATTATCTGTTTTTTTTTTTTTTTGCAAAAAGACCGACAAGCATATTGTATAATACTGTATTTGTAGTTACATCTGTTTGTCCTCTTTGATTTTGCGCAGCCTGTATGTTATCTTTTAATGCGTATTTGAGAAGCACGTGTTCATCTTGACTTTAACCCTCATGTTGTCCTCGGGTCAAAATGACCCGCAGCTGTGTTCAACCAAGAACACAGCTGCGGGTCATTTTGACCCGATGACAACACGAGGGTTAACATGTTTTGTGAGCCCAGCTCTCGATTGGAGAAGAGATATTAATCTCAATTACATTGTACTGTGTAATTATTTATATCAATTATTAACCTTCTGATAGTGAGAGAAATTACACAGAAACATGATACATTGGAGTTCTCAGAACAGGAATTGCATTAAATGGAAAATTTTAAGCTAAGCTTCTTCTTTTTTTAAAAAAAAAAAAAAAACCTCCATTTAACCGATTAAGGTTCTCTTTGTTGCCAACACTGGTTTTGGGTAAGAGGAATTATATTTTCTGATCCATTTTACTGTACTTTGATTATTGCAGTGTAAGAAAATTAACTTTCCTTTAAATCACTATAAATGAAACGTGTAATTTCTCCTCTCCTTCAAGGCTATTGGCTAATTTTCATTCCTGTTAACTTGCCGAAGCAGGAGGCAATTTATATCAATGCGGAAAGCCAAAGCAAAATGCCCGGTTGTACCCAGCGTAGCCCTGACCAGGAAAATGTCTGATTCCCGTGCAGCGGGCGGGTTTATGGTTCTACATCTGCACCTAAGCGTAGCGCCCATGTTCCGATATCCTTTTTGGCTGTTTCAACAAGGAGGTGGCCAAAGCAAGAGTTACTGTCCCATCTTCATCGCAATGTTAGGTGCCGTCAGGGCTATGCGACTACTTCCATATGTAAATATGGTGGCCTCATTGAGGATGCAGTTTGAGGCAGATGATGCATTCCCTGGCACATTTGCAAAGGGACAATGTTAACAGGGACAGGGCTCTGGTCACTTGGAATATGCAACATCCCCCCCACAAGAGAAATGAAAACTTTTCTCCATGACATAATGTGATGGCAGGTCTTGAGTGTGGACAGTGAGAAAGGGTTATGCGTTACAGTTCTGCCATCAGCCTCTGCCTTTCAATGGCAGCACCACTGTGAGAGTGGTGTTGGAGAAGGAAATAGCTTCACTTCTGAGGAAAGGAGACATAATGGTTCTTCCTCCGTCGGTGGCAAAGAGGGACTTCTTTTGCCTTTACTTTCTGGTCCCCCAAAAACAGGGGTCTTGGGATCCATACTGGATCTGGGTGCATCCCTTTTCTAATGATCAAACATCTGTTGAATGCATCAAGTGACAAGCTCTGCAGGCTCTGTATGCCAGCTATAGGACAGAGTGATGTCTTACTTTGGAGTTCCCCTGGTCACCTCCGTGAAGCGTTGAGACCAGGGTGTGTGCTTTGTACACATGTTCACGGGTGTGTCCTTGACAGATGGGAGAGACACATGCAAAATGTGACTGCAGACATCTTGACATCTGAAGATTGCCATCTCTGCTCACTGAGGGCCCATCAAATGCTGAGGGTCTTCAATATGGGGGCAGACCAGATGTCCAAGAGGGGGCTGGCTCAAGGACGAGGGGTATCTTACCGGACATAGTCGCGTTGACCTGGCAATGCTTCAGACAGCCTGTCCCCGCTCTGATTTGCAAACAGGGAGAATGTTCAGTGCCCTTTCTGGTTTTCCCTGAGCTCAGCCCACCGTTTGGCAGTGAATGCCTTCACTCACCTGCTATGGCCCTCCTGGTCTGCTCTCTGCATTGCTGCCCTTGAGACTGATGATGCCATGGCTTCATAGGATCTGGACGCAGCACCTGTCAGGACAGCAAATAATTTAAGTACATGTCAGCCAGAAAAACTGACAATGCCATCCTTAGAGCCATACCACCATCCTGGGCTAAAAAACATTCCTGTAAATCAGATTAAGCTGAAATACCCCAAGTCAGCAACATCGTAATGGTACACCATCCAAATCAACTCAAAGCTATGGATCATATTGATTGATACAACCAGGTATTGAAGCAATGGCTTGACCGAAACTCTATGCAAATACTGACCATTCAAAGTTATTCAAATATGCTGCACTATTTAAACAGCTTTTGCTGAGCCCACACATGAATCATAATCTAAATATAGTTCAGTGAAGAATTACACAAAGGTTTGTTCAATTACGTAATATTTGAATTATGAAAGTAATCTCTCATGGACAACCAAAGAAAAGCAATCAATTTGGTTTGTAACTGCAGGTGTTGCAAAAATCATGGTAATCACAGTAAAAATTTGCTCTTCATTAAGTAGCGGATGCATCTAATATCAAATCCTACTGGATTTTAATGCCATAGGTGATATCTGGTCACAGCCAGTGTCAGAGGTTGAAAATCAAACACAACTTCAGATTTGTTTTAAGCGGACGTTCACTTTAAGCGGTGAGGTCAATGCGGACACAGCTTCATAAATATGACAGCTGACTGAGGGAAGGTCAATGAAATAAAATATTAACAGACACAAGATTGTAAGGTAAAGCCTTAATGCTTCTTGAATACTGTAAGTATATGACAGTACTTTGAACTGTGCTTCTGATTGCCGGCAAAACAGAATTCTTATTTGATAAGATACTGACTGTAAATGGTGAGTTTAAAGTTTCTAATAAAGAAGGAATAGCTTAATGCAAACAAAGGGTAAATATCAACATTTAGTTTTAAAAAATTGTCTTCACAGACTGTTGGGGATATTTATCCAGTGCAGGTTCATAAAGAAACTGCACTGTATACATCAGCACTTGTGCACTTGAAATGTTCAGATGTTTCTATATGTTTTCTCCATATGTAGGCTATAGCGACAACTACTTAATCATGAGGGCGTGTTAACAGCCTTGCCTTTGGCCAGATCCTTTCAGGTCACAGCGCTGTACTGTGTCAACATAATATTTCAACTGAGGAGACATCACTGTTAAATCTATACACTCCATGCAGTAAAAAGAAGTATTTACAAAGAGCAAGAATCTGAATGCAGCTTTTGTCCCAATGCAAACTTGTTAATGCTTAACCAGCACTGAAAAAAAGACATTCTGCCTTCAATAAATCACTCAAACACTTTTTACAGAGCTTTCAGTGTTTGCTCTCTCCTTTATTCAGTATTTCCTCATAAGTATTTGCTTATGGAACTTGAAATAACCTCCTTAAAATCACAAGCTACCAACTCCTCAAAAGAGATACAGGCAGGAGGAAGATGATGTGAGCCACTAAAAACAGAATGCACACTGCGTAAACCAGCAAGAGAATAAAAACCCTTCCTAAGCTGTTTATCCTGCACATCATTACATCCAACATATAGTTATAATTTTGCACACACATTTTACCATTACCATGCTCATGTGAGACCCCCTCTGAATAATAATAATAATAATAATAATAACAATAATAATAATAATAATAATAATAAAAAGGTTTGTTTGTGTTAATTGTCAAACAGCAAAGCCAGAACTATTTAAATGTCTTGGCACAAATTCATGATAACTGTTTCACAATAGATTATCTCTATCTGCTGCCAGTCAAAAGAGGAAAAAAAAAAGGCTCATTGTATAGGTGACTTACATTTCTATGGTAACATGCCAGAAACGGGCGGGAATAGCAGACTTATAATGTAGCAACAGCCAACAAATCAATGTTCAAATTTGTCCAGGTTTAAGTGCATGAGAAAAAAAAATCCTGAGTCAGTTGTCACACTCCCAAAATGTATATCAGATACTGAAGTTGCAAATAGAGCTCCTCACAGAGGCAATATCTATTGCTCCTGCTAATTATTAATAGGGAATAATTTCAAGATGAAAGAGATCATTGAGGTTGTAGCACTTTTCTTGGGTTTTGTAAGCTGGATATTGATTTTTATATCACTAGAAGATCAGTATTGGAGAGAATCCACCCAAGATGGGAGCGTAATTGTAACTTCCACAATCTATGAGAACCTCTGGATGTCTTGTGCAAGTGATTCTACAGGAATCTATAACTGTCGGGACTTTCCATCCCTTTTTGCTCTCCCAGGTAAGTAAAAGGAGAAATTCAAACTGTCTAATGGCATATTTCAAAAATTGAGTTTCACATTACATGATCCTGGAAACTTCACTTACATTTTATTTGCTGTGAAAAAAAATTCTTACTCGTAATTTATATAAAATGTCTTAGCCTTTTCTTAAACTTTTGCTTTTAGTTTTTGTTTGATGATTCAGCAGTATGCAATAGCTTACTGTGCATTTTCTAGTCAACAAAGTTACATTAGGAAAAGTATTTTTTTTTAATTGATTAAGGCACATACATTTCTTCTTTGAGTATTCAAATAATTATGAATAACATACAAAATCTGAGAATTCATTCTTAACAAAAAACACATGTATCACAATGCCTTTGCTGGAATTTACAGGAGCGGCAAAAAAACAGTGTGTGAAATCCAATCCAACGCCCCTGTAAAGTTTCTGATGCAAGTTTATTTTTGTTATGCTGTTTCTTAAGTTAAAATGTTTGATGGACATTATTGAGGGCACTGATTGTACTATATAACGTTATATTTTAAGTGTACACAGTCTCAATCAATGAATAACCCCATAAATCGTACAAACATTATGGTAGGGCCGTTCATAATATATCTTTAAGTACATCCATTGTATTTAAGTCATTGTGTGATGGATATTATACATTTTTACACATGAAGTAAGTAGAGATTGAAGCTGTTTTTATCTCTTGCTCAGGGTAAGTGGTACCTCTTTCTTGTTGAGACAATTAACTCCTGAAAATATAACATGATCCACTATGGAACCGCTAAAACTTTGTCTTAAGAGATGTCCATAGTGTCACAGAATTGTGTTTAAGTTTAAACTGTTTGGAGAAGAGCAAAATCGAAAGTAAAAGTTTTTTTGTTTGCATGACCAAATATCATTATGATAAAGACCTAACAACAAGTCCTGACAACTGTTTGGAGAAGAGCACAATCGAAAGTAAACGTTTTTTTGTTTGCATGACCAAATATCATTATGATAAAGACCTGACAACAAGTCCTTTGGGTTGTCAGACTAGCAAATTTTTGCTTATTTTTGTATTAGCAAACCTGGTCATCTATGGGTTAGTATGTGGTGATGCTACAAACCTTTTCCATCATCCCTTGGGAGGAGAGTGAAGCAAGGAGCCTAAACGTGACTTGAATTCCATCACTAATGGTTTAATATTATTGACATAGTGTTCAAAGCAAATGACAAGAGGTGACATAGCTATAAGTCTATAGACATTGGAGGTTTGAAGGCTGGACTTTACCTTTCTGTTGTTCCGCAAGTTGGGCAAACATTTGGCGTCTTTGAAAGGTTTCAAAAGAGCTGAGAATAATAGGGAAAAATCACAAGTGGGCAATTTGGAATTAATCATTGATTTGTAGTTTTCTGTAACATTTTGGGACAAGGGTTTCTGGGAATCGGTCTGGCACACTGAGGCTGTGGCCACCAAATCCTCAGGTTTGTGCAGGAAGATAGCTTAGAGAGTTAACGTTTGAATTAAGTGTTTCTTTCTCCGGATAACTCTCACGGGTTGGACAGAAAAAACAAGGAAATATGAATGCAATAGTGGAAGCTCTTGCTTTCTTTCTGGGCTTTCTGGGCTGGCTGATGGTTGGGATTGCCCTTCCAAATCGCTACTGGAGGGTCTCTTCAGTGGACGGTAACGTTATCACCACATCAACCATCTATGAAAACCTATGGATGTCCTGTGCAACTGACTCTACAGGGGTTCACAACTGCCGGGATTTCCCATCTTTGCTCGCACTTAGTGGTATGTAGCCAACGCAGACTTTTTTTTAATAAGAATTAATGACTACTAACCAACCTTAAATTCTATCCGCCCACTCAATTAAATATGATTTTGAAAACTGTGACAGAGGAAATAAGAAAGGCTTTACTCTTAAAGCAACTTAGTGTAACATTTGTGTTAAGGAAAATAGCTTTTTAACAGAGCTGTGGCTGTGGTTTACATTTAAAGACAAAAGTATTCAACGGTACTGACGATAATCTGTAGTAAAAAATTTTTTAAAAAAAAGGCGAGAGTATAAGTAAGTACAACAACAGTGAACAAAACAAATATATAAGATTTATTTAAACTGCATAGGAAAATTTAACGTTAACCCTAATTGATTTCTAAAAACTAAAATTAATGCCCAATCTGTTGGAGCCTGATTAATTACTTTGGCTGATGCTTGGTTAACTGCCTGTTTAGGTATTAATTTATATAGAGAGGATAAACTGAAACATTTACCACATATACTTAAAAAAAAGTGATACAATGGACAAGTGTTGTATATAAGACTCAAACTCAGAGCACATTCCTGGGAAAGACTATAGCCTGTGAGAAACATTTTCTATGTCACGAAGTCTGTTTTGCTGGTACCTAAAAAGTACAGAGGTGCGATGCCCAACTCTGAGGTAATTTTTTTTGTAGGATATCATCTCATCAAATTCAGAAACACTTTCTATAGCCAACATCTGTTCTGATAACATGGGGGATCGAACAGGTAGTAGTATTGGTCAGTCGCCTTTAACCAAATGAAAATTATTTCTTTGAAACAGCAGATGTATATACAACTACATCTATAGTTATCTGTTGGAAAATGAGGGATGTTGTCTTAGTTTTTGTGGTTTGCTCTTATGGCGGCAGTCCCACTAACTCATATTATCAGAGGCTGCTGTGGGGTTCTGCCTGTGCTCGAAGTACCAAGTATACTGATTACTCGTATTACTATCAGTGAGCCTCTAGGGGGCTCATACTTACATTAATAGTAGTTACACAAAAGTAAATATCAATGATGTGGCTAAACCATGCATATTAAAAGTTGCAGTCGGCAATATTATTTCATGAGTGCTTAAAAAAAAACAACAACTAAGGTTTCCAGACTATAATCAAAGCGAGGACTGAGGATGTGAGCGGGTGGGCGGAGCCATGCTAGGTTAGCTAGCACATAACTAGCCAATCGCAACGATTCTGTTCAAACAAGGGTCATCTGGTCTCTATGTGTCTGACGTCCTCCCTTTATCTACATTACGTATGACTACTAGTGATAAATCTTCAATATCCTCTTAACCTAAAGAAGAGATTTTATGGAGTTATATAGAGTATGAGTCACATTATTAAACAAATATATTGTTGTATCTTTTAATGTTTTCACACAGGGTACATTCAGGCCTCCCGAGCCCTGATGATTGCTGCCATTGTGTTTGGGACGTTTGGGTTGGTGGCCACTCTCGTGGGAATGCAGTGCTCGAAAATAGGTGGCGAAAACTACGTTCTGAAGGGGAGGATTGCTGCAATTGGAGGAGTTTTCTTTTTGCTACAAGGTAAAGACTTGTAAGACTAAAGACTAAAGGACCATGCAACAAACAACAAAAGAAAGACATTCAGAAGACATCTTAAATGTGCTGGTGTAACTTCAAAATGACCTAAAAATGCATATAAATAGCCAGTCCCCAGAACTTAACTTTTAACTTTAGAAATAAAGCAAGTATTTTAATACAGTTGTTAGAAACTGATTGAATACATTTTACCCATAGTTTATTTTGACATATAAAACATAGGTCAGCAAACAATTCTGCTGCTCCAATTTCTGTGTACAGAAGACTAGCTATCAGAAAATGGTTCACCACTTCAGACCTGTTGATTCAGAACCGCCTGCCATTAACAAAGGTCTATGAATTCATCAATCATTTAAATTACAAAGTGAGCATGAGGGCAGTTATGGGAAGCTGGTAATCTCGTTTTCTTTTCAGCTCATTTGAATGGCTATATTTATTTCTATTTCATTTATATAGCAGCTGTAGTCTATTGAAATATAACTTGTAGAATTATTATAAAGGAACTGTACCTCCTTTCAAAAGTTGATATATTCAATCGTGAGCAGGTCCCTTTGCCTCGCACGACTGGCCTCATAAATCCTCTTACTGGATTGAATGGTTTCAGACCCTTTAGGACTGACATACCATGACTATGACTTTATTGTATAAAACGCTATTCAAACCCTGAAAATCTTTTTAACTTGTTCATTTTATTTACATCTATTCTTATCCTGAACATTTGTGTGTTGTTTGTTAATTTAAAACAATACCTAAGTTGTCAAAAGTTAACATGGTTTTGTGTTTTGCAGGGATTTGCACCATGATTGCTGTCTCTTGGTATGCAGCCAACATCACACAGGAGTTCTTTGACCAGTTTTATCCAGGGACAAAGTAAGTCCATATAATCTGCATTTGTAATTCAGTGAGTTGAAAATGGTGGATCTACAGGTAAATATTGTTTACCATAGAACAAATAGTACAATTAATTAAAATGTTCTTATGTCACAGGTACGAGATTGGAGAGGGTCTGTACATAGGCTGGTCTTCAGCCACACTTGCCATTTGTGGGGGTTCATGCCTGCTGTGTGCTTGCAAAAGCGATACACCCAGTGAAAAAACGTGAGTAGCTGTTGCTGAAACATTTGATTCACAAGGTATAGTCTAACTGGTGTAGCTTGTCCTAACTGGAAGCCACTTTTTGTGTTTCAGATCATATCCGTATCAGCCATCGAGAGGACACGTGCTGTCAACTGTGGCAACGTCTCAATCTGGGCCTGTCAACTATGGAAGAAACGCGTATGTCTGAGAGGTTACTGTGCCGGACGGGTTAGTTTATTTACTGGATTCCTTCTGTGTTTTAAAAGAAAATGAAGACATAAATATGAATATGCTACGAGATTGCAACATGTACAATTAAAAACACTGATTTTGATTAATTTGGGGGATTTAAAGGTTTTATACAATGTCAACTGTTTATTGCTATATTTGCTGTATATAAAACTGCAATGTTTATGTTCTGTGAAAATTGCTTGACTACAGCATGAATGTGTAAGTTGCTGCAGGCTAGTATAAATAAAAATCAGTTTTAACAGTGTGGATCAGTTTGAGTTACTATTTAATATAAAATAGCAAAAGCTTTCTGACATACTCACATTAAACATGTCTAGGATGTGGTAGGAATCCCTATAAGGATCATTTCTATCCCAACAAACAAAAAACAGACTTTAAAAGCAAAACTTTCAAACCTAATTTATTTTTCTTTCGCTTATCTTATTGCTTGATTACATGGTTGTAAGAAAAGAGTTGCAAGAAAGCCAATGAATGGATAAATCTGAGCCTCCATCTTTAGGGGACACACTACTTTGACAGCGTTGTTTTGAGGATTTAGTATTTTTTTTAATCCTTAATCCTTTTTTTATGCATTTTTTTTTTAATACTTTAACCTGGACTATGAATTGACGACTGTATTTAATCTTCAGATAATCCTTATCTATTTTATAGTTACTTGTTTGCATTCAAGCCAATAAAGTTTGCGTTGGTATATAAAGTGTTGTAATCATTTGTTATGCTCACGTATGCCACGCCTGGTTGACAAAGATGAGTTACACCCCTTACACAATGTCGTCAAAAAAACCTGTAATGAATAAGCATCCAGTCTGTTTGTCTTCAAACAGGTAAACAAGCTCAAAAAGGTGTCGCTCTGTGAAATAAGACGGTATCTCCAGAAATCTCTGCCATCTTCATTAAAAATAATATTCTGGCCTGGTTTAAAGAAAATAAAGCTCCTACCTCATGTCTCTCTTAATATATGTGTTAAAAGAAGTAAATCTGATTCCATCACTTCTGGCTGTGCAAAAGTCATGATGGAAATTTATCATTTTAACTTGCACCTGTGACCAGTAATAACTGGTGTGTTGTGAATATACAATGTTCTCATATAATGAGTCACAATCACATTACAGTAGAAGCTTCGCCCAGTGTTGTTTAATTCAGGCTCCCAAGTCTGGATCAAAACACTTGGGTAACAGTTTTAAAACTATTAAAAACATATTTTGTACTGCTTGTGCATTTTAATCTTTTTTGACACGTGTATACTTTAAATGAAAGTGTTGCCATTTCATTTTTTTCTGTGGATTTCGATAAGTTTTACATGTGGATATCATTTTCAGTTAATGAGTGCACGAAGCCCTGAGAATGCTCATGAGTTTATGATTTCAACATAGTTGTTGAGTGAAATGACTCACTATTATTAAAAGGATAAATTCAGATAAAGGGGTATTACAGATGTTGAAGCCACCCATTTGACTCATTTTAATCAAAGCAGAAAATGCTCATTGCAAAGACTGTAGTCACAACACTGAGGTGAATATATAACCCATTTAGCCACAGCATGTTTGCCAACTCAGTTTCCTTACATCCACTTACAAATTAAGTTGTACATTTTCCCATTGGAACTCAAGATGGAGTCCCATCTTTAAAGAATTAACAGCCCACTGCCTTTGAAGTGCTACTTTTGGAGTTCATGATGTAATTGTTGGTTGAAAATGCCACCTACTGGTAAAATATGGTGTCACGTGTGAGATTGGATTTCCCCTGGTTAAATCACATTGTGGTGCTAGAAAACTGGCCAGTGTCTTTACCAGCTTTACTGATATAGCCTGGTGTTATCAGACTCAGGTTTACTGTGTGACTATATGAGCCTGGCCGCGCTCCTTTTGTAATCGTTTCCAGTCGTTGCATCCAACTGGGCGTAGACCTCTGGTAATTTTGAAACTATTGAAGCAGCCTTTAACCAATCGGCATTGACTACCATTTGCGCCGAAACTGTACCACTGCTGCAACTGCATTCAGCAAAAAAGGATTTGCCTCAACTTCATCGCATTTAGCCAACCCCACTGGTCACTGATTGGTCAGTCCTTCAGAGTGGCCGAGTAAAAATGAAACATTTTCAACATTTTAAAATTTTGTATAGCTCGTAATGATGATATAAAAGTTAAATACAATTTTAGGTGATGATGTCTGCAAACTGAATTTTAACTTTGAGGTGACAGTTGATAAAGCTTAACCATATGCAACCATGCCAGCAAATGAACGAAGGTCAGACAATTAAAAGCTCAATTCCAGTTTATTATAACTATTAAAGACACTATTTATAAATCATACCTAGGTGTTATAAAACGTGATGACTTTAAATTAAGAAAATTTGTTGTTCCAGGAAAATGGACATTTCGATAAAAATCAGGTACACCGAAGCTTATTTTGGCATTACCTTATAAATCGTGACCATTTATGACAGAGAAAAAAACAGCAACATTTTTCATTTTCTTGTCAAAACCTTTAATCTTCTGGAGCTGCACTTGCTAAATTGTCCAGATTTTGTCCATCAAAGCGTATGAAGTGCCAGCCTTCACTGACAGTAAGGTCCTGAGCTCCTTTAGCAGCGTAGAAGTCTCGAGAGGGAGTATTCCAGTTCAACACAGACAACTGCAGCCGCACACATTGCTTATTTTTCCCCACCTGAGCAAATAAAGCAGCTTGTGTTTTTATCATGCACTGTTACCTCTTTATCACACAAAACACTCAATTCAGTTTTCACATTTATCACATTCAAAAGGCTTAAAGTTGCAATTAAAAAATAAATAAAAATACATATATATACAGTGGGTACGGAAAGTATTCAGACCCCTTTAAATTTTTCACTCTTTGTTTCATTGTAGCCATTTGCTAAAAATCAAAAAAGTTCATTTTATTTCTCATTAATGTACACTAAGCACCCCATCTTGACAGAAAAAAACAGAAATGTAGAAATTTGTGCAAATTTATTAAAAAAGAAAAACTGAAATATCACATGGTCATAAGTATTCAGACCCTTTGCTCAGTATTGAGTAGAAGCACCCTTTTGAGCTCGTACAGCCATCAGTCTTCTTGGGAATGATGCAACAAGCTTTTCACACCTGGATTTGGGGATCCTCTGCCATTCTTCCTTGCAGATCCTCTCCAGTTCCGTCAGGTTGGATGGTGAACGTTGGTGGACAGCCATTTTCAGGTCTCTCCAGAGATGCTCAATTGGGTTTAGGTCAGGGCTCTGGCTGGGCCAGTCAAGAATGGTCACAGAGTTGTTCCGAAGCCACTCCTTTGTTATTTTAGCTGTGTGCTTCGGGTCATTGTCTTGTTGGAAGGTGAACCTTCAGCCCAGTCTGAGGTCCAGAGCACTCTGGAAGAGGTTTTCTTCCAGGATATCTCTGTACTTGGCCGCATTCATCTTTCCTTCAATTGCAACCAGTCGTCCTGTCCCTGCAGCTGAAAAACACCCTCATAGCATGATGCTGCCACCACCATGTTTCACTGTTGGGATTGTATTGGGCAGGTGATGAGCAGTGCCTGGTTTTCTCCACACATACCGCTTAGAATTAACGCCAAAAAGTTCGATCTTGGTCTCATCAGACCAGAGAATCTTATTTCTCATAGTCTGGGAGTCCTTCATGTGTTTTTTGGCAAACTCTATGCGGGCTTTCATATGTCTTGCACTGAGGAGAGGCTTCCGTCGGGCCACTCTGCCATAAAGCCCCGACTGGTGGAGGGCTGCAGTGATAGTTGACTTTGTGGAACTTTCTCCCATCTCCCTACTGCATCTCTGGAGCTCAGCCACAGTGATCTTTGGGTTCTTCTTTACCTCTCTCACCAAGGCTCTTCTCCCACGATTGCTCAGTTTGGCTGGACGGCCAGGTCTAGGAAGAGTTCTGGTCGTCCCAAACTTCTTCCATTTAAGGATTATGGAGGCCACTGTGCTCTTAGGAACCTTGAGTGCTGCAGAAATTATTTTGTAACCTTGGCCAGATCTGTGCCTTGCCACAATTCTGTCTCTGAGCTCCTTGGACAGTTCCTTTGACCTCATGATTCTCATTTGCTCTGACATGCACTGTGAGCTGTGAGGTCTTATATAGACAGGTGTGTGCCTTTCCTAATCAAGTCCAATCAGTTTAATTAAACACAGCTGGACTCCAATGAAGGAGTAGAACCATCTCAGGGAGGATCAGAAGAAATGGACAGCATGAGTTAAATATGAGTGTCACAGCAAAGGGTCTAAATACTTATGACTATGTGATATTTCAGTTTTTCTTTTTTAATAAATTTGCACAAATTTCTACATTTCTGTTTTTTTCTGTCAAGATGAGGTGCTGAGTGTACATTAATGAGAAATAAAATGAACTTTTTTGATTTTAGCAAATGGCTGCAATGAAACAAAGAGTGAAAAATTTAAAGGGGTCTGAATACTTTCCGTACCCTGTATATACTGTATATATATATATATTCCTGTCATGAGCATATGTACAACACAACCATACCCAGTTCCTATTATTCACAGAAAATGATGCACAAGTAGTGGGAAAAAAAATTCTTACCTCAGCAACTTTGCTCAGTAAACCTTTGCCAATGCCCTTTCCTATGGAAGAAATCATCAGAAAAAAAACATGTGGGCACATTTATAAAAGAGGCTACACAGAGAAACATGAAATTAAGCATGAAAATAAATAAAAAATTCCTCCAGCATCTAAGTTTTGACCTGGTTGATAACACATACTGTACCTCTGAATTCTGGCATCACATAAAGGTCCTCCAAATACACTGACCGTCCCTTCCAAGTACTGTAAGTGTAAAAGTAAAGGGCGTATCCGACAACTGTAAAACCTTTAGTTAAAAAAAAAAAAAGAAAGAAATCAGCAATCAAATGGGCAAACAGGGAAATACCCAAACATACAACATACAAATATTGTAGAATATTATTGTCAATATAAAAACAGCGAGTTCATTTTACAGGCCTGTCATCCTCCACGTACCATGACTAAACTACGCATTTCCATGCCTTGCTAATGTGACAGACTTCTTCATAAGGAAGAAAGATGTCAAATTGGACTAAACTGAATGAATCTAATGCCAACTGTGTTGATGTGAAGTGAGTTGTAACTTTTAATCATAGAGTAGTGTTCCCTGTGTGTCTGAGCAATGTTTATGTTTCTTTCGAATATTTGGATGGACAATGCCACGAAGGAATACATGAACCACAACTGCGTCTGTTGATTTATTAGGTGGCACTTAAGTAGTCGTGATTTATTAGATGCTAAATAATCATATCTCTCTTTATCTAAAGTGCGAGGGCAGAGACCTTTTATTATCTGCGTAACATGCCGACAACATCAAGGCTGGATGACAAGGAAGAAAAACCATAGTCAAAAAAGAGGCCATGATCCAGCATTTACCTTCATTAGATTTATGCTCCTCGGGTACTTCTGCAACGAGGCATTCAAAGAAAGGATTCTGGCAGAAACCGTCACGCTCCAGCTCTAAAGTAACAAAGACAAAACTTACCAAAAGAGAGAGATTTCATCTTCCCATTACAAATAATTATAGCATTCTGCACCCAAGAGAATAGACATCTGAAAAGGAACACTTGAAACACCTGAAGGATAAAGTTTTGTTTTACAGCTTGGTTCTGATTTAATAGTAACAGGTGAAGTCCACACAAATTGTGACCTTTCTACAAAATAGTCCATCAAGACAAGTATCAGGGTGTAAATAAATGAAATGACACCAGCTGAGTCATATTCTTCTGCTGTACATCTCTAAGATTTACATAACTTATTAACTCGTAAACATATAAAAAGCATTTCCGACCTCATACAACATAAAGCCACATGGCTTGGATTCTTCATCAGTTCCACTGTCATTGCTGCACTGCTGCAGTGCTACCCGTAGGGCAGACTATACTGCCACCAGCTGTTGAGTCACGTCATCTTCAGTCAGCAGAAATGTCTATCGTGCCGAGCTTGTGCTCAAATATGTGGCTTACTTTTGAGTAAACTGGGAGAACAAGAGGCACCGGTAATCAAATGAGTTCCCTCCAGTGCCACTAGTGATCACGAACGCCAGTAGATCCCTTTAAATGTACTGCCAACATCACAGTTATACTATGTGCTGTCTACTATAACTGCTGTATTTGTATTAACCACTGTTTTTGAAACAAACACTCGGTTCTCAAGCTTCTAATATCTCACTGTACAGTTACAAGAGAGATTAATTGTAAAATGTGTAATTCAAACAGGAACTCAACTTGCATGTCAAATCGAAATTAAAACAGCGGGAAGAATTCTCATTTACCCTCCACACCTGCACAACCACATCTTTGAAAAACGTCTCCATGGGAGCTGCTCCGAACCCCCTGAAAATTCACCAATGCTGGGGTGATCTCTACTTCATCAAGCTAACTGTCATCTCATTGCTGTTACTGATTGCTGCACTCTATTTATAATTATCCATTCGGCACCACAATCTCACAGAGCAAGTTATACTTTCCACACACCGTCACACATGTCATGGTTGTACTAGACCTATTTCATAATAGATACTGGAAAAACACAGGTGTAAAATATCATTATTAACAGGTCACCCTGTTCTGCTATGTTCTCTGATTTATTTTTTATTTTTATGTTATTAGTTTTATCCGAGTTATTCAGTCTACTTCTTGGAGTTTTCACACCTTTGTTTATATTGTTTCTGTGCTTCGCTGACCTGATGAGCAAACATTAAAAATATTTGTCATATTCTTCCTCTCAGACGATCATTTTTTAGACTCCTTTGCAGTCACATAATTAATATGCATGTAACACTGGAGTTTTTTTTTTTCTGAATATTGGGATTGTGTACTTTTTAATGGTTTCCTATCATCTGGTTAAAGTTCATTCATTTGCTGGAGTTTGGACCTTCGTCATGTCACAGCAGGAAAGGCTCAGGTGCAATTACTAATATTAATGATGGCTGCATTCCACTTAGAGGGTCCAGGTATTGTTTGGGCGGGTTCACTGTTAATAACTACTGCACCTTTAATGGAACTGGTCCATTGATGATGTATTATATGATGTACAGGTAGCAGCACGAATCTCTGCCTGTCTGACTGACATCTCTCAGTGGATGTCCTCACACCACCTGAAAATCGACCTCAACAAGACGGAACTGCTCTTCCACCCTCGACCTGACTACTACCTTCGACAACTCTGTTATCCCCGACCCTGACTGCTAAGAACCTCGGCGTGACACTCGACAGTCAACTCTCCCTTACTGCAACGACACGTTCCTGTAGATACATGCTGCACAATATCAGGAGAATACGTCCTCTTCTGACTCAGAAGGCGGCGCAGGTTCTGGTCCAGGTTCTGGTCATCTCACGTCTGGACTACTGTAACTCCCTCCTGGCAGGTCTACCTGTTAGTACCATCCGTCCTCTGCAGCTCATCCAGAATGCCGCAGCTCGACTGGTCTTTAACCTCCTAAATCCACTCCTCCTCCTCCTCCTCCTCCTCCGCTCCCTTCACTGGTTACCAGTAGCTTCCCGCATCCGTTTCCAAACATTGGTACTTGCGTACCGTGCTGTGAACAGATCAGGTCCAGTGTACATCTAGGACATGGTCCAACCCTACACCCCAGCCCGCTCCCTCCGCTCTGCTCCTACCAATCGGCTTGTTGCTCCTCACTGAGCTAAACACTCAACAAAATCACGACTGTTTGCTGTCCTGTCTCCTAAATGGTGGAATGAGCTCCCCACCGACATCAGGACAGGAGAAACTCTGAACATCTTCCGCCGCAAACTAAAAACACACCTCTTCAGACTTTACCTTGAATAGTAGAACTTTAGTAGCACTTAAAATGGCACTTACTGATAGCACTTTGTCGTTTGGATTTCTTGAAGAAATTGTATTTTCTTAATTCTTGTTGTTCTGGGTTTTCTACCCTCATGGTTGAAATGCACTTATTGTAAGTCGCTTTGGATAAAAGCGTCAGCTAAATGAAATGTAATATACTATTTAATTACACCTGTGCTTTTCCTACTGCAGTCAAAATATCTGAGAACCGTCTTTATAAATGCCAGATATAGGCATTCATATTTGCATTACTTTACTTTTTCCCCCCTCCATATCATTCAGTTAATTGTAGAAGTACCTTCATGGGATATCTTCACTTGGTCAGGCATTTTTTCATAAACCGCCAACTCCTGAAAGAAATGGGTTTTCTCATTATGTGTAGCCTGCCATTTCACAAATAAAATAAAGGAAATGCAATAATTCATCACAACATACGTTAAAATCATTGAGATAATGGGTATTAGCACCGAGAAGCAGCTGAGAAGTGTAAAACATTGTGGAGGCGTTATTTAGGACGCGCACTGACTCACCATTATCATCCTCGAGATTTCTTTGCAGTCTTCTTTCGTTGCAGCACGTGTTCTGAAATTCATGTCTCCGGCAGGGTTTCACTTCTCTGTGCCCGAGTTTCCACAATTAAGTCCACGCTTCGCTCTGACTGAGGAGTCAAAAGGAAAACAATCATCACCGCGTTGAACTCACAGGAAACGGTTCCGATGTCATAATTGCGCTTTCAAAATAAAGCGTAAATGAATTACAACGTTTTCAAAAAATGTCAAGTTTTTTTTCAAATTTAATTTGTACTTTGTATTCAGATGAGTATCAGACCTTGATTTCACATTAAAAAAAAAAAAAAAATCCATATAACGATGAGTACAAACAACTTAATCCTGCCGTGCCATTAACAACTTTAAAACGCCAGATTGTATTATGTAACATTTTACTGTAATGCTCAGCGGGATTCCCAGTTGACCTAAGTGTTACATTTTTACCTTAAAAACTTGTTTTACTACTGCAACTCTGAACACTCAGCGGAAATTAACTTACTGTACTGATGTGGATCTTTGAGGTACTTGTTCATCTCTTAAGTATTTTCATTTAAAACGTAATACTGCAACAACAACAACAAAAATACCACTAAAACATGGTACTTTTACCTAGCAGGACACTATAAAGCAGCTAAAACTTCACCAGCTTCACTAGTAAAATACAATCGACATACTACTTTCATGACTATCAATTATCCAACAATATATATTTTTTTCTTCCGCATAATACATACTCTTACCTGTAATACCCTTCACTCAGTCAGGTGTTTTGGTCCACCTTCTTTTGGACATTTCTCTGTAAAGAGTGATGTGCGCTCTGAGTTTAACTGCTTTCAGATTCTTCTGCAGAAAGTAAAAGTTTCTCAGAGCTCAAGTTCTTTCCGTTGATGACACTGAAGTTTTACTTAAGTAACATTTTGAATGCAGGACTTTAACTTGTAGAGTTTTTTTCTTCTCCTTCTTGAAAGCTTTTACACCCGCACAGGATTTAAACTGTTGTGTTTAGGGATAATACCCATTTACAGATAATCATATGGTAGAAAACAAGGAAACTTAAGTATTATTTTCCTCTTTCATGCAAGTTTTGAGACAAATATTAAGATCTCTCCTCCGAAAACATAAAAAAAAAAAAAATGCTACGATTTTTGCAAGCATTTCTGAAAATGGCCGCATTAAATACCAGCTAAGCTTTTATGCGACTTTATGTCGGACTTGAGCAGAATATTGTCCCATTGAATGGAACCTGTCAACACATCCAGGCCAATGTGGGGTGCATTGGATGTTCACATATTGAGTGTTGGCAACACTTTCTTAAAGGTGAGAATAGATATATTCCTAACTGCGAGTGAGTTTTCTTTAAAATTATCTAAAAAAACACATCCAGCGGGAAGTTTCATACAAAATCTGATTTATTTTAGGGTAAAAAAAGAACATGAAATCAATTAGAATATAAGCTGAAACATTGAAGATCTCACAGATTGATCGGTTTTCATCGGGCATTAACATATTTACAACGTCTGGTCACATTTTCTCTTTATCAGTCAAGAGTTCCGATTTTCCCCTTAATACCACTTCAGAGTTTACCCTTTAAGTTCAGCCCAAACAAATCTCCTTGTGTGCTCCAACATGATTAGGATCTCCACTACCTAAACGAGTCTCAGTGTGGCGACTGCGTGCTCGCTCCAGGAGACTCAGACCGGTCAAGCACCGTTGTGGAAATTGAGGTGGGGAGCACAGAGCTCTTAGTCTCCAAAGAAGAAGAGGCAGACGAGGGCAGAGATACAACGATGTATTTCTGCAGAGGTCGTGAGGATGTCAGTCCAGAGCCAGAACCAGGTTCCAGTTTTACCAAGGGCTGCAAGGTCGAAGTGGCACTGGGAACAGTGCTCGTTACTGGTGAAGCCGACTGGGAAGAGCTGAGGGTGATTACCTGAAGGGAAGACAAAATGACAGATTTGGATTTTAGAGACGGGTTTCAGTAAATCTCTTCGATGTAAATCAGAGACCTTTGAAGGTTCACCCCATCACACTATGTATTCATAAAGAATAAGTTCATTATATCTGTATTCAGTTATTGTTACGTCTGTTGGTGCTTTTTGGTTTGCTGCTTTCAAATTGTGATTCATTATATTTTTTTTATAAAATTACCTCAACGGTTGTGCGTACGTGGTTATAGCTTGATTTAAAATGCTGATAAAAAGTTCAAGTCTGGGAAAAAGGTTTTATATTTTTATTATGTCTTACTTATAACATAACCCCAAAAAGCACCTTTTGCAAATATTCTCCAAGTGGTGGCGCTGTAGAGCAATGTTTCGGCGAATGTAAAACTGACAAATCAAAGTACCTGCTGAGTTGAGGCGGCTCCTGCACTGGTTGTCATGACAATGTACTTTGTTGCCGGGGGAGATGGCTGTGATGGGGTGCCAGCTCGCGGGGTCATCAGGGTGAGGGAGCTGGGAACCTTAATGATGCTGGGAGTGCGAGGACCTGTCGAGCCACTTAACCCACTTTGTGAGACTGAAAGTGTTGGACGAGGCTGCAACAAAGTAAAATCATTCATTATTAAACAGCGGCGCGCTAGTTTTACTCTCACATGTCCTTCTGCACTGCTTCACAACAACTCTGTATCGTAACTATTCTGCTATTATTACTAAAATATCCTCAAACATTTCCGCCTTCATATTTGGACAAAACATTTTTTATTAAGTATGAAGTGTACCTGTGTGATTGTTAATGTGGTTCTGTTAACTTGCTGAGCTTGCAGTGCTGCTTGAGTCCTGGCCTTTATTACATGGGAGCACAGCATGGGTCCCAGGTAACCATAGTCGGTCCGATACTGCTCCACATTGTCAGGCTGAGGTCGGATCTTGGCAATAACACTGGCACAGTGTTTCTTTGAAAAATGCAACGACAAAAGGTTACTACACCTTTAGACAGCTGACACATCGTTTTTCCTGACTTGCTTTGACCGTTATTAAATAGAATTGCATCAGTGTCTTCCTTTCCATGCACAATACTCATAGAACTTCATGTATTACCAGTAAGAGGCTTTGAACATGGTCAGCTCCTATCTTATCAATATTGGAGACCACAGGTCCTTCCATCACTGCTTTGATGCGAGCACCCTCTACAGAAAGCCGAGGAAGGATCAACGTCTTAATCACCTACGGAGGACAAAAGTAGGAGGTTGGAACCAATGGAACAAAGAGAACGAGGAAAAAAAAAAAGGCAGTGAAATCACACTCACATCAGGTCCCAGTTCAGCCAGTCCAGCGATGCAGCCGTATCGTGTCGTCCACTGTGTTTTTTCATCCAACCAACTCTGAAAAAAACATGTCTGACTAGTTTAGTATGTGAAGTGTTTCAAACAGTGGAGTCGAAGGTAAATTAGTAAAAATACCACCTCATATATACTGTATCTGAGGCAAGACATTTTTTTTTTCTAAAAGCTACCCATTAGCATATGTTTACCCTGTTAGGGAGCCCGAAAAGTGGTTATTTAAAATTTGTATTAGTTATTTAGAAAATTAAGTTATTACATTTTAACATAATCAAAATGTACAGTTGCACAACACCAGTGGTCAAATATCTCGTTCTTGACCGACTGAAGTTATGTCTGCATTTTCACTAGGGTTTTGTTTACATTATAAGATGTGGGGTGGACTGATGACCGCCGGGATAGATGGAACTAAAAGACGAGCGACAGGAGAGTCTTTTTGTCCGTCAGCAGAAGTTTGTGGATAGTCACCTCTCCCCAACAATATTTCTTGTCACAGCATTGACCATGTATCAGAATCAAGTCTATTGCATAAAGTACGTTATTGTGGACAAAGAATTTGCTTTGGTACGCAATAACCCACCTTCGTGAAAGTCTTGGTAATACGGGACTGGATGTTGTTGGTCGTCGTGCTGAAGGTTTTGCAACTTTGGGCCATTAGGCGAGCAGCAAAGTCGCGCAAAGCCCAGTGGTTGTCAACATCTGGTCTCAAACACAGCTGCTTACTCACAATGCAGGTGACCACAGCTGGGATGAGCTCATGCAGCTACACACAAAGGAAGAAAAAACAGATAAGAATAGAGTCGTATATTTATAGTATTTTAACATTTTGTTTAATATACTTACATATTTCTCCAAATACAGGGTGGGGTTGTCCATTAGAGCTTTGACCATCCGCATTAGATAAATCAACAGAGCCAAGTTGTTTTGCACCACATTTACACGAACCTTTGAAGAGAGCATAAAGTCAGCACTTTCAGGGGCGATGTGTTTGTGTTTTTTTTTTTATCTGATGCGAGTAATGTTTCAGAGCATTACAACAAGCATCCTTACTCCTTCAGAAATAAAGGTGCTGAATCTCGGAAGCATCTGATACAGGCCGGGATCAGTGGCGATACTCTGCAAAGCTTCCTGTGTGAAACATTTATCAAACGAAAGTTGCATGAAAAACGAGCTCAAAATAACGGAATTCTACAATTGGCTAAGTAATGTCACTTTATAGCTTGCTAATGAAAAGCCATGCCGTAATTTCTGGTCAAAACAAAAATGAGAACAATTGTGTTATTACTCAACATGTATAAAATAAAGCATATATATCCATACAGACAGACAGGCAGGACTTACCGCTCTCTTGGCTTCACAGGAGCCAACGCACGCTTCTGTGATTTCCTTGTAGTAGAGCTGCTGCTCCACAGACAGCTCATGAGTGCTGCGGGGTTTCAACCTTATTAGGCCCTTTTCCTTTCCTGAAAGAGACAGACACAAATATTGTTTTAAAGTATTTAAAGAGGGAAGAAGGAGACATGGCGGGGAGACAAGAGAGAGAAGTTAAATATAACAGAAGATACTGACCTTTGCCATCAGGAGCTGTTGCGCCCTGACCCTTGCCTTGAATCGTACCTTCCTCCTCCTGACCAGGTTTGGCGACTTTCAGGGGTTCCGTCGATTCAACCTTTTGTTGCTCTTTTGGTGCTGAATAGTAGTAAATAAAGCTTGCTTGTAAATCTTTCTGTCACGTATATAAATATGTTTTTGTGTGTTTTAAGAGAAGAAATTTTAAACAGGGCTAACCTGGTGGTGGATTTTCTGGAATAGAAGGCTGCACTCCCTCGATACTTAACCAGTGGGCTGTGGATTAACAAACAAGCATGGCATATACGTTTTAATATCCTCCAGCCACAACATAACAATACAATGTAATGAAGTACAATGACATGTAATAGTAATAATCTGCGTACCTTTGAGAGATACATCTAATGGAACTCTGGGGAGTGGTGTGTTTATAATGTCACTGAGGTCGACTTCCTTTTCCTCATAGAAATGAAGCTCTCTTCCACCACCACTCGCAAAGCGAAAAGGGATAAACTCTTGCGACTGGAACCCATACAGGGGCTGCAAAGAAAGAAATTTACTTCGAATTTAGACCCAATTCGGGCTTTTCTTCAAATAACATCCATCAAGTGACTTAATAAGGCAACAGTTAAAATATGCAAATCCTCCCTTACCTCCACATTTTTTAATTTGAGAGCATTATCTATGTCATTGGTGGTTAATTTACGTCTCTTCCCATGATGCATGAATTTCAGAGCATCCTATGTGAAAGGAAAAAAGGAAAGACATCAAACAGCAATCAAATATGACATAAAATAAGACAATCAAGAATTTGGTCTTACAGTAATTCAGTCACAAACAAAATATTTGCATCAGTCATTCATGTTTTACCTGTGCAATTTCTTTTATTCTGTAGCTGACTTCTTCACTCAGGGCTACGCAGCTTTCCTCCTGTAACTGCCCCACTCCCATCGACTCTGCCATGGCCTTCATCGACTCCGTGGGCAGGACGACCGAACACTGCTTCTGACGACGTTCCTCCGCCATGGCTGGCATAACAAAGCACAAAGGTCTGTAAATATAACCTCTCGTACGCTCGCACAAACTCAATTTCACACTTCCAGAAGAATCCTTTTTTTGATTCAGCCTCGCTTTTTGGGGGGTGCAAAATTTTCAGTCGAACAAAATTCGAACGGTTCACTGGCAAAAACAGACACTTGGTGGATCTTAGGTCACAATCACTGCATATACACGGCATATTACTGAATGACCAGATACAGTTTGCAATGTTTAACTGACTTTACAGCCTATAGTCTATTTCTGTAGATGCAATTGTGCTGAAAGTACATTTTCAATGTGCAGCCAGTCACTAAACTTCATTTAAACATTTTTCCAAATGACGTCATCAACAACCTTGTGTTCACAGACGTAGGAAACTACTGAGGGAATCCAGCAAGGAGGACAATCACATCACAAACACTGTGCATTCAACAATCGGTGTTCCACAGACTAAAAACACCCTTTTCGGTCATCAGAAGAAACAATTTTTTTACATTTACCATAAGCCAAAACCCACACGTGATAAAAAAAATAAAAAAAACATGCTGCCGGATAACTCTGTAACACAACCCTTTAAGTTTTATGTTAACATTAATGCAACATAAAGAACAACAAAGCCAAAGCTATGCGGCACGGTTTCAAAACAATGTTTAATGTGTTTGGATCTTGTTTTTTTTTTTTTTAATAATGCAGCTCTATTTGTGGCAGAACTTGAAACGTGTTTCATCATCAACATGCAGCTCAACCAGGTTTGCAAAGATGACAAACGTCCAAATGTGCAGAGCTAATGCAGGTCTTGTGCACATATAAACAGAAGGCCTAAATACATGTCCTGCACGCAGCATGTCCTTCAACTGAGCGTTAGTTTCATTAATAAGAGACTGACAACAAGTCCCCGCTGCTGTCAATGTCAAATATCCCGATTACATCCGCCTCGATTCAAAGTTAAAAGTTAAAAGTAAAATAGCGCAACGTCCAAAAAATACCAGCGGATGAATAGTTTTGAGGTTTGTTTTCCCTCTGAAGAGTTCATGTGTGTAAACAAACAGTGCGCCTTCAGAGAGCGGGTTAACCACACTGACGGGAAAACAACTAACCAGCGACGTGAAACGCAGAAACCAAAAAGTGCGTTCGCTCAAACGCAGCAACTTCATTGCAAAATAAAACATAAATAAACACGAGGCTGATTCCTGGGCCACTGGCTCCTGCACACTTCTTTAGTATGAACTTATACTTGCGCTAAATTTTAATGTATGTTAGCATGCGAGCTAATAACTTAGCTTCCGTTTTTACCTGTGTGAAGTTGCCCTCTCCTTTCTGAGTTTAAGCAGGAACTTATACGAATAAAATCAATCAGTGTTTACAACAACGGCGATTTCGCAGAGCTGTGTCTTCTCGATGAATATCCATTTCTCGGAGTAAATACTGAACTATTTCACGGACTGCTGCTGAGATCTCCGTTCATGAATTAGCGCTTGTGTTCCGTCGCCATTTTGAGTCACGTTCCGGTTGTGTTCTCGCGAGACTACAGTTAAGGACATATGCCAGATCGAGGAACTGCTTTAATACAAATTAAAGTATTACAATTAGGTTAAGGGAATATGTTTTGAATGGCAGCATTAAAAAAAAAACAACAACTCATAAATAGACAATTTCACATTATAACTAAATTAAAAGTCAGTTTTCCTGTTAAAAGCACCACTTAACCCTTTACGCAAGGATACTATCCCGGGTCGGAACTATTGTTATCCTCCAGTTTACGGCGGTGACTTTAAGCTGTAGCAACGGAGACAAACTTGAGGAGCGTGGAAGGGCATCGTAAGAAACAATCATGTACAGAGTTTTATCCCGGACTCTGTGTGCAGCACGAAATTCATCAGTCAGTGTCTACGAGTCGTGTGTATTAGCAGCTAAATGCGACAAGGCGGCAGCTCCATGTTTCAGGTGAGTTGAGGCGGCGACTGTCAGCTGTGATTGAACACGATGAAACACGGTGGGATGTCAAATACGACTACTGGGCTGCTCAGTGGTGTGTTTTGTCGAAGAAAACCTTGCATTGTAAATTGTAAATAGCTCGAGCTTTACTTCTCTCTAAGCAGAGGGAAAGGCATGTTGCAGTAGTTTCTTATTCTCACCATGTAGTGATGTATTTGCGGCATCATATTATTTTTGGTTTGCTCCGTATTAGACAGTGACAAGAGACAGATCATTTTAAGATGTATATAAACCACGCTACTTCGAAAAATAGTTTGTGTCTGACATGTTTTTTTCCCCACAAATATATCTCAATTATTTTCTAAAACGTCTTAAAGTGACACGTAATCCTTCTCACTCATGAAATGTTCCAGAAACTATGAATATACATATATATTTTGTTTTATCAAGTCTAACTGCTGGATACAAGATGTTGGGTATAGTCTGTTCTCAGCGTTTGTGCAGTGCAGGTTTTAATATTCCACAGCATACATGTGTAAATTGAATTAGACAAGGATCAACTTTAAAAATTATTTGTGGTGTCAGAAATGATGCTTATAGGCCTACGGCTTAAAATCAGATATTCAAGGAACGCAGATAAACCTTCCTCCTTCAGCAGATGATTGTGAAACCGGACATCTAGTTTTATAATCTTCATAAACTGCACATCATTCTGCAGAATGAAGCTAAAACAGTCAACTGTCGTAAAAAGAAGAAAACTTAATTGTGAACGGTGCTGTTGAAACGTTTTCAGAAATTGCGTGCACATATTTACATGCCAGTGTATAATCCAATATTGCCCTCGCCTAATAATATTCATTGCATTTTAATATTGAATATTATGATATATGTTCATTATTTAAATTCCTGTGAGCACTTCTCATTCTGACCTCTATAATGAGTGACTTTGTTTTCCTCTTAACACAGGGTAGTAAATGGCGGTGGAGTAAACGCTTTCAGCACAAATTCCGTCAGGCTGTGTGAAAAGAAAGACGACGTCGTCCCCTCTCATCAAGATGAGAAAACAAATGCCGATAAGGAGGGCGTCCCAACAGAATCCGGCCATGCAAAGATCGCCGAACGAAGGGAGGAGTCAGTAGTGTTGAAGGCAGATGATGGAAACGCAGCACAGCAGCAGATGGACGCTAAAACTGAGCAGCTTGTTGCGAAGCCAACCCAAGTCAAGGCCAATACAGCTAAAAGCGGGAAGGAGAGTCTCCTGGATCTTCTTGGAGCCATGAAGGTGGAAGTTACCAATAAGAGGAAGCTCAAAGCCTTAAAAGTGCAGCAAAATTATGATGCAGCTACACAATATAAATCAAAGCCAGCAGCGATGGAGAGCACCATCAGTATGTTTCAGCAGGCCACAGAGGAGGTGTCATCAAAGAGGTGAGAGGACGGGGAGAATTATTCAAACAGGTTGCATTACCTTATTAAAGTTCACATTTCTTTCCTTTCGCAGCGTTAGCAATAAAGCAGTATCTGTTGCCTCAGCATGATGACATTATCTTTACACCGTGCCACACATCTGAAGCCCTGGTTTCATTTCCCTCACTGCCTCTCTGCACTGTGTTTTTTAGTGAGACATTGGATCCTGATCTGGTTGCAGCAGCGTCTGCCGCTGCCTCCACTCTTCCTAACCACAGCCAGGCCGAGTCTGAGCTGCTCAGGCAGCTGAGGCAGCGCAAAGCCATTACCGAGGCTCAGAAGAAAGGCGACATGAACAACTTAGGGTTTGTTTCCAGAACATGCATGTTAAAGGAACAAATGTTTAAATGAGATGTTGATATATTTCTGGTTTTGAATTCTGAATAAAGTAAAATGAAATGCATCATTCACTTGTAATAAACATCCATCCAACAATGTTTTCTCAGAGTAATTATCGCTGACATGAAAGTAGGAAAGAATTCAAACCGACACAATGCCTGGCCGGCCGATCAGATCCGGTTTGATGACGACGGGCGAGGATACATGCACGACAGAGGAATCGCAGCTGAGCTGGTCGGTGTTCAGAGAAGGTAAATACTTTCATCACATCTTTACTCGGACAATTTTTTTTTTTTAGATGGATCGTGTGTTTAATGTGTGTTTTTTTATTTTTCAGGAGGAACTCGTTTCTTGGGAAAAGACTTAATATCTTCACCCGCATCACTGATGAAGATGGAGTTGAATCAGCAGTTGGTAAAGAGGATTTCTGCTTTAAGTCTGCTAACATTCATTGTCGATGTTTGCTTACAGTGGAGAGTTTTTGGTGTTATTTGTCGAGACTATTTTAGGAATAATTTTAGGATGTGGGTAAGTTGGGGTGATGTGGACAAAGTCAACATGACAATATTTTTCATAAAATACTTTATCAATATTGTGACAATAATTTAGTGATGACTAATGATGCTTTCACAAAATATTTACACAAGATTTTTGATAAATAATCATCGGTAATGTGGATATAATGACTAAGTTCATAAAGGTAAATAATAGAACAGCCAGAAAAGTGTGGCGAGTTCAGAAAATGGCATCACTTTATGGTAATGCAGCCTTTAAAAACCTTTAAAAGCAGGAAAAGACAACACTTATGCCATGTCACTATCCAAAAATCTCAGACAATATCTAGTTGTATATCACAATATAATATAAATAACATTCCCAGCCCCAATCTGTCAGATCAAAAAAAAAGCATGTAATCAGTGACTTATCTAAAAGCGATCTTCCTCTTCAACCCATTCATGCTTCGAGTATTCATGTGATGAGTGACAGTTTTTTTTCCTTCGTCCACCTGAATTGAGCCACTGCTGCTCAAATTGATGAAATGTGGTTCTGTAACAACAGAGTATGGTGCTTTATTCGTGCTTATTGTCATGGGATGTTGTTATGCAGGTAGTCTCTCCCAAACAAATAATGTCCCATTTTAAAATCTTCTCATTAACGTTCATCAGAATGACATTTTTAGGAGCTTTTACCAATAAAACAAATTCCTAATTCCTTAAAGTGGCTTAGATGCCTTTGACTTTATTCAATATGTGAAGATCTATGAATATGTCCAACATGTTCACGAGGTTAAAACCTTGATTTTCACTGGAGGGGGGGTCTTTAACTTCATTGGGACATCTGCTCCTAACACCGGTGTCATATTTTCAGCACAGCCAACTCTATGGGACGTGGAGTTTGCGAATCAGTTGGCTCTGTCGCCCAATCAAATGCCTCGCAACGGGTTTGAGGAAATGATCCACTGGACCAAAGAGGGGAAACTGTGGCAGTACCCGATCAACAATGAAGCCGGTGAGTGATGAAGGCTGTGTTTGACTTTATTGTATGGATGAGGGGGGAGTAAGGGCACACCGACAGTGTCTTCTTGTTCTATTGTTAGGTCTGGAGGAGGAGGCCAGTGTGCCGTTCCATGAGCACATCTTCTTAGGGAAACACTTGGAGGAGGGCTTCCCTCAGCAGGGACCGGTGCGTCACTTTATGGAGCTGGTGGTGGCCGGTCTGTCCAGAAACCCCTACCTGACTGTGCAGCAGAAGAAGGAGCACATCTCCTGGTTTAGAGACTATTTCCATCAAAAAGAGGAAGTCCTCAAGGAGGCGGATGTTTACCTCAACTAAACTTAAGACATTCAATTAAGTTTTCTTACTTCTCTTATTTGCTGGATGTGCACATAAAAACAAGAGAGGTTTTTTTTCAGCAGGTTTTGCAGCCATGATCGTCCTTACCCCCACAGTTTAACAGGTAGAGACTTGATTATATTTCTTCAAACCTCCAGGAGGCCCATTGGCGTGGATATTATTGAACCACTGTTTAGTCACTTAAACATTGGCTTGTCGCACGATGGAGGATAAATGTCAAGAAACAAAGTGAAATGTGAAAATTAAAGTCAAAAAGTACAGTTGTGGCTTTTTTCTTTTTGCAGTGAGCACCTGTCATCCCATCTGAACAGTGATCATGTAGTCCAGTGCTTCTGCAGGATATTAACTGACTATAGTGTGTCACTAGTGTGGTGCACAAACACCATCTATGCTGTCATATCAGTGCAATAATATTTGTGATACACAGGTGGTATTAAATGGTGTAAAAGGTGTTGAATTCATCTGCTTAAATTGAGTAAATATTGTCATTAAAGGCTTCCTTTTGGATCAAAACATATTTTCAGATTAGGTTGCAGCAACAAAAACAACAGTGGACAATTCAGACGGACGGATAATTAAAACATGGCTTGATGAAAATATTTTTGTATTCTGTATGTGTCAGATGTCAGACAAACCCCTGCAGTCATGATTGATGGTGTTTTCCCAGATAGGCTGTGAAAAAAGTTGAACCTGTGTGCAGCACTGAGGGACCTCAGATCGGGTTTACAGTAAGAGCGTAATTAGACCTTGAACCCTGTATCCTTCACAAAGGGAAGTGCTTTTAAAGTTAAACAACCTCCCCAACAATGTGCCATGCAGATTCCTGCTGGTCTAAAAACACCCTGCTCAATCTATTGTCTGGGAGCGTGGAAAATGACAGGTTGATGTTTGAAAGTGCCTCATTTCCACTTGTTGTTCACTTTTCCTTAAACAGAGTGATTGGCATGATATGATGTTGGCAGCACTTCCTTACTTTTGTTTGTGAGGGCCTTGTAAAGTACAAAAAAAGTGTTTCGGTGTGGAAAGACATCTGGTTCTGCACAGAAACGTGTACAAATATATCCCACTAGATGGCGCCAGTGACGGCTGTGGCGCCATATAATATTTCGATTTCTAATAGACATCAGGGCTGGAAACAAGCTATTTCAACAAAAAGCTCCTTCTCCATTAACATGTTTTGTGGTATTTAAATAATATGATAAACTTGAGTGATTAATTAACCTATAATTAAAATGATGTCATAACATTTTGTAAATTTATTGTTTTTGAAAATCAAATCATAAATAACTCTGAAAATAACTGCTGTGTTATGTGTTATGTTGTGTGCTATGGACTCTGAACATAAGACCTTTTGTGGGAAAATCCCAGCAACACAATATAAACATGTCATTCTTCTAAAAAAAAATAACCCACGTGTACAGAGACATTACTATGAAACCCACAAGGGACAAAACAGTCAATTCAGAATGAAATAAAAAGTGTTTCTGTTGGACGGATGCAGTACCATCGAAGCGCTAGGTGGAGTCCACATATTCCTCTGCCCATATGGTGCATTCAAAGTACGTAGGAAAAGTAAATACTCAAAATCGAGATGTAATGCGGTTCTGGCAGCTAGAAATACAGCAGCAATAACGACTGATCACTGTATGTAGTAATAAATCTGGTGTTATAATAACCTGACTAACACAACATTTTAATTCTTGTCTAAATGCCTATCGTTTAGCATCGGTAGCACCCAGCAAAGCAGAACATGTTAAACAGAAGCACAGTTTCCAGAGTCTGTAGCCTACAGCTCCTAATATCTATTATAAATAAGATGTCATGGACTTCACACTAGCCCTATAATATAATACTAATTAATGATTGCCTAATTAATTAGTCAATTAAACCGCATTTGATCTCGACTGCCATTTGTTATTATTAATTGTTGCAGTAAAGCTAATTTTAACTCCCACTTGATCTCCCAACCAAAAAGGAACTTGTATGCACCGTCAAGTTGTAAAACTCAGATAACGGAGCCTGGGAGTGGGCCCTGAAGGCAGCCTTATTCTCTGTACACTTGTTAATTGTGACAGCGGCAGACTTGAGATTTGCAACCAGCCGATGCAGGATAGTGTGAACTTCACTGAGGAACTTAAACGAAATTATTGTCTGTCTTTAAAATCACAGCTCTGGGACCTACAGTGTGAACACCCTATTGTTATACAGTCTATGTACTTTTAGCTGGGGGGGGGGGTTTCTTCAGGAATTATTGTTTATTTTTATGTGAGTCTATGTGACAGAGAGCGCCGGTTTGACCCTGACATGGCTGAGGTACCTCCACCACAGGCACAGCCGGTCGAGATAGACCCGGACTTCGAGCCTCTCTCCCGGCCGCGCTCTTGCACCTGGCCGCTGCCCCGGCCGGAGCTCATCGACCCGGCCAGCTCCAACACATCCTCCCCGGCACCGTCGGTGCAGCAGGAGCCGGGAGGAAACACCGAGTTCATCAGTAACCTCGGCTTGGTAGAGGAGGACTATGAGGAGTTTGCGGAGCACAAACCGCTTTGCGGTGCTTTTCAGTGTCGGGAGGGAAACTGTGCGCACCTACATCACCACCACCACCAGCACCACCAGCACCTCCAACAGCAGCAGCAGCAGATCCCGGGTCCGCAGCTGCCGCCTCAGCAACAGGTGCCTCCTTCCCCCGGGGTCCCACCTTTGGGTGGCTCTGGCCAGAGGAAGAGCAGCTCGTCCCGTCGAAACGCCTGGGGGAACATGTCGTACGCTGATCTGATTACCAAAGCGATAGATAGCTCGCCTGAAAAGAGGCTGACACTGTCTCAGATTTACGACTGGATGGTCAAGAATGTGCCTTACTTCAAGGATAAGGGAGACAGCAACAGCTCCGCGGGCTGGAAGGTGAGTGTCTGCGTGCACGTGAGGAACCTGAGATGGTTTGATAACGCCTTACAACCAAGCATTACCAAAAGATTATGACAGATTCATATGGGAAACAATAAAACTCCCATGTTAAATGTCATTCAGTGCAGTTAGAAGCACACCTAGACAACATGTGAACCTGGTTGTCCTCTATTTAATGTGCAAATAATACGTTTGTTTTTTTTTAACTGCACTGATGAAACTTTTACACTTTTTCCCTGTTGGTTTTTGCCTTCTAGGGTCCAAGTAGTGTGCAGATTTATGTAGTCCTGCTTAACAAACTGCAACAAATCACTTAACATCTAATTGTAATCCTAGATACTGGCTGTGGGGATAAATAGGCCCCTTTTCAAGACATTTTTACATGTTGTAGTAGGAAAATCACAGGTGTAAATAATTAAAAATAATCATGTTGCGGGTAACACCTATGTTTTTCCTACTGTCCAGTCTGTGATGTCACAGGAAGTGTTTTCTACCAGCTGGTGAGACATGAGCTACTACAATGTGGTCAGTCCAACATGATTAAGCAGCTTCATCCAGAGAGAGAAAGCACTTTTCTCACCTGTATGTTCTCAAGTTTGAATTTATCCCTTGGTCCCATTTACACAACTTGGTGAAGTGATCATCCAGTTACCAGTGCTGTCCACTCATTATGTCCAGTCTGACATGCAGTGTAGACTGCACATTACACCTTAAAGCAATCTGTCCTCTCTAGCAGAGTAGAGCTACATTGTTTCACCGAGGGATATGCAGATACAACTTCTGGTTCTAAACTTTTTTTTAAATATAAATTACAATTGATAAATAATAGGAAATAATGCCTTTTCTTTCTACCAGGGAGGGAGAGTAACATATTTTTCTCTGTGTAAAAAAAGGTTAAAAATAGTTTACCCGTTAGTTCTAAAACTGGGCTGCTGAAACTTAGTAACCTTTGAAGTTTTGGAACGGTTTCCTCTGTCAGGGGCAGCACACGCCTCTCTGCTGCATCAGTGAGGAAACTTACGGCTGTAAAGCAGCAGAGGACCAGCCAGAAATTCAGACCGCAAACATCCCAGACATTTACCTGAGAATATTTCTCTCTTTGTGCAGACCTGATGTACAACACTGCAAAAAAGAATTGAGCTAGTATGGAGAATATTTACCATCCAGGACGTCTTCAGCTTTATTAAATATCTGTTTGAGAATGAGGCTTTAGGTTTGACTGAGGAGAATGATGTGCAGGGATGTTTTGTAGGCCACCACAGATTTCACACGTACCTTTTCCTATTCCCAAACAAACCTGTGTGTCTACCAGAAAAAAACAGACTCATGTTAACGTTCGCATTTGTCTTGGAAAACCTGGCACCTTCCTGAAACTGTGTTTCCTGGCATGGAAATATTTAGAACAAAAGGGCAAGTTGTAAAAACATTTTCCCAATGCCTGCACAAACATGTTAATCCAGGTTTTGATATCATTCCGCTCAGGGAGAAGGCTAGTTAGGCATGATGGATAGAAATGAACTTTTAACATAAGCAGACAAAACCAAAGGTGTGGACCAAGGAAAGAGGCAAATTAAAGCCTGCACATTACAAAATCTGAGTTAAATTCATATTTCAGCTTCGCAGTCCTTCCTGAAACGCCTGCATTCTCATGAGACGTAATTTCAAAGTTGTCAGGAAATGCCTTTGGGAAGCCTCATTCAAATATAGTTCCCATTGTTTTACACCCCCACGTGAAAAGCCTGATCACAGCTTCTATTATGACTTATGGCCCTGCTGAACCTCCTCTTCTTAGCACTTCATCGACACTCTTTTGATATTAGGTGCGCTGGTTGGTGGGAATACAAACAGTTTTTTGAAAGGGAAGCAGCGTGGAGTAAACTCTCCGGAGCTTCTCTCCCCCCGACAATAACAGGAGGCGACACAAACAGCTCAATCAGTGTTGGGGAGTGTGTCGGAGGGGAAGGGGCTGGGAGAAGGGGATGCTGGGAACAACGTCAAACATCCTTCATTCCTGAGTGGTGTGCTCATATCTTTGTGTCCCTGTCTTCTTCGAGTTTCCTCAGCGGATGCTGCAGCCTGGAGAAAGGGATCGCTGCTCTTTATCCCGTCACTTCCTCTTGTGTCCTCTCTCAGGCCTTTTGCTGAAGGTGTCTGTGTTTGCTTAAGTGGAGTTCAGGGAGTTTAGCGTTTTCATAATAATGGTAATTTTGCTTTAAGACTCAAGATCTGTAAATAACAGGCAGGGACTACCATAATGTTTTTTATTTCTACATTCTTAAACCTTGTTTCTTCTGCATTTCTTCTCCTATAGGAGAATCAGTGGGACTTTAGATACTTTTCACATACTTGAACAGGGATCTTCTACTTCACCCTGATGCCCTTAATGGTTGGTCAACCTCATAATGAGTTACATAAAAATAAATCTCGCTATTTTGGGTAATTTTTCCCTATTTCAAATGTAAGAGAGAAAGGTTTTTCTGTAGCCGCCCTTTCCTTTGTGTGCCATTTAGTAACGCAACAAACGTCTAATGGACTTTCATCAAGAACAAAAGCCCCAGACTGCTTATCTTTTATAAAAAACCAACACATCTTTGCTCCAACCTCTGCATTCCTCGCTGTTGGCATGCCCGCCGGGCCTTGGAACCACGGGCTAATAGTTATTTTTACACTTTCCTGTTAAAAAAACACGACAGTCCCCCCCCCCACAATGAACTATGATGCATTTCCTGCCGAGTGGATGGAAAACAGTGCCATGTGTTAACATCCCCACCCTGCAAAACATGAGGCTGGAAAAAAGTGGGGGAATCAATGTGAGAGACCATACATGGATCCCGTTTGTGCATCAAATTCTATGTGAAGTCATTTTTTTTTAGTCCATTTCAACTTTCCTGTCACATATCAAGCAAAATCCTCAGTCTGGTTATTAAGTTTTGCTTCATACTCCGGCTTGTGTATTGACTTTGGAATCCACATGCATGTGGGTGTCCCTAATTGTAACGACAGACAGAGAATATAGCCACGAGCTATCGGGGTCTAAGCAAATCACAAGCAGTAGAGAACAAGAAGCACATCAAAGCAAAGCACATGCACACATTGCAACATTTTTTACAAGTTGTCCTAAAGCAGAATTGATCCATGAACCTTCAGATCCCCAGAGAAGGTTTCTTACAGACAGCGCCATAGGGGCAACGTACATTTGCACAACCGCCCAGTAAGTTAAGGGAATGACATTACATGTGCGGAAAAGGGGTGGTGTGGTGATAAAAAAAAACTGGAAAAAAAAAAATCAAATATCATTCTGATGAGGTCATGTGTATTGTCAAATATTTTGGTGAAGTTTAATCAAATGTTCGGTAAAATAGAAAATGTGCATACAGTACAAATTACAGAAAGATATTGAATATCACTGTGAAAATGTCATATCTAGTATCCAAAGTGTCAGTGTCAATTTTTGTAGCATCTTCATCTGGTGACAAAGGTAGTCTTTGATTGTTAATCTGTGATTAAATGTTGTCTGTTTGGTAGACTAAAGATATGCTAGCCTTACCTGCAGCATGTGCACTGCTCCTTTTCGTTTTCGACTAACACAGAAGTTTTTGTCAGCTGTAGTAGACTTCTTTGCATGTTTCGCGAAAGCTGTAATGCACCTTCAGGAGCATTACCGCCACCTTCTGGTGGTAGTAATACATAAAAAAAAGTGAGAAAATCCCCCACCTATTTATTTATTTTTATTTTTTATGAATTAACAACTTTTTAAAAGTTTGAAAATCCCTAGACTGGAATATCTTAACGTCTATTGGATGGATTACCATGAAGTTTTTCAGAGACATTGATGGTTCCCAGACGATGAACCCCAATGACTTTTAATCCCCTGATTTTTCCTGTACTACAACATGAGGGGCACGTTTCTATAACTATTGGATGGATTTACTAGAAATGCTGCCAATATGTCCCAGTGGTCACACATGGTACAGCAATAAAACAAAACATCTCCCCTTTCACCACTATTATGGAAAGAAGTCTGTTTAACATTATGATATGGCACCTGAAACTGCAAACATGGTCCATTATTATTATTATTATTATTATTGATATTTGTATGAAGAGTTTTTAATGCTCCATAGCATAGAAAACAGCAAAAACACTAATGTGACCTGCACAACAACAAACAAGCAGAGTGAAATTAATAGAAGTAGAAATTAATCCTTTTTTTTTATTTAATCAACTTCACAGCGGTTTGTAATTGTTGGTTTATAAACTCAGTTTGAGGACACAGGCCTGAAAAGAGACACCAGCTACTAAAAGAGGCCAGAAAACCCCCTGAATAACTGCCAGCTATTTGTCTTGGGATCACAAGGTTAAAAAGGGAGGCCTGCCCTAAATTTAAGAGGCCCACTAAAAGCTTCAAGTAACCCCATGAAGACAGGGAGGCTTGAGGCAGGGGCTTTCAAAGAAGAGCAGCCATGGCTTGAGGGAAGGTGGGGAGCGATCAGCTGACTGGCTGGCTGGGGGCTGAGGCCTGTGTACAGTCTGCTGTCTACACGTGTGAGTCTGTGGAATCTACGGCATGTGGATCTTTGCATTGTCCTCCAACCTGCACAGGATAATAACCCCCGTCTTTATTATATTCCTAAGAAATACATGGCCTCAAACCATTATGCAAAATACAAAAGACAGGGGGCAGAGGAAAGAGAAACAGGATCAAAAGAAACCGAGATTAGTGTCCAATCCGGTAACAACAAGTTGGCCTTATTTTACACTGTAAAGTGTGCAAAGAATGTGTGTCACTCACAAGATTAGGCCCAGAAAGATCAGCGATCAAGTTTATGATCACCTTGTTATTTTTGACTATTCAAGTGTGACGTAAGTACGGTGTGTGTGTGTGTGTGTGTGTGTGTGTGTGTGTGTGTGTGTGTGTGTGTGTGTGTGTGTGTGTGTGTGTGTGTGTGTGTGTGTGTGTGTGTGTGTGTGTGCGCGCGCGTTTCATTTCAAACATGTAAACTATTGCTATTATCATTTGCCCCCTCCTTGTTTATCTAAAGCTGAACCCCCGAACACAAAGCTCTCTATTTCTTTTCACGGTCCCACTTTGAAGCCATTGCAGAAGTAGGTCACTCAGTTTTATGCTCAGTGTTGATGAAGTAGCTTGCATTGTGCCTGGAGCCATGAAGAAGCGACATGCTCTCCACACCCAGCCACAGCGCTTCTCTTCTTCGGCTGCTAGTCTTGTTAACGCCTTGTAACAGAAAACTCAGGTCCCACGCTCGATTTCGATATTTGCTTCCGCGTCCTCGGTCAGAAAAGAAAGGGGGGGGGGGGGGGAGGTGTACAGGAAGACACTTTGTCAGGAAGTGGCTTGTCTTTTTACTGTAATCTCTGCAAGTGCTGTACTTTTGTATTTTACACCACATATCTGACTGTAGTTTTGTAGTTGCATGCTCGCAGAAAGTAGTTTAGAATCACTTGTCTAATTTTATATTTGCACTCAGAAGCAAGCTGTGTTTCGACCGTGCACATGTAGTCAAGCAGCATCAACTCATGTCTGACAAGCTTGACAAGTTATTTTTCTTTTTCACAAATACAATTTTGCCAGTGAGGTAAAATTTTGTGAGGTAGATATCAAAATTGTACTGTATTGATGTGAACATTATTATTATTATTTCACAAAATGTATTTGTACTAACTTTAGATAATCATTAAAAGTACTATATTCAAGAGTGAGGAGTCTCACACTGAAGCTTCAGTATTTTACATGCGACGGCATACATTTGCTTCATTGTTGCTACATAATGGTAACCATAATATTGTAACACTTATTTCAGACACGTTGCCCAGTCTTAATAGTGTCAGAGTTGTACAATCAAGCCGTTAGCAAAAGATCATACATTTCCCACACGCCTGAGGACCAAGCATGCACCTGTATGCTCAACAAACCTGCCAAGGAGTTTTCCACACCTGAACTCTTTTTGATTCCTAGCAGTGGCAGAGATTGTAACACTTTAATATTTCACTGTTGTTGTGATTCTGAAACATGAACATTCCCCAATTCCTTCATTCTCTGCAAGATTTGTCTAAAACCCTGTCTGCAGAAGCAACAACAACAAAAAAAACAACGCTTTGAGTTCAGTTGCTCCCACAGCCAGGGTCAATGGAGCAATGATTAGTAGGACAATCAATTTTTTTTTTTAAAGTTATACAATACAACAACCATGAATCACTGACAAATAAATCAAATGTAAAAGATATATGTTAAAGAATTACTTTAAAAAAAATCATATAATCGTACTCACAAATGAACAGTTCAATTTGTGAGCAATAAATTGCACAATTATACACCCAGGGGTTTTTTGCTGATAATGCTGGCTGATATTAGCCAATGTTAGCAAACTTAGCAGTGCGCTAAATTAGTTTGCTTACTTCAGCTCTAAATTGGTAAAATCTCCATGAGTTGATACGGAAGTTAGCGTTCCCACTTTTCACTTTTAAGAAATAGTTACCCTCACTTCAATGTTTTCTGGTAACTGCATGGGAGCTCTACAGGTAGTCGAAGAACATGAAGGCTAATTTGTTTTCCCCTGTTGTTTTTCATCACGAACAGCTCTCATCCTTGATACAAAACCGAATTACTGATTTGAGAAGCAGCTGGTCTCCAGCATTTGGGTCTCCTGGGAGATCCTCTGTCCTGTCTGTGGTTGTGTCTGGTGGTCTATGTAAAATGCTTGGACCAATCGCAAGTGGGGCCACTTTCACTGTGGCTGCACCTGTTCCTGCGACTGTGCCCTGTTTGTTTACTTATTCTGTGACCGTTACTGCAAGCCTCATGCTTCACTACACAAGAAACAGCAGCTGTGTTGGTTCGATTGTTTTGAAGTCCAGTAGGAGGAGTCATTTCAGGTTGCAGCAGATTGTTTTGATGGTATTGAGATGGTGCACCGTTCTCCATCGTCCAGCGCCAGTTTGCAAAGTGCTGCTATGTATCTGAGCTGGGTAGCAGCAGGTGGACTCTGTAGCGAGACAACCGCTTTCTGCTGCTTCCTCCAGCAGCATTTCTGAGAGCGAACTGAAAATCAACTTTGTCCGAAGTCAGTCCTTCCCCATGTCAGGCGTTCTTGCACCAGATAACCTCTATGTGACATTCAAACTCACATATTCTGTCAGATGCAGCCTTGCAAGATATTTTGTCTTAAAGTAAAGAACAGCAAATGGCAAAGGAGCATTATATTCCAATAAATGACTCTTTAACAGACTTATGTTGGATCACTGCTTTAATTACTCAACAGATCTTCTTTCTTTAACATTTATGTCACTTGCAGGGCTCCGTAATCTGTGCCTGGGAATTTCCCTGGTCGACAAGAAAGGTCAATGGGGAGCAATTTGATTTCTTAACGCCTCACATTCAGATGAGCTGTCACGCAGCTACAGGTGCACACAGTTCACCACTTCAAAGGCAGTAAAAAGTGATGCCCATAACAATACATTTTTATAAAAAGGGTTTAGCAACAATGAAGCATATGGGCCACGTTGAGTCAGGCTTTCAGTGAAATAATGTGCGATTGGGGCTCCTCCTGAATTAGTGAAGCAGGGGATGTCTTTTGTTCTCTTCGGGCTGAGGTGAGGTCTGTCTCAGACGAGGATTATCCCCGGCCGAGAAGAGAATGCCTCCTTTCCAGGGCCCAGTCATGCAGCGCATGATCTATTGTGGGCACTAATCAGAGGATGTAGACATTTGCATATCAGCAGTGATCTCAGCCATGCGTGAGCTAGACATATCGTTTGATTCGTGGAAGAAAGGTTGGTTTACAGACTGAGTCTGTGCACCACACCGTTAAGATCTCAGGTCCTCCACTAATGACTCATTTCCTGTCTTCAGTTTTAGATTCATGTGAAAAAGACCCAAAAAAAAAGGTCACAAATCAGATGAACACTGCATTTTGTGACCATGCACTGAGCACTAATTCTACCTCGAACCTCTGCAGGCTGCATATGCAGGATGTCCTCTGACACAGGAAGCCTTATTTAAAAGTCAGTGGAAGAGAAGGGGGAGTCTGGTTCAGGTCGTGTGTGTGTGTGTGTGTGTGTGTGTGTGTGTGTGTGTGTGTGTGTGTGTGTGTGTGTGTGTGTGTGTGTGTGTGTGTGTGTGTGTGTGTGTGTGTGTGTGTGTGTGTGTGTGTGTGTGTGTGTGTGGAAGGGGGAGGGAGTGAGGGGAGTTACAGTGAGTCACAAAGCAGGTCTGGCCCAGCGTGTCACATCTGATGCTTGTCCTCGACCTCTCTCTATTCCTTTTCCATCCAACCTGTTTGCATGTCTCTGTCAGCGCCGGCTGAGGAGCTCGTGTTCAGCATACAGTGAACTCATTGACCCCAGCTCCGCCAGCAAAAACATCTCACTCTGTCACCCTCCCCATCTTTGCTTTGAACTCCATAACCTCCCTTTCCTTTCTTTTGAGTACAAAAATTCTCATTTGTGCACAGCCCTCTGCCTTCACTCTATGTTGATGTACAGTTTGAGGTTGAACTTGTGGTTCAGTGCCTTCGTGTGGGAACAGACCTACAAAATAATAGTTTTAAGTTTTTTGTTCGTATTTAGTATTTAATTATTCTGAGTAATGCTGCTCAGATTTTTTTTCTTTTTTAATGTACTTTATTTTGCCATTTTTCTGTTAGAAACTAGCAATACTCTTAAAATATGTAATTCAGCAATAACTCAAAATTGAACGCGACATAATTCTGTGTATATGAGTCATATTCTTGCCAAAAGCCGAAACTCAAACTAAGACCAACATTTCAGAGCCACACTCAGACAACCATGTGTTGTTTTAAATGTGAGGATCTTCCTCTCCATAGCTTGTATGTCCCTGGTGGATCTTGTGGCTGGGGTCATTTGGTTTTACTAACTGCAGGGAGCTGCTCTCTCGTTCACTTGGGTATTTAGAGGGAATTCCCAGCTGGTACATCTTGTGTTGCACTTTTGCCCACCATCCACCACAGACAGTTGCATTTTAGGTCCATATATTAGGTCTATAGAGACCAGGCAGTACAGTATGTCTGTGTAGTGTACGGCCATATTTCCGTTGTTTTTCTTCCTGAGAGAGTTACCGCACGAGGCGCCTCGGTGTCCTTCATGGGGTTCATAACATAGCATTACAGAAAACGGGCTGAACGAGGCTTTAGGTGTATACATGTTAGGACAAGGACAAATGGGACCGCATACAAAAAAGGGAGCAAGTTGGTTAAAACCAAAGTTTTCATAGACGAGACTGAATCTTTAGGCACGTATTGAGCAACTGTGATGATTTGGATCCTTTTATTTTATGCAACGCGTGTGTTAAATGAAAAATGTGCCTCTTTTTGGTTTTCCCACATGGTGTTTTTTAGTCTGGAGCAGTGAGGAGCAGCTGCTGATGCTGCTGGACTGGTTGGATAGAGCTCTGCAGATAAAACTTGACGGACATCACTGGAAACATACATGACAACCCCAAAAAAGCTCTTAACATGGGGCTCTCAAAGCTGGAGTTAATTTCAGAACTTTGGTACAAACAATTAAAGGATGATAAAAGTTCATCAACATAACTTTAAAAGGTGAAATACTTCAATGAAACCTAGCACATAAAAGCGCAGGAGGAGACTGAGACAAGTCTCTGAAAATGTTTCCACTCCCTGTCTGGTAAATACACTAAAACTTTAAGAACACTGTATGTAGTTGTTCTCACTTTGCGTTACAGATTCTTGTGTTTTGGAGAAAAGCAACTCTTCAGTTCTGTAATAGTAGTTCTGCCTTTAAATAGAATCTTACAGATGCACTGGAATAGTTCATTAGTTCTTTCATAAACAAAATATTGAACAATCAGTTGCCCAATAACTTATCTTTGGAACATGAATTTCTTTTTTTGAACTCCTCACCGTGCCACATAGTGGCTTCACACTATGTGGCACAACTTCACACACAACTGTGATGTTTCTGTGACAGAAGTCTCACAAATGATTCACCCTTTTCACATTCAGAACTCCATCAGACACAACCTGTCGCTGCACAGCCGCTTTGTGCGCATACAGAATGAGGGAACCGGGAAAAGCTCCTGGTGGATACTGAACCCAGAAGGAGGAAAGAATGGAAAGTCTCCTCGACGCAGAGCTGCCTCCATGGACAACAACAATAAGTTTGTCAAGAGCCAAAGAAGGGCCACAAAGAAAAAGGTACATATTGTTTTATTGACAATGTGCTCCTGTAATTAACATCCTTAGATTTATACAAGTTTTAGTGAAGGTTACACTTGTAGTTTCATTGCAGCCTGCGAGCGCTAATGATGGTTTTCTTGCCCTAGATGGCGCTGCAGGAGGGGGTTGAGGGAGGAGCAGGTAGCCCTGGTTCCCAGTACTCCAACTGGCTGGGAAGCCCCAACTCTCACAGTAACGAGGACTTGGAGTCCTGGAGCTCCTTTAGGACCCGCACCAGCTCTGACGCCAGCACTCTAAGTGGTCGTCGTTCACCTTTCCCTCCTGAGCAAGATGACCTGGGGGAGTCTGACGCCCACATACTGTATCCTGGAGCGGCGGGGACCAAGATAACCTCCACCCTGTCCAGTCTGTCAGAGGTGGCCGGATCCCTGGGCCAGCGGGGCTCAGAGAACGTCATGGAGAGTTTGCTGGATAACCTGAACCTGGTGTCTCCTAAAACCCCGCAGTTGGGCTCTGACTCCTCACATTCCTCAAATGCCACCATGCTCCAGAGTGGCCCCTACAGCTCCAGCTTGACCCCACACCAGGACTACCATAAGTGCATGTATGGCCAGGTGAGGATGAACTCCCTGTCCCCTGTTCCCATGCACACACTTCCAGAGGTCAAGCCAGGCTTTGGGGCTTATGAGAACCAGTATATCTGCCCTGCTGGCCTCCTCAAAGAGCTGCTGACCGCAGATGCAGATGCCAGTAGGGACATGATCCCCTCGAGGGACACACTAGTGTCTGAGGTTGGGAGGAGAAGCTGCCTAATGCCCACTTACAGCAGCCAGAGCCATGTTGGGGGTCACAATGGAGTAAAAATGATGAATAACCCTCACAGTCGCCCAGTTCCTCATGTAAATCCACAAGCTATACATAGCCAGGGTCCTACCACTTCACGAGACTTGAATAGCTGTAACATGATCCCCCTGACTAGTCTGACTAGTCTTTCAGAGGTCCCTCCTAGGATGACCAGCCTGAGGACATGCATGCAGCAACCCCGTGGACACCCAATACACACTAATGATGTCTCGGCAAGCTACGGCAGCAGCAACAGCTACAGGGAACTGAACTCTGTTCACCCGCACGGTCATCATCAGGAGCGGCTGCCCAGTGACCTGGACAACATGTCCATCGAGAGGTTTGAATGTGACCTGGAGTCTGTCCTTCATGACACGCTCATGGATGGTGGTGGGCTGGACTTTAATTTTGATCCTGCAGCTGGGACTCATGGGTTTTCCCAGAGGGTGAAGACGACCACTCACAGCTGGGTGTCGAGTTAGGTCGCCTGGTGGATCACAAACAGGTGAGACAGTCTGGCAGCAAGTACATTTAAATATGACGTGTAACAAATCTTCAATATGTTTCTCATCCCTGAACAGTTTTCTTTCTCCCTCACAGGGTTTTCTTCACATCATGCCACAGCCTACCTTGATTTGAATACTGAAAAGTATACTGTATATCCAAAGAGGCCACCATTTATCACTGTCCACAGAGCATCCGACACAAACCTATTTAAAAAATGTACATTCTGAGTTTCACCTCCACGTATGACAGTCATGCTATGACTTTACATTTCAGAGTAAATGGAAGTTTGTTAATTAGATTCTTTTACTTAAATGAGACACAACAGCCAAAACATTTTTCATTCATGACAGCAGAGAGACAAGCCCGGTGAAATAGGAAATATGTATATGTTTTTGTTTTTGGTTCATCATGATATATAAAAAATACACAGTACCGTATATTACATATGACACAGTACCGTATTTCAGTGCCTAACAACAAATAGAGCTTAAGTTATGTATGACTTAAGGGCCAGTCTGACTTTGGGTCAAAACTGCACAATTACCTTTTAACACTGAACTTTGCAGTAGCTGGTAGGCTTAGAAAGAAATACCTGTAGGACTTTGAGGTGCACTGGAAACACAACAACTCAGTTTTAAGTTAGGGTTTGACCACACACTGCTTTGTGGGTGATGGAAGAAGTTTTAACATCACCTCTTTACTTGCTAACCTCTGGTGAAAGGAGCCCATATATTGTTGGATAACATGGGGCCAACATAGCAGCCGTGGCCTATTTAGTGAGATAAAAGAAAAACTGTTGCCCACTGAGACTGAATCTACTCATCAAGCAGTGGTATTTGGCCCAAGTGTTTGAAATTACATGTATAATTTAATAATGGCACCAATATATTTTAAAAAGGACTTTTTATTATATTTTTGCAAACCATAAACCTGCCAAATATGGTGCGCTATACGATGTGATTGGTGAAGGATCGCAGCTTTTAACGGTTTCATTTGTAAAGGTCTTTTAAGAACCAACTCTGAACTGCAAATGATTACACAACTGTTAACCTAGTGAAATCCTTCGGCCTAAAAGATAGGTAAACCCGGACATCATCTGAGTAGTGATATATATTAAGATTAGGAAAGTAGTAAATTAAATTAAGAGGAAATACAGAAATATGTGCAGGAATATACCTCTGGGCAACACCACACAGAAGATTATGAAACAAATATATACTGAAAATATTCCGATTTGAATAATATCAGCTTAAATGTTTATAGATATATGTTGTGGTACAGTGCTGTCAAATGCAGCACTCTGGTCGAATATCAGCCATATCTTCTCAGCTATGATGTCATCAGAGACCCTAAAACAAACTCATAATTAATTAATTTACTGTGTGAAGGTATTTATTTATGTTTTTATTTTATTTTTAGCTTGTTGATTATTGCTTTTGTACTTTAAAAAAAAAAAAAAAAAAAAAATTGTTCATATGCTGTGTATAATGTGTTTTGAAGTTACTATTTTTTTTTATTTTACATCAAACTAATCTCAAAGACAGAAATTACAGACATCAGAGATGTCACCATCTAAAACATGTTTACTGAAAGTTCGTATCAGTCCCAATTAATGTAGACGAGTCCACTAAAAAAAATGTTGCAGGTTTAGGAACAGTAATGCTCCTCAAGGTTATTTTGCCTTGATTGACTCTTATGTACAGTTATGAATGTCGCAGTAAGTGGAACATTTCCAAACTTTGGTCTCTGATTACACGACCCCCCCATAAATTTCATTCCGACTATTAAATGGGTGGTTATCATTACACAACTGTGCGAGGACTAGTAAAGGTTTATTAATCTGACTGGACAAACTGCACCCTGGAAGGTTACAATAATTGTGGACAAATGGTTGGACGGATTGACACTTTCACCCAGGAAACCGTTGTCTTTGTTACGTGTGAAAACAAAAGTCAACGTCGTTTTGTTTTAAGTTACATGTACGTTAGTTAACGTCCGTAAAGTTTTTTTTAGTTGGCGTAAGCTACTTCGAGATGTAACTTTCGTAATTAATGGACCCCTAGTAACCCAAACCATGATCTTTCGCCGACCAAGTAGTTTTGGTGACTAAACCTAACCAAACTGCATCTGAGTCCAAATGTAGACCACGTGTTTATTATTGTTACCGTGACAACAAAGGTCCAGTATGACTGCTGCTGGTACTCTCCAACGGTCATATCGTGTTTATAATGGCCTCCTGAGTCCTTTAGTGGGTTTAGTAGGCCTCAACTAGCCCATATGGGAAGTATCTGTTATCAGACCTATTCAATGGTCTGATAACAGTAAGATGATAAACTCTACCAAGCTGAAAGTTATATATATATATATATATTTATATATATATATAAAAAAAAACAACGTGTTGGATCAATTTGAAATCAAAGCTGTTTTCATCACTTCCTGAGAAAGGGATATTTTGGAGAACTGGACATTTTTACTGAGACACAAAGACTGGAAATAAATGATGATCTGTAGAGTTTGGCCAACATAGAAAAGGGTTTGCTGGTTATGTACCTCCAAGCAGCTACGGTTGTTATGCACCAAAGACTTTTTCACTCCACCAAACACATTTTAAAGCGTGTTGACTCACTGTGCCTACACCGCCTCACATCCTTGTAATGTTGTACATATAATTTTCTTTAGTAGTTCAGTTTTGTATGAGTTTTAAATGACTTACTTATACTGTATGTAAGATTGCGTTGGACATGGTTGTTTACATATCTCAGTCCAAACTATATCAACGAATATATGAACACTCATACCTCAAAATATTTTACCTCTGATGGGTTGAACTGATTTTTCCTGCCATTTTTCTCAGTGAGTAATGTATTCTTCATTTTGTACATAGTTTTTGTTTTATATTTCATATCTGATGCTGAAACCAGTTATATTTGGACCCATTCAGCGAGAAAGGCATCGTCTGTATTTGTATTTCTAATGTTTTCTTGTGCTTGAGGATTATAGCCATTAGAGTCTAGTGAATTTTATGTAACAGCACAGTAAATCCTTGTCGGAAATTTACATTTTGAAAGTTTTTCTTTTTTTTCAAAGAATAGTGTATTCATCTGTCATCTGACAAAATTCAATGCAAGGTATTCTGTCAAAAGAATTGTATTATTTTGTGGCATAAAAAGTACTACTTCATTAATTATTAAATCAAGATTAAAAATGTGATGGGACCATTTTAACAAAGTTACCGAGCACACATTAGAAGTGCTTGAGTCTGTTACATTTCACTTGAAAAAATTACATATAATACATTCAATCTTTAACATGACACAAACACAAAGATGAAAACAACGTGCAAATTCTTTTTTCAGGAAAAATGAAATGCAAACTTATTTTGTCTTCGATATCCACATCCAGGTATTTCTGAAAGAATGCAGTTTTTTCTACAGTATGTAATCCATTCAATGCATAAATCACCTCTTACAATTAAAGGAAGAAAAACTGAATAGAAACTTTGTCTCTTTATTATATATCAGTTTTGATATTTTAAATGTGAAAGCTTTTCACATTGCTGTCAAATCCAATGTAATACTTCTCTCACCCAATTATTTGAGTTCATACAAAGGAAGATTTTAGGAGGTCCCTTACAGAAAAAACACATAACTTTCACGTGCAAAAACTCATGTGCCCACATACACATGTGATTCTGCACATGTGAAACGTGTATTTTGTCCATGGGAAATGTGGTTTGGGAACATTTGCATGGTGTAGTGTGTGAAGCTCATGTAGATTCCCTTGCAAAAACTTCACATATTCTCCGCATGTTATTATATATTGCGACATGTGGTAATCATGATTCATACATGTGATCACGTGTCCTCTATGAAAATGTAATGTTTTTTTTGTTTTTTTTGTAAGGAGTCACAAATTTGATACATTTAATTTTACAAAACAGATTGTGTTTTTTTCAGGAATGCACCATACATATTTTGCTACCTCACTACAGAAAAAACAACATTTTGTAGAATCCTTGAAAAATCTATGTTTTCTTTGTTTTATCAGTTCAGTGTTTTCAAATTTATGTTTATGTTCATAAGATAGAACAAATGTTGCCGTTTTCTGTTTCTCTCGTCTCTGACTGTGTCTGTGATCAGTTCTTAAGTGTAATCCTTCCATTTTCACTGACAGCCGTGTCACCACATTTACTTTAATATTAAGCAGGATTTTGGGACACCAATACTGTTACTTTAAAAAAACAACATTAAACTCTAGTACCAGACTGCCTCAAGCAGTGAAAGAGAGACTGTGAGGAATGAGGCTCGTGCAGATTGGACACCCATCATTAAGCACACATGCAGCCCACATGCTTTTTTATCCAGATCCTCGGAGGTCATGCCAGGCCACACAGGTTAGTGCAGTAAGTGCTTCAATTCAAGGTCACTTAAACTGAGGACTTTTGTGATGTGAAATGATAAAACAATAGATAAAAATAGGTCACATAAAACATATCTACAATTTGTTCTCCTGTTGTTCAGCTGTCCGTAAACAGTCTTAGTCTTTAGAGAACATTTTCTCTAATGTGTAAGGCAATTATGACTCATGAGATATTACATCTTGCTGCAGGCTTTAAGTAAGTGTATCACTGAGTAAGTCAAATTTAACACCAAGATCAACACCAGTGAAAGACTTACAGCCTTTTACAATAGTTCAGCCCTGTCAAAGAGAAGCTCATTAAAGCGGGTGATTTGATCAGAGTTGATTTCTTAAGCTAGTTGTCATTTCCTTTCACAGCTTGAATAAATGTGGTTGTTCACAAGTCTTTCTGGAATAAAAGTAAACCACTGAGTCATGCAATCTAACCAACATGTACTCGTGAGAAGTGCAATAAATTAGTGAAATGAGTCATTATATCTGCTGATAAAACATACTACACGTCGAAACACCATGCCTACAAATAGTTCCCAGGTTACCCACTCAGGGCAGGTGCTCAGTTAAAAGTCCTTTGATTTCTCCTTGACTTTTGATTACTATCAGGGCACGTTTTCATTCCTTCCTCCTGGCTCACTCAGTCTACAACATTGTCTGAGCTGGGATCTGGTTTCTTGGACTTCGGGATATACAGTGATGGACAGGGTGTGCTGGTAGGCCATGTAATATATAGGGAAAACCATTAAAACAGATTGAGTCTCTCTTTAAGCTGCAGCTGAACCATAGTTCATCTACAGTGGGAGTCTTGTGTTTTCAGGAGCAATATTTAGCATCTCCAACTTTAATAATCAGTTTAAGTGTGGCAGTATCAATGAAAAACAATGATAATAAGAATTTGTCTGATAATATAGAACAGCCTTTTTAATTAAAAAATAATAATGCTTTTTGTTTGGTCATTTCTGGTAGTGAGACATACATTTGTGACAACATTGCAGCATGTGTTTATTCCCTTGTCATGTTAATGAAATACACATTTTATATCACTTTGTGTATTAAGAAAAAGGATATTGCACTCTTGTTCCATCAATCTGTTTGTGTTAATAGCCAGTGTAACACACCCCATCATCTTTACACACCATTAATCACACAGTGAGATCTATTCAACAGGAAGGTGGCTGAAGTGGATGTTGTTTTCAGAGTTGTCGGGTCACCTCTCCTGCCTGTCTGCTCAATAAAGTGTATTAAGAGTAGCTAGGTGGGTTGCCTTGTGGAGTAAAAGAGACATCCGCTGTCATGTATTCGTCTGACTGGGGCACGTCTTGGCAGCTTCGTGGGTTACAAAACAGGCTCTCAGCATACTCCCTGTGCCTGCATGGGATTTAAGTCCACCGACACGCTAGTTCGGTTGATAGGTGATTCTAAATTGGTTTCAGGTGTCTATCCTTCTGTGTTGGCCCTGTGATGGCCTGGGGAACTTTCCAGGATGTATCATGCCATGGCCCAAAGTCAGCTGGGATCGGCTCCAGCCTGCTTATGATGAAGCAGGTATAGATAATTGATTGGCTCCAACACCAAACCTGCTTCAATGCCAGCTTACTAATTGCACCTGCACAGTGTCTGTTCCGTGTTGAATGTGAAGGAAACTCCACAGACCTACAAATGTGAGTTTTGTGCTATTATTTTAAAAGAATGAGTAATTAATCAAATAAATGTACAAAACTTTAAAAAAAAAAAAAAAAAAAAAAAAAAGAAACCCTCACACACGCTTTAAGGTAATAACTGTACAGTTTGTATATTGGCTGATTGGGACCAACACAAGGTTTGGGTTGGTGATTTGTGACAGAAAATTAATATCACCCGTGCACTCACTACATGATTTTCTCAATGACCTAATCCACCCAATGCCTTAAACTTGAATGTACAATCCTGAAACTGAGATTAGGGGTCATAGCCTGGGAGAAACCTGAATATGGCTGTAATTTAACAAATTGCGAGCCTTTGTCTTTGTGTCTCTGACTGTGGAGATTATTCTGTAATACAACACATCAGAAACCTGATTTGTTCCAAAAACATTATTTCATGACACAGATGTGCCCTGCTGTCCTCCCACTGCTGCTTGATGCCTCTAATTGGCTCATAGAAAAAGCAGCAGAACCTCTATTAATATTTACATGGAGTGGAAGATGAATGTTTGTATAATGTACCACTGGGCTGATGAACGTTATTGTTGCCATGCCTGTGTAAATAAGATGGGCCTTTGACGATAGTTTCTCCCAAAGGGGGGTGATGGAGGGGTTGCACAGCAAGCTGGGGATGGGCTAATTTATCTGTGTGGTTCAGGCACAAAGCCAGGAAATTAGGTGCTCAGGGCTTTTGGACCTTTGCTAATATAAAACCCAACATGCATAAGCACACCCTGCATCAGAGATGCAGTGGATGTCTGAATCTCTCAGGAGGAGGCCAAGATAAAGATTGATTAGATTAACCTGGCAGCAGCCGGCTGATCGGTCCCATCATATGATTCTTGAAGAGGAAACAACAAAAATCATGTTGGTCGTATGAGTGCAAACAACTTGTGGATCAAGGCTGGATCTTCACTCAGGAGGGCAGCAGCATAGGTGCTTTCAATTTCAGTAACTTCTCAAATAAAATACTATCCTTGTTTGGGAATATGTTTAGCATGCTTAGTTTGGGTCTTCAGCCACAAACAGTAGGAGAACTTCAGATGGAGGAAATGGTGCATATTTTGGTATGTGGTATACATTTGTCTCTGTTGTACAAACTATTACAGGTTCAAAACTTACTATTACTGAAAAATGATTTACCCAAACTACAGCATGGTCTGACCTGTCCAGGTTGTACCCTGCCTTCCCCCAAAGTCAGCTGGAAAAGGCTCAGAATGTTGTCATCGTTACCACATGAATTTTTCAATTATGGCCACAAATATGTTTTGTGAGGTCACAATGATATTTGACCTTTGAATCAAATCAGTTCATCCTTAAACCCGAGTGAATATTTGTGCCGGATTTATTGACATTCCCTTGTGTCACTGAGATATCGTGTTCAAAACAATGGGAAGGACAGACGGACGTATGGACAACCCAAACACATAATGCCTCCAGTATTTGCTCCTTTATACTAAGAGCTCATGTCATTTCCAGGCAGTTAATGTTTCCACTGGTTTCTGTGATCTGCAGTGGGCTTATCAACACAGGAAGGGACATCGGTTTCATTTAATGTCATTCTTCATGTCTTTAGTGAATCCTTTGGACCTTTGGACCCTTTTCAGACAACTTTGTGAAGGGCCTCAGTTCTTCAGCTCCTTTGACACTACTCAACGTCATGCCTGTGTGAACAATCACAAAGAGAAAATCACGAAAATGTGACTCTTTGCAACACTGAGGCACCAGATAACCATCTGATCAAATATACGCAGCTTCTACAGCATGACCGGCCACCAGTGTAACTCACACTCAATTGATACAGATGTTAAAGGAGCCCCAGGGCTGCACTTTACATTTTGACACAGCCAGAGTGAGTCTATCTGACCTTCCCTTTTCATGCATCCTGAGTCCTCCAACAACTGCAGCCTAATGTACTTCTCCCATATATAAACCAAACATTGATCACCACAAATAGTTCCAGCAAATAGCTGCGAAGTAGATGTGATTTTGAATGAATGGATAATTGAGTCAATGAAAATGCATTATATTTTATAAGCAGGAATATATGCAAAGTAACAAGTAAAAAGTATGAATCAAAAGTACTAAGAAGTTCAAACTAGTGTGATGAAGGTGCACAGAAAAAGTTAAAAAAGAAAGAAAAACTCCAAGATTATCTTCTGGCAAAAAAATAAAACACCTTTATTCAGATGGCTATTTCATAGTGACATTATAAAACAAGATTCATGTTAACATGTTAAACCAAAACGGGGAACACGTAATGGCAAAAACAGCCTTTTCTGGCCTAAAGAAGGCTGTTTCAGATGGCTATTTCATAGTAAAAAAAGCCATCTGAATAAAGGCATTTTATTTTTTGCCAGGACGAGTACCCTAGACTTTCCCCTTCTTTGTAGAAAATATAAAAGTCCCTTCTAAATTGTAGTGATTGGATTAAATGTAACACACGCATTATGTAATTTAAAATTTATGAAAGCGAGGTAACTCAGAATTGTACTTAATTACACTAGTTGAGTAAATGTATCTTGTTAATTTCCAACACTGCACAGGTGAAACTAATAATATTTCTGATGGTTCAGTTTAAATGTTCCAACAAATCATGTAAAGCTCAGCAAGCTCAATACCCGGGTCCTGGAGTTGAACACAATGCAGCCATTATTAATGTTATTGACTACACCTGTGCTTTTCCTGCTATGTAATACCTCCTGTGAAAAAAAAACCCCCACAGACAATCCAAGGCAAAGTAAGTTTATTTGTATTGCACTTTTCAACAAACAGGCATTACAAAGGGCTTCACATAATATATAAAAGGCATCAAGACATGATATTTTCTTGTGGCTCCACATATGCTACATGTTTTTAAAAGCTGTCATATATTAGTGCAATATGAGAGCTCCCTCTGCAGGACAGCAACAGGAAGCACGATCAAAAACATCTGACGAATGCAACAACTCTTTGTTTTAGTGACATCTAGTGTAAAAGAAAAGTATGTGTGAGGCATGTCAGATACTCAGGTACATCACTAACCAAAAGTTTTCAGAATGACACAAATATAAATTTTCACAAAGTCTGCTGCCTCGGTTTTTATGATGTCAATTTGCATATACTCCAGAATGTTATGAAGAGTGATCAGATGAATTGCAATTAATTGCAAAGTCCCTCTTTGCCATGAAAATGAACTTAATCCCCAAGAAAACATTTCCACTGCATTTCAGCCCTGCCACAAAAGTACCAGCTGACATCATGTCAGTGATTCTCTCGTTAACACAGGTGGGAGTGTTGACGAGGCTGGAGATCACTCTGTCATGCTGATTGAGTTAGAATAACAGACTGGAAGCTTTAAAAGGAGGGTGGTGCATGAAATCATTGTTCTTCCTCTGTTAACCATGGTTACCTGCAAGGAAACACGTGCAGTCATCATTGCTTTGCACAAAAAGGGCTTCATAGGCAAGGATATTGCTGCTAGTAAGATTGCACCAAAATCAACCATTTATCGGATCAGAACTTCAAGGAGAGAGGTTCAATTGTTGTGAAGAAGCCTTCTTCAAGAAGGCTTCAGGGCCTGAAGCCTTCAGGGTGCCCAAGTAAGTCCAGCAAGCGCCAGGACTGTCTCCTAAAGTTGATTGAGCTGCGGGATCGGGGCACCACCAGTGCAGAGCTTGCTCAGGAATGGCAGCAGGCAGGTGTGACTGCATCTGCACGCACAGTGAGGTGAATACTTTTGGAGGATGGCCTGGTGTCAAAAAGGGCAGCAAAGAAGCCACTTCTCTCCAGGAAAAACATCAGGGACAGACTGATAGTCTGCAAAAGGTACCGGGATTGGACTGCTGAGGACTGGGGTAAAGTCATTTTCTCTGATGAATCCCCTTTCCGATTGTTTGTGGCATCCGGAAAAAAGGTTGTCCGGAGAAGAAAAGGTGAGCGCTACCATCAGCCCTGTGCTATGCCAACAGTAAAGCATCCTGAGACCATTCATGTGTGGGTTGCTTCTCAGCCAAGGGAGTGGGATCACTCACAATTTTGCCTAAGAGCACAGCCATGAATAAAGAGCGGTACCAAAACATCCTCCGAGAGCAACGTCTCCCAACCATCCAAGAACAGTTTGGTGGCAAACAATGCCTATGATGGAGCACCTTGCCATGATGCAAAAGTGATAACTAAGTGGCTCAAAGTGGAACAAAACATCAAAATTTTGGTTCCATGGCCAGGAAACTGGAGGCACAGTGGTGCAGTGGTTAGCATTGTCGCCTCACAGCAAAAATGTTCTGAGTTCGAATCCGGTCCTGGGCCTTTCTGTGTGGAGTTTGCATGTTCTCCCTGTGCCTGCGTGGGTTCTCTCCAGGTACATACGTCTCAGGTTAATTGATGGTTCTACAAAATTGCCCTTATGTGTGAATGAGAGCGTGAATGGTCTTTGTTTCCGTCTGTCTCTGTGTTGGCCCTGTGATAGACTGGTGACCTGTCCACCCAATGTGAGCTGGGATAGGCTGCAGCCCCTCCGTGACCCTGTTCAGGATAAAGCCTGTATAGATAATGGATTGATGGCCAGGAAACTCCCCAGACCTTAATCCCATTGAGAACTTGTGGTCAACATTCAAGGGGCAGGTGGACAAACAAAAAACAAAACAAATTCTGACAAACTCCAAGTATTGATTATGCAAGAATGGGCTGCCATCAGCCAGGATGTGGCCCAGAAGTTAATTGACAGCATGCCAGGGCGAATTGCAGAAGTCTTGATAAAGGGTCAACACTGCAAATATTGACTCTTTGCATGAACTTAATGTAATTGTCAATAAACGCCTTTAACATTTATGAAATGCTTGTAATTATAATTATACTTCAGTATGCCATAGTAACAGCGGACAAAAAGATCTAAAAACACTGAAGCAGCAAACTTTGTGAAAACCAATACTTGTGTCATTCTCAAAACTTTTGGCCAAGGCTGCAATGACTTTGCATTTAGAGCCAGATTTAATTCAGTCCAGTTTTATACTGATTTTTCAGGGTCTAATGGGGTCGATTCTATCCCAGCATGCAGTGGCCAAGAGGCAGGACACACATTTTCACTTATTACAACTTTTTTAAGGTCGATACATCCATGTCAGTACAAATTATCTTATGTAATGATTGTCTTGGGCAATAACAAAGAATCTCATAGCAACAGGGTTGTATTTGTTTTAGAACTGGTAACTTGTGCAGACAAAAAACACAGGAAACTTTTTAATTCATTACCTTTATTTGTAACTGTACTTTGGCTATAGCATTTAGTACAACTTTAGTGGTAGATTAAAATAAACTAAAAGAAGCTGACTTGAAAAAATATAGAGACATCTTTATTACAAGTGCAAACAATACTGAGCAGCGGAGCATCTGAACATAATGGCAACATAAAACGGAGACAGGCTGCAGACAGAAAGGCCATAAATGTGTGTGTTCAGATAGTTTGAAAAGTGCTTACACTTTAAATATAAAATACTAAAATGGTAGTGCGCTCATAATTTTTTAAACATACTGTGCACATTGATAGTTGCAAGCAATGTTTCATTTAAACAAACCAGGATTACTACAGTGAGAACTTGCTGTGCAAAACATTTCACTTCCACCTTCTCGTTCTTCTGACTTGCGTTGTCCACCCATCTGATGGACAGTTGCTGTATCACTTATTATTTAATCACATACACGTCTCCAGACCTGGCCCACATCATTAAACAGACTTTGCAAAGACACACCTCAATGTCTTTTTGAGGCTGTGGGGTGCATAAGCATCAAAACAAAGACTTAAATAAATTCCAAAGGTCTTCAAGTGAGCAATAATCATCCTAGTTAGTGTTTTTCTTTTTGCTGTGCAGGGGGGAGTATAAAAGAGGTTTTATTTGAGCTAATTTGTTGTAACTAGGTGAACCTTACATGGGTCTCAGAGATGCCAGCAGGAAAGGCAGTGTTTCAGCAGTTATTCATTGCTATTATTCAAAAGCCATTTTACACCTTAAGCTTACATACTGTATGTGTAGTTGAACTAAGTGAGAGATAATAAGCTGCAACATCTTTTATAATTTTGTAGCACTGAATCCAATCAAAGGGCTCTACACTCTTTACACATGTTATTATAAGTGCTGCAATTAATAATTAATGAGCTCCACTATTAATGTCAGTGCATGCTGTATCAAACCCATTTGTGTTCAACACAGCAGTAAGAAGCAATATAAATCTATAAGAAGCATCTGTTTTTCTTTAAAAATAAATACATAAAAACATAAAATTTATTCAATTAATGAACTATACTTTTCAAATAGCTTCTAATGAGTCTTATTTACCCCTCACAGAGACCCCATGAAGACTACAGATTAAAAAAACTAAATGGTATTTATAACAGCCATCATAATAGAAAATGAACATTGTTCACTGCTGCCTTAGTTTGCAGTGTCTATCTTGATAATGTCATGATTTCTTTCCTCATTTGATAGCACTGTGTTCAAGGTACAGTGGTGACAGTGAGGTCTATAACATACAAACGTTCACTTTTACAGTACATTTTTAAAGAATAGTCCAATGCTTAATGAGATCGAGTCGTATTCATGTAGAGGGTTTTCACGGCTTTTGCTCTCTGCTTAAAGATTAAATAATAAGAAATAAAATCCTCCCACAGTGAGTCAACCATCAAACCAGAGTGAGTCAAAAGTCACATAAGAAAGTTCCATTGAGTTGTCGACCTGTGAAAGAGAGAGTTCAAGGACTCAGAAGACCCACAGCCACGGGAAGTGACATCACCAGTGACAAAAGCCACGGCGCTGATTTGAACATGACACTGATTGCAGAGCAGATTGGAAGGATCCCTGTAATGGAGAAAAAAGTGAGTTTAGATGTTGTTTCTACAGGAGACACAAACCCAAATAACAGGAACGCTCTACTCACTGTGATGGACGGCCATGCTGTTCTCCTTCCAGCTGTTCCCCTGATAAACCCTGCAGGTGTAGGTGTACGGCTTCTCATCAGCCATCGGGGCCCAGGTGAGGCGGCACAGACTCGGAGTGACCAGGCTGACGTTGCTCCTCCTGCGGTCCTCGGTGGACACGTAGATGACGGCGTTGGGGTAGGTGCTGCCCACCAGCCGGCTGTCCTGCCGATACTCACAGTACGGGCCCGGGATCTGGTACGTGGGTGGGAACTCACAGTCCACCCTGACGTTTCGCTCCAGGTAAGTTAGACATGGAAACATCTGGGGCCCCCTCGGAGTGAACAGAAACGTCGTCACTGAGTTCACTGAAAGAGATGCAAACAGGATGTTTGTTAGTTATATTTAGAACACACAAAAGTATTGTTTTTTTTCATTGTGAAATTAATGCAGCAAAGTACAGAGAAATCCAGGATTAAACTCTGCAATATGGAAGAAGATTCATCGTCTGGCAGAGCCTCAGGTGATTTGCTAATTTTGAAAGGTGTGTGTGTGTGTGTGTGTGTGTGTGTGTGTGTGTGTGTGTGTGTTTGGATTTGTGTGGATTTTAAAATGAAAGAGTAATAACACAATATCCAGTGATTGCTGAAGCAGTCCATCATTGTCAGTCAAACTGGCCATCACACATTCTAACCAGCCTGACCAATTGACTTGTCCTTGTCAGTGACGTCAGCCAGATGGCCAAACAGCTGGACCAGCAGACAACAGATTGGCCTGACCAGCCATAAGATACTGGCCGATTAGACTGCCAGGCACAGCAAGGCCTGGTTGAGCAGCCATGTAAACCAGCTAGACCTGCCAAATACTAGTAACACCAGCTAAAACCAGCTACCACCGTAAACTGGTTTATGCTGCTTTATCTGCAAGGTTGGATCAAATAAACTTAATCTCACATTTCACTTACACCGCAAGCTTTTTAGCTTTTGATCAATGCCTTTGTTGCAATAACACATCTCATTGACATCAACACAATTTGTAATTTAAAAATAGAAAATCTCCTCTAGAAGTTACCAAAAATAAAGAGAAACACGTACTGTGAGTTTGATGCGTTATCATTATCCTGCCAAAGAAGAGGCACGCCGTGACGAGCAGCTGCAGCTCCATGTCGACACTTTTCTGTCCGATCAGATCAATAACCTTCAGACCACGCTATGTTCAACATGGGACACAACATGGGGAAGTTAACATGCAGCCGCAGAACACCATCAATGATTGCAACACGAGACAGACACACAAAGTAAACATGCAACCTAGAAGTAGCCTACATACAGTACCATATATTAGCCCACTAGCGCAGTTATACTGGGCCTGGATGTGCGGTTCTGCCTGCAGACCAAATGCAGATATGGCTACGCCCATGCAGTGCGCCTTTGCACTGCAGCAAACTGCCGAGCTCCCCTCACAGTATGCGCAAATTTTAGTCCGTACTGCAGTTGTAATAACCGGACAGCCATGCAGACATGCTGCAGACACAAGCCGATCTGACGTGTTCGATCTCCTCCTGCGACACGTCTAACCCATATTTATCTGCTTTACAGATGAGTCTTACCTGATGTTTGGTCCTCGTCCCCTGCCAGTTGTCGCTGAAGTGGCGTGCTGATATGCAGGGCAGCAGCGTCAGCAGCGCAGAGACTGACTGAGAACACAGTTCTTGTTCTGAACCCACACGCCCTCACTTAAACTCGCACGCACACATTACGGATGTTACCCAAAAGTACTAAACACTACATTTTGTATAAATTGGAACATTAGGTAACAAAGTTACTGCTCAGAGATGAGGATTTATGCTCTTTATCCCCTCGTGTGTGACTGAACACATGCGTGGAAGAATGTATGTAAAATGCTCTCTGCGTTGGTGTTAGAGGATGACTTTTGTCTGTTTATTCATTCAATACCCTTTCATTACTTCCACCACTGTTGTCCACAACTTTTTGCGGGAAACTGTCTGTTCTTGGTGCAAAACAAGAGTTCCCCCTGCAGGACAAACACTGGAATCACCACCACAAAGAAATGAAAGGCCTGCAGCATGTAATGTTTGCCTGACTTCTGGTGTAAAAGAAACGTGTGCTGCTCTGTCTCAAAAAGCCCCGCAGGGTAAGAATGTATGATGCTCCACTACTCATTCACTTCAGGCCTATGGGGAGTTTTTTTTTTTTTTTTAGCTCATTTGAAAGTTAATTTGATTCTAGCTGTCATTTCACATCTGCAGTTGTAGTTGCAGAGCAGTAAATGTGATACTGTTTATCACTGTCTTTGTTGCAGTTTGGAGATTGCACATGTGCAAATGCATTGTAGGTTTTTATTTTAATTATTATTATTTTAAAAGAGAATCAGCATCACAAAATGACAGAAACATAATTAGATACTCACTAGATAGAACCTGGATCATACTAGAAAATAGACCGTGTTTACTGTTCCATTTTCTTGTACTGTACCTAAATGATTTCTTTTGAGGTACAGAGCTAGTGATTACAGGTTCACTTACTTCACTGCCCAAGAACAGGGTGTGAGGGGGTGAGTTCCCCACTAACCAGTGGTTGAAGAGGCTTCAGTCAAGTAAAATAAGAAATACAGTAAAGTATAAACACTGACAAATCTTAAAAAGTTAAAACATTTACGTATTGTCTACAAAATGTATATATTACACCAAAGTCCCCCAATGCACCCGGGTGGACCTTTCAGTATTGCAGAATTGTAATACATTAGATGATTGGATTGTTGTATAACAGTAACGCCAATATAATGTTTTTAATGAAGTCACAAGCTTCTGCAGGCATGACATAAGAATTTAATTTAGCTCCATTATGTAATACATAATTATTCATACTACTCTCCAATCTGTGTTAGCAGAGTTAGTCCTGATCAGTGATATTAATTACTGCAGAGTACAGTCTGTGGACCAGAAGACTCTTCACTCACTGAGCAGACAGCAAACTCTGCAGTCAGCTGCAGCACAAGGCTGTAATTTCCTTCAGAATAAAAGCACGCTAGTGATTGTGTGTGTGTGTGTGTGTGTGTGTGTGTGTCACAATTAGAACTAAAGAGGCATTCTTATCATATTTATTGGTCAGAAAATTTCTTAAAATGGAAAACATTCCAGCTTTTTTTTTTTTTTACACTGAGAACATGCATATTTCTTCAAATTGTAGCATGTTAGTATGCATGACAGATGCATGTAGCCTGTTCAGGGTCGAAGGTCACCCACTGAACTAGGTGTATTGCAGGTTTGGTTGTCGGCATCCCAGTTATAGAACAATAAAAGAAGATCAAATCACCCCAAAACATGTTACATCAGGCACAATAATGTCAACAGTAGATGGTTTATTAATAGTACAGTATAGTAACAAAGTACTCATAGTATAGTGCACTTGACTGGAGAGGAATAGGCGATGGCTCGTGTTTCATCTGCAGTGTATCAGCAGCAGCAGCATCCAGCCGAGGAGCAGCAGGATCACAGTCACAGAATCTCTAATGAATACTTTTGGCAGGATCACTACAGTCTGCTCTCTCTGTGCTTATATGTCATCCTAAAGCAGCAGATATCCTCTGCAACACTTCTGTCAGTGTCCTGGGAGACTGCTTCAGCAGGGCAGTCGATCAGCAGCTTTCCAGGAAGGACCTTGACAAAATGGATGAGCAGTGTGAGGAGGATACAGACGATACTGGGGGTTTAGCTCAGAGGATTTGACAAGATGAAAATCCAGTAATTCTTCTTGATTTTAGGCAGCATTGCATGATTGCATAATTTTACCCAACCCTACTGTTTAGTTACAGGAGATCAGTTAATTAAGAGTATGTCAAGGCTCGTCACTCGCATGGCCAGCTCAGTATCAAGCTGCTGACTTTAAAATGATCTCCAGGCTGGTTAGTGAAACTTTTTAGTGTTCAATATTTGAAGAACTTCAACTCATGTTTCAGTAGGTTGCCAAGTTAAAATTGTGAGTTACCCGATGATGCTACAGCATTTTTCTGCCTACGCTCAAAGTGTGGTGGTGCAGGAATGGTAATGATCTGTTCCATAAGCTCCCTCTCCCAACTCCACAAACTTTCAGATTTATCCTTCCACATGCTTCCATGTCATCTTTATATTACTCTCTATTATATTTTTTTCAGAAGCAAATTTAGTTCAATAAATCTTTAATATATGAAAGAATTAAAGTGTCTGTGCATTTCATATGTATTCACTATAATTTATGTTGGAAAAGTGGCTGAGAAACTTCTGACACCATGTTCTGCTTGCTCTGAATGGGGAGATGTAGATCAGCTGCTAAGGTGTCTCAGCACATCAAACCCTCATCGCAACATTTCCCCCTTTTTTTCTGTCACATTCAGAAGCCTCAATCTCTCAGCATGGAGCCAGAGGTTTGTGTATTGACATACTGATCCTCTGTCCTCTGGTACAACAGAGGGTAAAAAATCAATAGTAAACCTTATACAGTACTGAGAATTGTCCCCAATTGTCCAGTGGAGCAGAATTTTCTCCCCCTCCCCTCTCTCTCTCCATCTCCCTCTCTCTCTGTCTCTTCTGTCCCCCTCCCTCTCTCCTCTATTTCTTCTATAAGCCGACCTCTACTGTATCTACCCCCGGCATCACACTGCAGAGCACTGAGGAAAGCTCAAAATGCATCAGAGAAGGTGAGGATGATTCACAGACTATTATGTGTTGAATGTGAGCTATGGTAAAATGTTGTTTGACAAAATGTGTTTCTTTCATTCTATTACTGTGGATGAAATATTTGCTTCAACACTGCACTAGAAAAAAATACTTGAATAGAGTAGGTTTGCATCAAGTGAAAAAATACCTCTGAGCTGCTTTTATGTATTGTCTTAACATATTGAGGTGAATGATCAGCCTGCGTTCTCTGGGGAGGTTGAGTCAAGAAATGCGTCAGTGTTGGCAATTCCCCAGTGAAGTTTGCAGCTCATGTCTTGGCAGCGTAAACAGTGAGGCAGTATTGTGATCAGTTGTTCAGTATCATGGTACAGAGACTTTTTTGTAGGTTCGAATGAGAGCTGCAAAAGTGCAGTATCCAGGTCTCAGATTACAGCAGAGTCAGCATTATTTGTTTGGAACCTCAATAATGTGGTGAGGTGACAGCAAAATAAATAGAGCGGTGGCTTATTTCTAATGTAAAGTAATTGGCTGATTAATTTGCTCTGTATTGATTTACCTGTTTTTTTTTTTGTTTTTTTTTAGGAAACTTGGGAATATGTTCGTCCTTACCACAATGTTACTTATAGGTGAGATAATCTATTAATCTATTTGTTAATAGAGATAATTTTTCTGGCATGAATGACCACACATTAAGTTGATAAATAGATGTTTCAAATGGAAAATCTCTTTTTGTTATTTTATACACAGGCTTTGCATCAGCCCAGAAGGTGATTCAGTTGTCCTACTGCTCCATAGATGAGGACCACCTCAGGATGGACTGCAAATATTCGCTTCCCGCTGAGTCACCAGAACCCTTTTGCAAATACACACAGGGAGAAAGACTCTTTGACACCACCTTCCCAGACGAGGAGCAACACGCCCCCTTCAAGAAGCGCGCCAGAGTCCGCCTCTTCCCAGGCAACAACTGCCGCCTGCTGTTTAAAAACCTGCCCAACGGAAAATCAAACTTCACCTGCAACATCAAACAGGGCGACTCAGCCATAGCAGTCAAAACCTCAGTGGTGGAGAAAAGTAAGCTGCTTGTCCTCTTGGTCGTTGTTCGCCTTACCTCTGCACATCCTGTTATCTTCAAAAGCTTTCCAACCTAAATGCTTCTCCTTCTGAAAATGTCTGATTTTTCTTATTGCAGAGCTCCTCCTCCCATGCTCAGCATGGAGTGTCCTATTACAAAGCTGCAGTCGCCTGCTGCTGACCTTGATGACATTTCCCATGCTGCTGGAAATTCACTGGCTGTGAAGAAGGCGTCAAACTGCTGCATACGTTAACATTGCAACCATAATCATCTGGTGACTGACTGACACTGGACTCCCCTGAAGCTGTGCGTATGCACAAAGTGCAATAAGTTGAAGTACAATATATATTTGGTATGTCATAGGCCTGCATACTCTGCATTATGCACTTAGTACCAAGTACACACACTGCTGCATACACTGTGTACTCTACAGCATTCTCACGTATTAACAGTAGTTTAACAGTATCAATCTGATGGATCCAGATTCATTTCTAACAGACTTGACTAACAGGTTGATGAGTAAAAAGCATGAATGTGACTTATTACTAAAATTAAAAGTCTATATTCTGTCATATTTACTATTTACATTCAAACTGTATTCAATGCCTTGAAAAGATATTAAGCTTTAGCCTACAGTCTTGTTAACAAGATAAGAAGGACTATCTATGAGGACGGCAATTAAGATGGATTTTAAAGAGGGATGAAAACTGCTTTTGCTATGCCATCTAATGACTTAAATCTTTCCAGCTCAAAAGTTATGCAACGTTGCACTCTGCGATGTGAATTATTGCTGAGTTTCATCACTCTTTAAGCGATCTATTTTGGCTGACTGAAATCTGTCCCCTGTGTCCTGTCTTGGCTGCCAAATAATGAGGGCAGATAGAGGCGACCTTTTGCCCCTAATGGAAGACTGCATCGTGTTTATCGGTAAGAATTGGAGAGGACAACAAAGATGGCAGAGAGGGTTTCAATCTGAACTATAAAGCTGTTTTTGAATGTCTACTAATGCATGCATGAGCAATAAAGTCTATTATATTCTATTCTGAGGAGACATAGGATAAAGTCCCTCTACTATTGTTTCAAAGAAAACCAAAACCAAAAGTTTTTATTTTGCCTTTCACTTGTGCCTGAGACACATGACCCATGTTCGGCTGAATCTTGTTGAGTATGCCTTCGAAGCTCTAAGTTTACTCCGATGGTATTTATAAATTTACATTGACTATGCTTTTTATGGTGCAATGTTTTCTCTGATAATGCAAAAGGATTTTTACTTCTGTATATAGTTTGAGTAGGTGGTGTGTAGCAAAAGCACAATCATATAAATGCACTGAAAAGCACTGCTGTACTATGTACTGTACTAATGACAATAAAGTGAGCTGAAACAACACGAAGAATGAGTAACATTGCTCATTAAATTGAAACCAACTATCCAAAGAAATGCGTCTATGCGTGAACTCTGCCATGTTTATCTGAGGTTACTATAATACTGAAGGTGCTGCTGATCTCCTGGAGAAGGGAGCGGTGGGTCAAAAATTAATTGGTGATATAAGGAAGTATCAAAGTTTACTCGAAGAATAATGTATTTTTGAGTGGAAGTTTTGGGATTAAAAGCTTTTATTTTGAAAAAATATCCTTGAACTGCACAAGCAATATGTGTTTGTAGTAAATACAATATTCTACAAACGATTCATTTTAGTGGTGAGATTATAATCTTTGTACTGGAAAAGAAATCTGCAATATGAAGTGACTTGAAGTATGCAGATCTTTGTAGTGTAACTGTTACAATAGTAAGATGTTCAGTCTGTTGTATTTACAAGATAGAATCAGCAGTATGGATTTACAACACATTTCTTTGTGTGCTATGAAGCAATGATTTAAAAAAAAAAACTTGCATGTTGTAGTGTGTCAAAGTAAAGTATGTGTTTGTGTGTCCACATACTTTTGGCCACATTACACGGACAGACAGCGTTAAAAGATGCAGGGAGACAAACTTTTGTATCGCTGAACAGTGAGCAGAACAGCAGTAAATAAATGCACTGTGTCGGGTTAAACAGTTACAGGAGGCTCCCCATTGCACACGCAGGCTGAGTAACTCCTGCCATCGTGTTGCCTAATCCTGCATTACAATGAGCATTAGTGTAATGATGCTAATGATAATAATGATGTCAAGTTTTGAGGCATGTGTGTTTCTTTGTATTCCAGAGGACTGAATCATGACCTGACTGTCATCTGACTATGATTTCAGCCCATTTCAGCCCACTACTTCATCTTCAACATAAATATTTTCCATAAATGGTGTTATTATTTTAGTTGAATTTATGCAGTTTAGATGCAAAAAACATGAACATAGCCTTTTTTTTTTTTTATTCTGGAAATGTACTGTACAGATATTATTGGCATTGAGGGGGTACTTTTAGAAATATTCTGGAAAAACCTTTTAAGAAGGTCATATTATTTTAATTCACGGTTGCCTTATGACAGTTTCATTCAAAGATTTTGTATCATTTTCTGATTCATCTTGTAAGTGAAGGAAGGACCTGAAAAAGCTTAAATACATAAAATAAAAAAATAACAAATAAAAAAAATCAGTCCCATAACACCCGAACACATGGGAGTACTGCATACTGCGCAAATATTGCTTGTCATAAACCACCAACTTCTGCTTTCTTTGTAAGTGAACTGTTTTGTGAGTCGGTTCCTGGTCCAACCTGTTCGTCCACCCTCACGTCACCTGAGAGGCAGGCCTGTCCTGTCACCGGAAGTGACTGAGTTGGTTGTTGTTACCTAGGCGGACTCCTCAGGTGAAAGCAGCGGATCGTTGTTGCAGCTGTAAAATTCCGTCGACGCAGAATTATAAAAGTAGAGCAACCGAGTTCTTTATTCGACACGAGGAATATTTGTGTCTATTTTCTACTCGTTTCACAGGAGTTGCCTATTTTTAAAAAAATTTTTTTTTTAGAGAGGGACGTGAAACAAACAACCGACATGATTGTCAGCGGGGTTGTGTCGGTGCTATTGTTCCTGTGCGCAGCAACAGGTGAGTAGTTGTGGCTTTTTGTTGTTGTTTTGTTTTGTTTCTTTTTAGGGCAGTAAACTGTTTAAGAAAAATAGTTGTGAACAACTTTACAGCGTTGCGCAATAACTACAACGATAATAGTGAATATTCAGCCTCTAAATGCCAAACAAAACATCTGTAAATGAGCCTGAGGCCTGGTCCTGGTGTCTGGGCCTGTTTTGCTTTAATGAGTGGCAGTGAGCTTTGCAACCTCACTTATGTGTAACATAACATATTTGTGCGATATACCGTAGCCCTATTGTGAAGAGTATATTGTAAGTTGCTCTACTGATAAATCATATGGTATCACTAGTGGTTTGATGAGGTCACACTCAGACCAATAAACACACGGAAATTCCCAAAAGTGTTGATCCTCACTTTGCAAAGTTTTGAGTTGATATTTATGTCTTATTTGCATCCTATAAAGGATAAAATCAGCACAGGTACAGTCAGTATGCATGAACACAATCAAGGTCTTTAGTTTAATTCAATAGATCCTACAAAAACAGAAACGTGGTGAAGGCACCATATCACATGCATAAATAAATGATGCCAAAGTCTGATGCTGATTTATTTATAATAGCCTGAACAAGGCTATTATTTCTCAGGTTGGTTCGGTTTTTCATAGTTAAACCACTGTCTCCATTATCTTTAATGTAATTCAAAATCTTTGTGTAGTCATGGTTTAAATTTTCCTCATCGTTTTTTTTTCCAGTCATGGAGGCATAACAGGAATTTGTGGAACCATAATTTAGTTATCAGTTTCAGGATGGAAATCTGTAAAATTGTAGGTAATTATATATAATTCTGACATAAAATTTCAGTTGATTGTCTATAAATTACCACCTGAATCATAGTTATATTGACCTGCTTATTTGGACAAATCCAGCTGTCACTCATCATGTAATTAAGGTATTTTAGTTTCATTTGTTGGTGGATGATTCTTTATTTACAGTGTGTAACCTCAAATTATATCCTGGTATAGGTATATTCGGTGTTTCAATAAAGCCACTAACAGATTAATGTGGCTATAAACTTGCAGCATTAAACACACAGTCTTGACTTGTAACAGTGAAATGGTTGTCATAAAGTGACGACATTTTTGAGTAGTTGATGGGCCTGGTGCTTTTGAAAAGGAGGAAATATGTCTTCCAGGCTGGTTTCTGTTTGTATTTGCTTTGTTGTTCATCAGTACACCTGCAGCACACTCCAACAACATTAATGGGACTCTGTATAGCTGCTTATAGATGGACCTCTTCAAAGCCTCTAAACACTGAACAGACAAATTTACTGCCAGGTTTTAAAGTGAGTTTCCCGCACCTCTCGAGTGTGCTAGTATTCCCAGCCCTTTACCCTGAAATGTATTTACCATCCCAAGACTGAAACTCACAAAATATGCAAACAAGGAAACCGTGGCGTGCCCTGGTTTCATTTTACACCGGAGCTTATCTCTCCAGCAAACCAAAACCATGATTGTGCTGCGTCTGCTCAGCTGAGACGGCCTGTGAGAAACGTTTCTGCGACAACAAAGGCCTTATTTAACTTTGAATTATATTCAAATACACATTAGTTTAAAGTCTTTCTATACTTCTATTGTCATGTTGAAGTAACTTGGGTGACGTGTAAAATAAATGAATTTCCACATAGTTAATCATTAACTAAGCCCTGCTGTAGTTCCCCTGTCGTAGAAACTTGTCGGTAGACAGGATTGGTAGACAATAGATAGTCTTGTAAACCCAGGCACCTACAGTCATGGCAGTTTTGTACTGTAATGTAAAGTGCAGTAGCTGGACATATGGTGTGACAGATAGGGCTGTGACTGCCTGTATTCATGACTTAGTTGCCTTGCGTCTGTGTCGCAGCTTCGGCCTAACAAGACCCAGTTTCATCCAGACAGTTGACAGTTTCACTGGAAGCTTTCTGGCTTAGCAGACTGGAATGAGCCACATCCTCTTTTTTTAAAAATTTTGTTCACTCCCTTGTGAGCATGCTCTGACGAGAGGTGTGTCTCCCAGTCAGCGCTTTGTCTAGGAATGTCAGTTTGCGTTGCTGTGTGGAAATGGCGAGCTTTGATTATACCTTTTTATGTACTCGTAACACAGAGGGAGTCTAACAGTAATATAGCCCCATGCATCATGTTCATTAATCATGGTTGTAGGTTTCCAACTAACTTTTGATTTCTTTATCATTCATTTGAACATGTTTTCTTAATTAATGATGTTTAATTTAGTCTATAAAGTGCCCAAAAATGATAAGAAACGCCCATTACAATTTTTAATGACCAAATTGACTTATTCAAATACCTAGTTTTGTGCAACTAATAGACCAAAACCACAATATCCAGTAATTACTCTCATTGTTATCACTGAAACTTTTCTATTTTGAATTAAAAAGAATAAAAGCTATTAATCAATTTGATGACAACCAACTAATCGTTTCAGGTTTTTTTGTTTGTTAGATGAAGGACTGAAAATATTCAGGTTAGGTAATACACTTCCCTTTGAGCCGTAGTTACCGCCTCCTTCTCATATGAATCATCCTTTGACCTAAACCTGTCTTCCATGTTTGTGAAGCACAAACATAACTCCAGTTTTAAAAGCAGCTCAAGCAGAGCAGCAATCTCACATTATTTACCTGATGAAAACACAGTTTAGAACTGATGCTCATCTCCATTGAAACCGAATCATCTCTGCCTCCGTTTAACCTGTGTTTATGGTTATCCCTGCTTCTTGTGTTAAGCTGAGCCTTATAAATATTACAGCAAAGAGTGCTTTAATGTTGCCTCTCACGGCTCCTTAACCTGTCAGGGAGATCAAAAACACAGGCTGCCTACTGTTTATATGCCAAACCCTAAATTGACCTTGGTAATGCAGGACTTCATGATAAACCACAGTTTTCCCCACTTGTGGGCTACTCGTCTGTCATTAATTTAATCATTTCATCAATTATATAATCCATTTTTATGGCTGTTTTTTTTTTTTTTTTAAATGTTAGCCAAAACCTACATCATGGTTGTACTTTTGTTTTTGATTGTGGCTGTAGAGAAAACTGCCCTCATTGACTTAACAATCACAGTCATCCAGGACTAAAAGCAGGTTTACTTAAAGGAAATGAAACTTTGCACCTTCTTAAAGTTGTGGTGATGAGTGTCTTGACACTTGCGTCACTTTAAATCTGATGGTTTGTTTTCTTCTAATGTTTGTGTGTGTAGGCGTAAGCGGCTTCGAGGTTAGTACGAGCAAAGGAGATGTGCAGGTGAGAGAGAATGAAGGTAAGTCCTTAAAAAAGTGGAAACATCGTTTGAATATTGAGGACAAGCCAATAAATATATGGATAAATACAGTATATTGGTGAAGTGTCTCGGGAAGTCCTCGACAATCTTACTGCCACTTTAAATCAAAGAAGAGTTCAGAGAGAAAGTAATGATGAAAATAAAGCTTTCATCCACTCCGTTATGTAGAGAAACAGCAGAAGGTTTATCTCACTGTTGAATAGGGGACTATTTCCATGCAGTAATCCTATTCATTGTCTTTATTTCAGTTTGCAATAAAGACTGATGTTCAAAGTGAACATGGCTTTCTTGACGTGTGTGCTATAATTAAAAATGTTGTAACTGAATACAGTTTATCTGCAGGTTTTTTTCCTCCGGCCTCAAACAATGTAAAGAGAAGTGATTTGCACTTATTAATTAAAGTTACCTCAGAATGTTTTTCTTTAAGTTTTTCTTCTTTTACAGGCTGTATAATAAAAGTGAAATCTATCACAGTTTAGTTAGGTTGAACTCTGATGTTTCTGTTATTTCAGGAGTGGACCTGACGTGCTCATATACGGCAGACTTTGGTCCAAATGCCCGACTTGAGTGGAAATTTCACGACTTAAAAGGCTCCCAGATATATGTGGTTTATAATGGGAAACCAACAGGTGAGTAAGGGGACATTTCCTTGTTGTGTCTTCTTGTTTTTTACCCTTTTTTTTTAAATTTAAAACTTTTACTACTTAAAAGATTTTGAAGAGATTTGCTGGAAAGTTAGATTTGCCTACACAGTATCTATTTCATGTCTGTGTACACATATGCTGCATTGTTTTGCATACCATTTTTCTTTAACGGTAACATATTTTGTGGTATGACTTAAAATCCTCATTATCTAAAAGCATTGTGCAGAAATGTTTAGTTGGTACATGCCTAACAGAAACAATAAATCTCACAAACTTTGATGGTAGCAATACATTTGAAATGTCCATAAATTGATGGTGATTGCACAAGTGCATGACACTGTTGGTTTTATTCTGTTGATCCAGTTTCAGATTGAAAGTTAATAACAAATGCAGAGGAAGTTTGTGGTCTGAATGCTTTCATATCTGTTATGTAATGCTGCGACTCTTCCACAGGATCGTACTCCACCCGGGTGACAATGTACGGAGGCAGTAATCTGAGATTCTCCCAAGTGACTCGCAAAGATACTGGAGACTACTCCTGTGAGGTGTCTCACAGCAGCCAGTTTCGGGAAGCCAGAGTGAAGCTGACGGTTCTTGGTGAGAATCCTTTTTAGGCACACCCCGTTAACACATCTGTTTATTTCTAATCCACCTGGACTCACTGCCATAAAATTACTAAGATTCAGAGGTACAAGTTTTTGACCTGTTGTTATGTACTGTAGAGGCTTTGTGTTACCATACCTAAGTGGTCCATTGTGTCCCGCAGTGCCTCCATCTGCACCCATGTGCAGAATCCCCTCCTCAGTGACGACAAGCAGGAAAGCCATGCTCTCCTGCCATGATGCCGACGGTTCACCTCCTTCCAAGTACAAGTGGTACAAAGATGGCGTCCTTCTGCCCGCTGATCCCAGCAAGATTTCTGGCTTCAAAAACGCCACCTACAAGCTAAATTCAGATAACGGCAACCTGGTCAGCTGCAACTCTTTACTTTGCATCATTTGCACTGCGACAGCTGTCGTCCGCTTGCTGATAACATTCAAATATAAACTGTCTGGCTGCAGGAATTTCCTTCTTCAACCAAGATGGACTCGGGTCAATACTTCTGCGAGGCCTTCAACGAAGCTGGTCCTCCTCAGCGCTGCAAAGCCGTGAAAATGGAAATTCGTAAGTTGCTCTTCACTTTCATATAGAAAGTTTTAGTCTGAGCTGCTTTTTTTTTTTTTTTTTTTTTTAACCTGACAGAATGAAATAAATAAAAATCAGTAAAGTGATCAACTGGTTTGGCTGCATCAGAGGAGTTGATCTGAATAGAAACTGGTCTCATCATCAGCTAATGGACCTCAACTTGTGATGATTTCTTTCAGGTGACCTGAACACTGGTGGGATCGTTGCTGGGGTGATAGTGGCTCTGCTGCTTGTGGCCCTTCTCGTGTTTGGCGTTTGGTATGCCAAGAAGAAAGGATTTCTGCCCAGTGAGTTATCTACATTATATTGAAATCAGAGCAGTTATTGTGCTTCTTAATATTCTGGTATTGATACGTGAATCGTCATCCTGGAGAGCATTGAAATCATTTACATTAAGATGAAAAAAGGTCAGCTTAATCTGGAGATGCAAGTTGTCAGATTCAGTAAAGGGAGCAGATATACAGTAGTTAGCGAGGGTGCTGCTAGCATTTTATTTTTTGGGGGCGGGGGGACCTAAAAAGTTTTTCTCCTTTTAAGAAGTTAAAGCAGATTTCACTTCCCACACTTTGTCAAAGATGCAGACTGTTGCATATTTGTGACGTACTAATTACTTAATCTTTCTGACGATGTCTCCTTTCTTCCCATCACAGAGAAGAGTGAAAGGTGAGATCACTTTCATTTCTATACTGACTAGCTTAATTTGACTGGACACCCGTTTCCTCGTTTATGTAAAAAACTGGTCTGTGACTATCTGAACGTGTTTTTTTTTGTTTTTGTATTCTCCCTGCAGCAAGCCGAAGGCTAACGTGGTCTACCAGCACACGTCATCTAATGGTGGTGGTGATGATGATGATGAAGATGTAAGTATGATACTGCCTGTGTTTTTGGTATTACTTGAATTATTGTTTTAATTCCAAGCAATTTATATCACAGTCAAGTATGTTACAGTGTTTTCTGTGTAGAAACGGATGAAGCTGAAAGATAAATGTTCTGATGATGCTGTTTGATATGTTTGTTTCTCAGGGGGAATTCAAACAGAAGTCATCGTTTGTGGTATAGTCTCCACGAAGCGCTCACCACGGAGAACACTTTGACTTCAGCGTCTCTCAGCGTCTGAAGATTCTACGTAGCAGATTTGACCGACTAATAAGATTGACCTCAGCTGTCTTCTGTAGTGTCACATGTATCTGCAGCAATGTTATAGGAAATAGTTGCGACAGATGGGTAATGAGACCTCTCTTTTGTACGTATCTTTTACTGGAATGAGCTGCGGTTACTAGTGACCCATTTTACCCGAAGACATTTTTCCGCCTATGATTGAAGTGTGTCTTTCTGCGTGCTTTTTAATTTTCTGCATCTCCTAACCAAACTTTTTTTCCATGAAACATATCAGTGTACCGTAAACTGCAGTACTGGGGAAATGATAAATCCTGAGATTTGAATGCATTTAGCACCTTTCTTTACAAGGGAAACTACTGCAAACTATGTGGACGCTATTTTCTCTGCTTTTATTACATTTGCTGACCCATCACCCTCATTTCCATCAGTGCAGCTCTCTTATCAGTCAGCGCTTGTGGCTTAGCTGAAATGTTGAGAATATGATAGCTGAGTGTCGCTGAGAGGGATTTTATCTTTTTCCTATTTGAACAAACTGCTGAACTGTTGCAACATCCAATATTCTTTTTCTACTAAAGTTTGAGTTTCTCCTTCTTGTAAATAACAAAAACTGTTTTTAATATTTGTAATTTAGATCAGCTCATAGTTAATTGTAGCCGTCTCAGAGCTTCCTCACACTACCTGGAAACTTTTGAGTTTACTTTATTTGTTGCTTTTAAAGGACATTGTTTGTATGACATGAATGTTTTCAGTGCACATTCTCTTTAACATATTATTTCTGTTTTTTACATGTTATCTGCTAGTGTTGCTTGAAACGTCCCAGTAAAGTAAACAGATGTTATCTGTGGTACCGCACGCCTTAATCAATTCCAAATGAGTGTAAGATTATGAAGTTTTTAAAGCCTTATAATGATTAACTACCCAACCTGTTTTGACATGATGGTTCTAATCTTTACCTACAGACACTAAAACTACATTCAGCTTGTTTCATTTGTTATGCTGGAAATCCACAGATACTCAGGTCTTGTGATAAAGCTCATATCAGGACTATTGAAAGAATCGGGTTCAATATATAAATTGGTAAACATGTTTTGTACATTATTTTTTCTTTTTGTAGAAGTTGTGGAGCTGTTGAATTAGCTGATGATTGTAACTTTGCTAGTTAGTTGTGATAAAGGTTTAAATTCATGTGAAGAGGGTAACTTTCAGCTTTGCATTAATACAGTTAAGCTACCTTATAGTTTCTTTTCGCTACCTTTGATTTTCTTTTTTTTTAATTAAGTGTCCTAATAAATCACAAAGAGGATTTTTATAACATTATCACTACCTGAACATTTTTGAATTTAAGGTGAATACTGACAGCTCGGTGCCCTTCATGACAAAGTATGTTCTTGACCAATGCAGCTTGACCGCTCCAGTGAAAAGCTTTATGAATAAAGTAATTTAATATCCTTAAATATAGACATTATCCACATGCACATTAGCAGCAGTCTGCCTGTAAATAATTAAAATATGCATCTTTCCTTTCATGCAACCTTGCAACATACTACATAACCTCAACATCCATTTATGTCCATACAGACTACTATTATAATGACTATTATACTACTAGAACAAAAAACTGCACAGAATAATATATAAAAGGGATCTAGTAGAACTTCATTAGAAGGTAGAAGTTCATTTTAAATTCATTTTCATAGATTTAAAAGTTTGAACCACTCCCTTCATTTTAAGCAGTCAAAATATGAATACATAGGTACATGCCTCCCTGACCTTTTATGGTTAAAGTTATTCCTGACCGTAACAATGATGGAGTGTTTGCTCACCACAGAACTAAACATTTTATCACAGTATCTTCCTTTAAATGTGTTCAGCCAAAGGAGAGTGTCATATTTCCACTAATCTCCATAACACAATTACACACTTTTCTAATGATACACAACTGTGAGATCGGTTAAGGGGAATAAAGGTAAGTTATACAGCCCACAATGTCACTGCAACAAATTTCAAAATAAAATGCATGCACTTCAATGTAAATAAAGCTATTTGCATTACACTATTTTTAATCTTTTAATCTTTAATCTTTTTTTGCCTAGCTCACATGAAACTGTAAATTAAAAGAATAGACCATTTATAATATAAATAAAAAACTGATACAATATCAGTTTTCTTTTTAAGCCACATTGTGTCAGCATATGATGTCATCACAGGCAAATTTCAAAACAAAATGCATACATCTAAATATAGGGGGAAATAAGGTGTTCAATTATATGAAGACTACAAACCTATGACTTTCTTGACATTAATTATACATCGTTTGTGGGATAAATTCAGTGGGTTGCTGTGGCAACTGATAATGGCGTACTGCTTCCCTTGCCGTTCACTGCGCATGCGTGGAGTGTCGACACCCACTTTCGCAGACAGGAAGTGTGACCAACTTTTTCCACCATCCAGCGCCTCTTCGCCACTTTTCATCACACTGACTAATAATCTGATTACTTTTACTGCGCATGTATGATCACAACACCGAGAAGAGGGCGTGTTCGTTTTACCCCCTTTTTCCGCAGAAAAAATAATAATATTTGTTTGCGCTCTCACAAACGGTGTACTGTCCCTTTAACTAAAGGGGCCGCGCAGCTGGAGCTGAACCTTTTACAGGCTGAGCCCCCGCTCACTCAGGATCCATTCATAAATAAAATATAATCTGGAGAGGAAACATCAGATTTTTCATTCAGGGGACCGGATGCGAGGAGCGAGCAGGATCCAGAAATGTTCACCTCGGTCGGGCACTGTGAATCGGGGGCACGGCTGAGAGAGCTGAAGTGACTTCCCATGGCTGAGCCCCCCGCTGATGGTTTTGACTTCATGTGCGAGCCGTGAGGAGGCAGCCAGATCCGGATCCGAGCATTCAGACAGACCCGCAAACCATGCTCGTTTCTTCGCAGGGTTTCGCGATTTCAACGTGCTTCCGCTTAACCCAAGTCGCCCTGGTTTAAAGAGCCTGCCGCCTCCATCCTTCCTTTTTTCTTTCTTTTTTTTCCATCTTTTTTTTTTTTTTTTTAACAAATGAAAACACATCAGGGGAGCCGTGGAGCTGACATACCTATGGAGCAGTGAATTATGGCGGCTAAAGAGGACCTGTATGCCAAAGTGACCCCGCGGAGGCAGCGCCAGAGCCGGCCGAGCACCGTCAAACATGGGTCCCCTCTGGACGTGCTGCTGTCCATGGGCTTCCCCAAGACCAGGGCGTGAGTACACCGATGCACCGTCCCAACACACACACACACACACACACACACACACACACACACACACACACACACACACACACACACACACACACACACACACACACACACACACACACACACACACACACACACACACACACACACACTTCCAGCAGCCTCCACTGAATTCCCACTCCTTGTCAAAGTTTCCTTTATCTGCCGCTGCTTCAGCGTCAACATCAGCAGCTGACCGGAGGCACCTCTGCAGCTGTTGTGAACACATGTCATGGCCTGTGGGCTCTTTTCAGATGACTCCTTTTAAACGGAACTTTTTGCTCTAGAATCCACAGCCATAGTGCATATGCTCCACAGCAGGGTTACAGCAGGATTTGATGGGACTTATTTCGATGTTTGTGCCAGATTCCTCTTCAACACACTGGAAGTAAACTCACAGAAGTGTAAATTCACATTTTGTGGACAATTACATGACATAATTGATGCTTTTTTTGGGGGGTCTTTTTATATGGTTATACAGTGTTGAAGGAGGTACTTAACACATTTCAAGTATAGAGGATTAAAAGTAAAAGTATGTTTGACCAACAAATGCTCAGTAATACTACCTGTCTGTGTGTTGTTTGCAGTCTTTCCCCACTACTAAAGAAAACTGCTGGAGATGCTCAGTGTTGTCTGAGGCAGGCGTCTCACTCAGCATCTCTGAGAGAAAGGGAGTTTGTTGTGCTAAAGCCTCATAATCAACAACAGATTAAAAGTAACAGAAATATAAAAAATATTCAATAACTTAATTGAATAGAATATGTACAACATATTCATCAAAAACAGAATAAACTGTGGAAATAAAATGATAGTCAATAATATATACAGTTTGCGTTTAAGGATTATAATGGATTAGAGTAGGTTGTTTTTACCGAGAATTTCTTAAGGAAGATTGAGAACTTTTAAGCAGTCTCTGGCGCAACGTTTCAATATTTTTGACACAAATCAACAGAAGCATTTCTCTTCTGAAACCAGAGACAAGATATAATACAAATATTCAGTTTAAGACGCTGTGTATTGTCAATGAAAGGGAGAGTAACTATAGAAGTGCAGGATGCACATTTATGTTGTAAAATGTGCTTTATAAAACCCATTGTTGCCTCTTTTAATCTTGCTAACTAAGCCTCTTAGCAAAGGAGCTGTTTATCAAATATATACTGTTTATCTTTAGAACCAAAATGCTTCAGTAACCAGTTGCTTTATAATTTCTGCATGAATCTTTTCACACCAGAATACAGCAGTTGATATGATACTGAATCAACTTTTAAGTTTTGCACAGCTCAGTTTTTATGTTTCGACCTCCGCCCGCTGCACGAACTCTACCGAATCAAATGATCTATAATCTTAATGTCCCCTCATTGTTTGAGTTGTCAACGACTCCCACATTATATATTAACCCCTATGATTTCAGCACCCTCATCTCACATAAAAGCCTCTCTGCCTGTGCTCTCTCAGGTATTAAAAGAAATCTGAAATAGTTCACTTTTGTCTGTGTTGATCTCCGAGCGCCGTTATTAACCTCCACATCTTTAACTTGTTTCAGTCTGAACTGTAGGATATAAAACTGTCTTCTAATGTGATGTAATGGATGAAAATTTCAGCAGAGACTGTTGACAGTTGTCTGAGTTTTGCTGAGGAGGCCAAAAGTGTTGAACAGCCTTTCTTCTTGTAACTACACAGGTACAGTGTCTCCAAAATTAAGCCTTTTTATCTTCCGCAAAACTGATTCGGGTCATCCAGGCTTTGATGGTTCCAGACAGCAGCTCTCTCTGCTGCTGCTTAAGGAACCGCTGCAGACAAAATTTGTGACTGGGTTTTGTTATATTTGCAGACACACATCTATTATTGATGGAATACACTTTGATTTGATCGAGGTTATAAATTTATAATGAAGCAGAATAATTTAGCGTCATTACCTCCAGGCCTGTCGGGTCTGATGTTAGAGCGGACATCATAACAATGACAGAAGATAATACAAATAGTTTTGAAATACAAACATGTACATGTGAGCACGGCTGAGGCTGCCAGGTGTTTTGTGTGTTTGTTCAGTGTGTTGTGTGACGGGGCTGGTCTCTCTGATACAGTAGTTACTCTACTCTCCCTGTATCAAACAGCAGACAGAGATAGCGACCAGCTAGTGAATGGAAGGGAGCATTTAGCAGGTGGTGGAGAACAAATTGGAGCCACAAAGAGGGTGAATTGGACTTAAACGTGGCAGGGGGAAATAAGCAGGACTCCAGATGAGTGCAGATGTTGCTTTGTATGTGATTGTAACTGATTGTTAACACGTTCATTATATCTACTATATAAGCTGACACTATACTGTGTGTCAGTCCTAAATTGGCAAAATAATTATATCAATTTAGACAAACATTAATTGCCAGCTTTCAATGCAGTTACCTGATTCAATTACAGTTATCTCTGTTCTAGAGACATGTTTCTCCATATGTGCTGACTGTCATGATGCACCCGGTTGCAGGAAAGTATCAAAATAAACATCTGATCTTCGGGTTTTGCTATCAAACCTTTTCCTGGATCTTGGAGGGAGAGGATGAAGGAATACTAGGGAAATCAGTTATCAGCCATAGTTTCAGGGAACAAGGGATTCATTGTGTTTGAGTAGGGTAGCATGAATTATGTACACACACTCATACATAGAAATGGGCCTTCTGTTTTAATTGGGGGGGTTTTCTTTTTCTGTTGAGTCATCTAGGAATTGAGCAGCATAATCAGATAGGAGCTGGATGGACAGTCTCTCTCCCTCTGCTGATCGTGTCTGACGGTCGGAAGCAGTTTTGGAAACTCATCCGTCTGAGAGCATGAAAACACAGGGAGGTTATCTCTCTATGTTGCTGCTCAAGGTTGATAAAATACCCAAAGATTGCCAGAATAAAACACAGGACAGGATCTAAATGTCTAAATAAAACTGTCCTTTTGCAGTGTGTCCCAGCGGCTTCTTTTAAGCTCCACTCAGCCATCTCCTGTTGTGATGTACACTAATATAAATTCCTCTAAGAGCTGTGAGGATGGCCAGGTAGACTTTTGACTTTAGACTTCATTAATCCCACAGTGGGGAAATTTAGTGTCTAGTATTGTTGTGATATCATATCTTGGCATCGAGTCTCTTTCACACTTGGAAAACTGCCTCTAATTAATGGTTGGCAATCTGTCTTTCCTTTTATGTATAAACAATATAATCCCTGATGTTTCGTAAAAAACACTTCCGTGTAGCGTTGTTATAGTATACTTTCCACAGTATTTCCCCTTTTGTCCTTTTATTGTGCAGTCTTACCAGTGTACTTTACGTCTCAGATAGGTCCTTGCTTGATCATCATTTATCTTGCTTTGGAGCACGAGTCCTCCCCGACCTTCGAGACAGTATTCGACAGGGTTTGTCTGTCTGCGTTTAGAGAACATAGTTTGTGTAGTGGTGCATGTATGGAAGGACTATTTGAGTTGTACAAAGCCTGGACCGTGTGTGTGTGTGTGTGTGTGTGTGTGTGTGTGTGTGTGTGTGTGTGTGTGTGTGTGTGTGTGTGTGTGTGTGTGTGCGTGTGTGTGCGTGCGCGTGTATTTTAAATGTCTTGCTTGTGTCCAAAATAAACGACAAAGGTCACTGAAGCGTTTCTCTGAACTTGTGCGCAGTTTTTCTATATTTTAAGGAAGTGAGAAGCTGAATTATCCTCCTGATTCAGACAAAGTCAAAGAAAATTCTTGATGCCAAAGATAACAGATGGCCTTTCTGCGGCAGTTTCTTGTCATGTCATGTCATGTCATGTCATGTCATGTCATGTCTTCATGCAACACTGAGGACTATTGTGGCAATTGTGAGCAAGGGAAACAGGAAGTTGATGATGACCAGAATGTACCATGACAACTGCAGTTACAAAGATTAAGGAGAGAAATGAAAGGTTTTTAAGCCATTTTGCTTTTTCTATCTGGTATTAACAAAATGTACAAAGAAGCACTGCCTCAGAAGTGCCTCAGTCTACAACACAGCAGTGTCATGTGATACTTTAGACCAATCACAGATGCTGTTGTGTGGAAAATTCAACTACCACTCTTTGGTCAGAGAGCCGATGCTCCTTCCTTTTCACAGGAACCTAAAGTTTATTTTTTGCCACAAACGTAGATTAGGACTCGATGTGCCAACAAATAACGTCACATAAATGCTTCTGCGTGCGGGAGTAGCTGACTGAAGATAAGAAACTCAGGCACCACGAATATTGGCAGCTAAAAGTTGAAATCAAATGATTTTAGATTTATGTAAATATCAGTTCTATACGTGGATGTTATGGGTCAATTGATGGGGGAGCAAAGCAACCTGTCACTGCAGTGTTGAAAGAATTAGGCAATAATTTGTGGAGAAGCATGATAAGCATGTCAGCGATGCTTCACTGATACAGTGACTGATCTTGCACTTCCACTCACATTATATAATCATATTTATTGTAGTTTAAGTATTTGAATATTATTAATTTACCCGATTGATTGGTTAATCTGTAGAGCGTCAGAAAAATGTAATTTTGCTTCATGAATTACTGACATTTTCCTGGGAGTGTTTTGTTTTTTGCACTGAATATGGTGTTCAGTGGGGGATAAACTGTATTTAATTCAGTGGCTCCTCTTAGAATTTGAGATTATGAAATCTTACCTTAGTCTATAGTGAGCTCCAGTTAATACAACACCGACAAAATCCGAATATTAGCTTTTGTTTTGTATTCTTTAAGCACATTTAGGCACAGTTAAAATTGTCTCGAGGCCCTATTGTCTGCTTTGCATCATGCCTCTCAAATGAAAAATCAAAACCGCTGTGGTTACTGAGCCATACTTCACGTAGCTTAGATAATACCATGTACGGTAAATTCACAATTCTTTTTTTCACCCTGTCTGCTTGTGAAGTCTTTTGTGTGTTTCAGAGGAAGTCATTGCACACGCTGACTGTGGGACACGATTCACCTCCCTACACCAGTTTCATAACTCCTGCCTTCACCATAACTACGTGTGTAACTGTTGTTTGACATGCAAAAAAAAGCATCAAGTGAGACCTTTTAGCTTATGTGAAACCTCCACATAATACATACAGAACACAACTTATGCTTACATGTGACACGTTCGGTGCCTGCGCGTGCAGCTTGAAAGAACAAACTCTGAGCTTGTATTCAAGACGGCCAAGAGGAAGTCGCCCATTTACGGAAGTGGCTTGTGGCCTTTACAGAGTGCTCTGTGGGGATGTTAGTTTGAGGGCGCCTGAAGCAGGGGATTCACATTAAGAAGTTTGGTGTACTTACTGAGTTATCGTGTTTTTTTTTTCAGTAAAAGAATCCTGAAAATTTAGCAATGTTACTAATAAATATATGAAAGAAGAATAGGTAAAAAAAGCTTTAAAAAGTTTATGTTGAGGTTTTGTGCTTCCTTAATTTCTTGACAGATCACTTTTCAGCTCATCTGTGTGAATTTGGAAATCCAATTTCTAAGCTTGATTCGGGTTGTTTTCAACATCATCCATGGCTGCATCCCTCACACACAGTCTGTTTGCTCTGCTTCGAATGACACATCCTGGGACTTTGAGGAATGTTTGTGTGATGCATCACAACGTTGGCAATGTGCCTTACTTATTCTTAGTGAAACATTTGCTCTGTGCACTTTGAACGGTTTCACTGACGTCATGCAGCACTAAAAATAACAGCAATACTAAAACAGCGCTCTTCATTTCAGCTTTGTTAGAAGCATTTCTAATCACTTGTTCAAACTAATAAGGTTTACGGACACAATAACCAAGTGAACGACCGTCCTTTAGTCACACAAAGGCTCACACAGTTCATCTGCTGGTGTCAGTCTCTGTCTTGCTCTGTGTGACCTCGTGGACTTTCTTGTACAGAAATAATGAAGTGAGGAGAAGCAGTTCAAGACAGCGGCTGTACATAGCTAGCTTTGTTAAAGATGTGATACTGAAACATTGCCTCGCAATGTCGGCTTGACAGAAAAGCTTTATGAGCATAGAAAACGGAAGGCTGACCTTATTAGTGAATATGCTGAGCCTAAACAAAATGTTTGGTCGATACCACTCTCGCGTCAGTATGGTATATATTAAGCCAATTAGCTCAGTGTAGCTGAACACATCTCAGCATGGGCAAATAGCTTGTCTGTGTCCAAAGTGTTAATACCTGCAATTACCACTAAGGGTATCTAACCAACAGCTTCTAAGTTTTTGAATCCATACATGAACTAATATATGAAACCAATTTGTGACAACTTACATGCTCTAACTAGGGTGACCAGATCCCAATAGACCAAATGTGGGGCGAAAAGTATGTTTGTGTGCGACAATGTGGGACATGTTACCAATGCTGAGTCAACATTTTTGATGTGTCTATCTAACTAACACAGAAGACCATGAAGGTCGCAGGTTAGCCTGTAAAGGACTAAACAAATGTTGAGATGTTAAATGTAACTCCCACACTAAGTGAATGCAGTGGGCATAAAAGGAAAGTAATGTTTCACAGTAAATGGTCTTATGTGTTTCTTTGCCTGTCTGGAAATCATCTTCTGGTTTCAGTGGGACTGCATCTACAGGTCAGGATATCTCTTTTGGAGCCACACATTTCTTGTTAGAATCAATGTACTGAGTCACTTTATGATGAATTCTCTATTGTAAATTTGAGCAAAACCTCTGGAAAAGAAGGCGTAAAACTTTCAGAGAATCACCCTCCATGGGCTTCGCACAGTTATAAGTAGTTTCCAGTCTCTGTTGGAGCTGCATTTCCTTTTTGTTTCCGGTTTCCATCATATTCAGCTGAAAACTGCGTAGCTTGTGATTTTGTGGTGACTCTTAATGTTCCACCGGCCGTAGCGTCGGCAACAAAGTTGGTGGCAGACGAACCTACACTCGACCCATGTATGCACAGTTTGAATGACATCTACCACGGTTCCATGACAACAGCCTTCCCTGCTTTCGTCACAGCCTTTAAGGCATATTTAAGAAAAGTCTCTCTGAAACACTAGAGCCAATGAAAGTTTGGGACATCGTCTCAATATGTGGCAGGTCAATTATTGAGTGTTAATTATTTCTTTTAATATTTACACACTAACTCAATTACATGTATCTTTTCAATGGAGGCCCTGAACTCAATACTAATACTACAGTTATTCAGAACAGGTAGCTTTCCTGACATGAAAGTTTCTCTCTCAGCGTTGTTGGTGTGGTGATAATAAGTGGTTAGAGACGTGCGTTCACTGTTTGCTTGTGAACAGGAAATGCTGTTTTGCCTTCAGGGCTGATGTGTAGCAATGAAAGACATGACATCTATGTAGTCGAGTTTTGTCGCAGGAACTTTCTTTAGCAGCCTGGAAAAGTTCCAAGTTAGCTATAATAAACAGTCCAGAGAATGTTTACGTATATGAAATCCCCAAAACACTGCTGTTGAAACACGCAACAGTCAGCGAGAACATTTGATCTATAGTGGGGTTAAATGTGGAAGTAAGAACTGAACAGATGTGCCATATGTGGGTGAAATGAAAGGCTGTTTCCAATATCGCCTCCAGCAGTGGTGCATGTGCAAATAAAGTAAAAGCCCTCAACTAATAGTGGTCACTGTCTTTCACTGCTAGTTTGGAGCCATTTCTTTTCCAGAGTGACTTCTCTCCCTCGCTCTTTTTAGTTTTTCTTATTTTTTCTTATCATCGTCAAGCTGTGAACAGGAAATGCAGTTTATAAATAACTTGCTCAGTTCTTGTTGAGAGCAAACGAGGGGTTAGACTCAGTTATTGAGGACAGTTTGTCTAAGGCATTTCTGCTATGGTCGAATACATTTGAAGCATGAATATTCAGTTCAACAGAAATAAACTGTATCTAAAAGGTCAATCGGAAAGCACAGATCTCCATGATGTACATTTGCACATGCTTACTTATTAATTGGGCAAAGGGTCCTCTGTGACTGCATTATGCTATGAGTCAGATCATTACAGCAAGGCAAGCGCATGAGGTAATGCATGGAGGAGTTCCCTCTGAGTTAACACCTCAGTCAGAGTCGGCTGGACGTCTTCCTTTCTCAATTTGACGTGTTTGAAAGACGGATATGTTTTTTTTACTTTAATGAACCTTATTTACGAGGTCATTCATTGCATGACTAAGAAATAACTGCTTTAAAACTAAGAAGATATAAAAATGTGAAATATAATAAAGTACAACATTTGAAAATAGGGACGCCTGTAAGGGTGGGAAACGGGGTTACTCTGTTTCCAATTTGTTCAAACACATTTTTACAAACGATTACGGTTTATTGCAACAAATTTACTATCATAACAATGTATAAAACTGTAGTGGTTTCCTAAAGGGCTGTAAAAGCCTGGTTTGTGCATGATTCCGCAGGCGTACTAAGGTTGTACAAATCTTTAGTTCTGATTCATTCTGAGGAGTAAAACGACAAAGATCAATCAATGTGAGAGGCAGAAGTATGAAGAAAATTGGCTAAACACGGACCTGTATTATATGAGAGGATACAGAAGCAGGCTGTCTGTGGTACCGGCCTGGCTTTACTCTACATCTCGGGGATTAAAACCACACAGTCTGATCTGTCTGATAGATGCATCTCTTCAGCAGATATTACTCTGCCACGGATGGATTGCGATCCAATGGGCCCCCTGAGAACAAATGCGGTGTCTCTCCACTTTTGTCTGTTAAACCTGACCTTTAGTATTTTGCTGTTGTTTTTAAGAGTGAGTGTCAGTTTTCTATGCCTCCTGTCCATGCAAGGTGACACGGACTCTTTGCAAATATACTGTAGGCAAAGTAGTACAGGAAACTATCGAGGGTAATGTGTGGTTTATTTTCTTAAAGGAGAATGTTTTGCTGTCAAACATGTCAACTAACATCATTTGCATTTATGTTTGACAACTTTTAAGTGTTGGCAGAGACAGTACAATGACTTTCATATGGGTTTATCTATGAGACGCCTAAACGCCAACCTTCCGCGTTACATTTTCAAAAAAGAATTTATCTTATATATAATGGGCCCCCCGAGAACAAATGCGGTGTCTCTCCACTTTTGTGGATTTTATATATATATATATATATATATGACACATATATTATATATATATATGGCACATACTCTTAAGTAAAAAACAATAATTATATATATATATAAAATATATATTATATATATATATAGACATTATATATATTATATATATATATAGACATTATATATATTATATATATATATATAAGTAAAAAACAATAATTATATATATAAAATATATATATATATATATATAGACATTATATATATTATATAATTATATATATATATATATATATACATATATATATTATTTTTACTTATATATATGTGCCATATATATATATAATATTATATATATATATATATATATAGACATTATATATATTATATATATATAATATATATATATATAGACATTATTGTTTTTTACTTAAGAGTATGTGCCACATTACTGAGTAAAAGATTGTTTTTTTTATACCTGGAACAGGATTTTTCTCGTCATTTCAGAGGCCTAAAAAAAGAATAGATTAAATTCAACGACTTTATCTTTGTGTATGTGAGTTTGCTCTGTGACACTGCGATAAGACCTTTGCTATTATTTAATGACAGAAGGGTTCACTATCATGAAATACGACAGCAATAAGAAGCAGACAATCCAATGTTCTTGCCTGGATCGGATTTTGTGACGTCTCAGTCACATCTGCATGTAATCCCATCATGCCTTCTGGGAGAAAATCCCCTTCTTTTCCTCCTCCACACAGCACCAGGTGGAATCACTGCATAAAATGACTGTATCCAACAAAAGAGTCTCTGTTTTATGATTTACAAGCAGAGGTGGCTTATACTGTCGGGATAAAAATGGATCAATTAGGTAAAATGTCATCTTAACTGTTGTAGTCCTGTTCAAGTGAATGTAAAGGAGACTTTAATCCAAGTTTTGTCTGCCTTTGTAGCTGATATTTGATGTGTGTGTGTGTGTGTGTGTGTGTGTGTGTGTGTGTGTGTGTGTGTGTGTGTGTGTGTGTGTGTGTGTGTGTGTGTGTGTGTGTGTGTGTGTGTGTGTGTGTGTGTGCGTGCGTGTGTGTGTGTGCGCGCGCGCAGTGTAGTAGATCTGTGTGAGCCATCTGTTACGATTTTGGCCTTCCCATCCTGCACGCTGTGCTCTGTCAGGGCACTCTGCCCCAGGGTTCGGGGATTTCGCCGTATCTAGGACCCTCTCTGTGGGACCAATTTTAAAAATAGCTCATTGAATTTGAACACTAGCGCACCACAATGAACGCTGTCGGCATCATCACACATAGAGACGCCGCGATATGTCTACATCACACTGGAAGAGAAGCTAAACGGTGGCGCCACAGTGACACAGAAAACAACACTTGTTCAGTGCTATCAGTTGGTAGATTGTTGTTTTTGGTTCAGTTCAATGGTCTTTCAGAGCAGTGACAAGCAGTGCTGTCTTTTGGAACGGTACAGTTATCTTTTAGAAAAAGTACGGTGTTATTTTTCCAGAGATGTTTTGTTTTTTGCTTTTCTAATGTAGTGAATGGGTCATTAATAAAGTTGGTGTTTTATTTTCACATAATGCACACAAAACTTCAGCTGAAAGGAGATGCAGTAGCAATTTCAAAGCTTAAATGAAATGAGCCACGTACCCAAACATCCCTTTTATTTGGTTATTTACCAACAATTACATTTTCTATTTAACAAAAACAAATACACAACAATTAACCATCAAAAGAGGATTTTTTTTTTTTTTTTTAAATTTAAATTTTTTTTAGTAAGAGACCACCAGGGTATACAGAAACAACTTCCGTCAAGGTGTTCAATAATTCAGTTTTAAAGTAAGTAATCAGACACCTGTTTGCAAAACCGTTACATGCAGGCATATTCTCAGCTGCCAGCAGATCTTACTATAAACCACAAATTTAGGAATATTAAGTCAAGTCAGATTTATTTATATAGCATCTTAGCGTATTATTTACCACAAAGGTTGAACAAAGTGCTGCACAAAATCTGATGAGATAAACTTAAATATTTTGAATGGTTAAAGTCAAAACATGTAATAAGAACGAGTAAAGGAAAATAACAACAAGATTAAGCTAAAACAAATACATAAGACAGGGTTATACTTTGGTTTCCGGAGGACTTAGGCACTGTGGTAGCAGTGGGGGGTAGTGGGCAGTTATCTGACTAAAAACTGCATTTTCACAAAATTTTGGATTATAATCGTATAATAAAAAAAAATGCAGTTTCTGCCATAAAAATAATAAGCACCAAACACTGGCATAGAAGGGCTTATAGTGAAGCTACAATGGTTTGTGTGCTGCACCTGGAAAAACCTGCACAAGGATGAAAGAGCAGGAAATAGAACTCAAAAACTAAAATTAAGTTGCAACTAATCTGGGATAGTCAGTAAAAATAAATGTTTTCAGAAGAGATTTGAACACCAGAAGAGAAGTTGATGGCCTGATCTGGACGAGGAGGTTGTTCCAACGTTTTAGAGCCCGCTCAGCCCTGAAGGTCTGGATGTAGGTACAACTAAGAGTTAAGCCAGGACTGCTCCATTTAAGCACACGTACACTAACAATACAATTGAAAAATAAATCATTTTCTGTATATTAAAAGGGAAAGTTTGTGCTATTGTGTGCCAAATCCTTGCAGGCAAGGCTGTAAGTGTGTTGGATTAGTGTGTCACTCGCACTGATTGACTGAGAGGACGGTTGGGGATGGAGCGACTGTGAACCTTCAGAATTACAGCCACATCTAGATACCCTGTGTTAGTCCTCTCAAAGCTGACGAAAGCTCCTCGAATCCCTTCAGAGGCAGCCCTGCAATACAAGAGGTTTTATAAAAAGACGCTAATTAGATTTGGAGCACTCAGGAGTAATCATGCAATCAGCTCTCTTCTTGTTTCAGAAGAAGTTTATTAAATGACATAGATAGATCATGTGGCAGAACATGGACACTTCAGTTTTGGTCGATTACAATAAAACACCAGGCGTCTGTCACATATCGGAGGTCTTAAATTTGTCACATGTGGCTGATTATGGCCTGAATCTTTTATAACAGAATCATGTCCAGATTCAGTCTCAAGTTCAACCTGGGTGTGCATTGAATGCAGGGATTTGCATCTACAAGTATGTACACTTAATGATTATAGAGCCAGGTGTCTTAATATTTTCATATCCAGCTGTTTCAAATCAGTATCAGGGCATACCTCTTGAATGAATAATGAACTTCTGCTCTGAATTATTGTGTGCTTGTTGTTGTTTTACTGCTCTCCCGGGATGTTTTGTCTTTGTTCATCGTCATGTGGAAGTGCAGCAATCTCCTCCTAATAAATGCGGTCCAGAAGAGAAAAATATTGATTTTAGTGACTGTGCTTTGATCTCCTGCTCTCTTTCTCTCTGCAGCTTGAAAGCTCTCGTGTCGACAGGAGGCAAAAACGTCCAGGCAGCTTGTGACTGGTGAGAGCAGCACACACAGTCACTCACATCCTCTCCTGTAGTTATTCATGCTCAGTGGGAAATCAAATACAAACTGGTATCCACTGACCTCACTTGACATTATATTGGTGCCGTTACAACAGTGCTGCCCTCTGCTGGCCGTTCTCTCTCCTTCTTATTTCCCACTTTTTAACTCCCCCTTCTCATCACCTTTGCTCGTTCCAGGCTCTTCTCCCACCTGGATGACCCTTTCCTGGATGACCCTCTTCCCAGAGAGTACGTGTTGTACATGCGACCCAGTGGGCCGCTGCTCCAGCAGCTCTCGCACTTCTGGAAGCAGTCCCGCCTCTCCTGTGGCAAGAACAAGGCACACAACATCTTCCCCCACGTCACCCTCTGCCAGTTCTTCATGGTCAGTCTCAGCCCTCTGTGTACACTATGTCTTTATATTGGCAGTACTCACGCAGGGGAGGGGAGGGGGTGTGTGTTTGGGGTGGGGCATTTCAATTTAATTCAATATGCTTTCTTGGCATGAATGTCAGGTGGACGATGTTGCCAAAGCTTCAAGGACAACACAATACTAAAAAAAAGGAAGAGTATTGCATATATTTCAAGGAAATAAAATACATACAAAGTTAGTACATAATTGTATATATCAAATTTCAAAAGAGTACATAAAAGTGTGAGCTGTGAGGAGACGAACTACAGCTGCTGGTTGTCTCACCGGATATGACAGGCACTGACACTGACACTATTTTCTCCAAGCAGATGTTGCATTGTAGTTTTGGTCAGAGAGTGAATCAAAAAATGTAGAGTTTGTATATAATTTTGGTACAAGGTTTTGTTGTGCTGAAGTGTTGCTCTGTCTCCACATCTCTCTGTGAACAGAGCTGATGCAGCCTGTCTTCTCTAGGCAGCCAGGTCTGTCTGTGCCTGAGTCTTTACATGTCAATGTCCTTCTCATTTTAGCAAATGATGCAGTTTCATAAATACTATGCTGTCTCAAAAGCTTAAGGCCACAAAGAGTCAATTAAATTCATACAAAGTGCAGCAAAGAGAAAAAACTAAATCTAATCTATATTTGATGCTACCACAATTTGCCTTTAAAACACTCCTCAATACACTTGCACACGGTTTTCTTTTTTATTATTGATAAATGTTAGGTAGGTTGTTCCATGCTTTTTGGAGAACATGCCACACTTCTTCTGTGGAGTAAACAGTTCCCGTGTTGTCTGTCTCTGTGGGGGACAGACCATCTGCTGCAGGACTTCTTGTCCTACTTGTTGCTGCGGATAGTTCTTTTCCAGCTATATTAATGAATTTAGGACCAATCAGTTGCCTCCCTTGTGGTACTTAATGATGGACAATATTCTAAAGTATAAAGTTCCTAAAACCTTTACACTGTACTGTATAATCATACATGTCCACATGTGTTGGTATCTGCACATCTGATGCACTGACTGAGTTTCCTGTCCTGTTGTCGCCGCTGTGTTCAGTGTGCCGATGGGAAGGTGGAGGCTCTGACCGACGCTCTCCAGACCACCGTGGCCAAGTGGAAGGGTCGCATCCCCACGCCGCTCCCCTTGGAGCTCTACACCTCCTCAACCTTCATTGGCCTCTTTGTGGAGGAGCAGATGGCAGAGATGCTGAAGACATTTGCTGCTGATTTTGCCACTGAAGCAACATCTAAAGCAGGTTTGAGTCCCTCTGTGTGCCTCTGGTAAAAATCACATGAGAACTGTCTTGTAGACACAAAGTACAGTTTTAATGTTGGTGCTCACAGGCCCATTTAAAGAATTACGTTGTTTAAAGGAATACAATGCCATTTAGTGAAATATGCTTAATCGCCTTCTAGCTGAGAGTCAGAAAAAGAAGATTGTCTTGTCTGTTCAGTATATTAAAAGTTACATCCAGGAGATGTTTAGCTTATCCTAAAATGAATCCCGAAGTCTTGTAGTCACTACGAGGTTTCCAGGCAAACAGCAGAATCTCCAGGAAGTCACTGCTCCTGGCCATGAAATAGTCAGGTGTATAACACCCCACAAAAAACCAAAACTTTTTATGTGAACTTTAGAAGTAGTCATAGGTGGACTTTGTTTTACTGTTGTACAGAGCCAAGCTTGAAGTTTCCCACTGCATCAAGTATTTAAGCTAAACTAAGCTAAACATCTCCTGGCTTTATCTTTATATTCAAAACACAAACATGATATCATCAATCTTTTTAGTGACCTCTCAGCAGGAAAATGCAAAAATGTAGCCGTCCCTTTTAAGAGGCTCTCATTTAGATATTTAATACAACCAGCTATATACAGCTTGATATGTGGACAGTTGAGGAATGATTAATCTCATTTCAGGAATGAGCCGTGCAACATCGTCAGTTGACACCAGATTTTGATGACAGTGTGGAACTACTAAACAGTGTGAAAGGGACATTACATCATTGCCCTGAATGCGTATCTTTAAATACCTCTGTTCTTTTCCTTCATGCAGATGTTCATGTTGAGCCCCATAAGAAACAACTTCATGTCACTTTGGCATACCACTTTCAAACCAGTCACCTTCCAGTTTTGGAGAAGCTGGCCAAGAATGTGGACGTGGCCTCGGGCTGCGACTGGCTGGCCGTGCTCTTCTCCAGGGATATTCGATTTGCTAATCATGAGGTAGACTTTTCTCCCTTTGAAAGCAAGAACAAGCATGTTTCCGCTCTTGAGTTCTGACTCTGGCACTTCGAATTTACGACTGTCTTAATGCCCCCTGTAGACACTGCAAGTCATGTACCCGTACGTGCCTCAAAATGATGATGAGCTGGAGCTGGTGCAGGGAGACTTCATCTTCATGTCTTCGGTGGAGCAGAGCACTGCCAGCGAGGGCTGGGTGTACGGCACTTCTCTGGGCACGGGGCTGTCCGGCCTGCTGCCTGAGAACTACGTCAGCCGGGCTGATGAGTCTGACACATGGGTTGTCCACGGGTAAGGACGGAAATTACGGTGTTCAACACGAGTACATGTCATTACTGTGGACAAACTGTCGTAATTAAAGCCCTATGATTGAATGAAGTTTTGCGTGTTTGTCTGATCCCCAGGTCTCACTCCTTTCTCAACTGTGCCTCTCCGTCTAACTCTGGCAGCACTGTGGCTGGTTTATTATTTGATGGACAGCTGAATGACAGTCTGCTTGACAGTCTTGTGGATCCTCCCAGCCTCACAGGCCTCTGTCCTCCGATGCAGGTATAAAAAAAAGTCAGGCTGCATGCTGAAGTTAAAAGAACGCCATGAACCTCACTATTGTTTTGCATTATTCTTATGCATCCTAATGAGAATGTGTAGATGACAATAATTACTCCGAGTGCTGTGCAGGTTGTCTTTAATGAATCTTAATCTTAGGTGTTGAGGCCAACCAGTCAGCCATCCCTGTCCAAGATGAGGCTGTTCGTGTGTCGCCATGGCGAGAGAATGGATGTGGTGTTTGGTAAACACTGGGTCACTCAGTGCTTTGACTCCAAAGGTTGGCATGCAGGGGAGATTTTTTCCTTTGCAGCAGGCTCACATTAGACACTTTTGACTTTGGTATTTCCTTCTTTTGTAAGAGTCTCCTTTGTTTTGTGTAGGTCGATACATTCGCTCTAATCTCAACATGCCATTCAGCCTACCAGCTCGAAGCGGAGGTCACCGGGACTATGATAAAGATTGTCCGATTACTGTGTTTGGCTCCACCCAGGCCCGTCTTGTAGGTCAGTACATTTTATGTCCAGTTTGTTTTGGTGTTTCTTTACCAATGGAAATGATTATTAAATACAGTAAAGACTGTTTGACATTTTAAACAACAATCACAATGCCAGCTCATGGAACCACTGTGTGTTTTGTTCCGTCTCAGGTGAAGCCCTGTTAGAAAGCCATGCAACAATAGACTTTGTTTACTGCTCTCCCTCTCTTCGCTGCATCCAGACTGCTCATCACATTCTGCAGGGTAGGACCTCATCTTCATTGACTTCATCAATACTCTGACCACAAGTTAAACAGCATCTAATCAGGTTCCTCAGCTTGTATGGTTTAAAAGCATTTAAAATTGTTACTGCTACATGATGATGATAATGTTGGAGTTCCAGTATTAGTTTTGGGTCTGAAACCTTTAGTTTGACTCAGATCTCAGTAGGATTTGTCTGGTTATATAAAGCCTTAAAAAAACGCAATAAAACCTCTGTGGTACATAGAGACATCATTCAAGTTTAGGAGGAGGTCTAACATCTTTTTCCCATCTATTTACACTTTTAGCTTACTTTCTTTTTAATGTGGCAAAACTTTATTTCTTTTTAGAAATACAAATTTAATTTTTTGAGTTTCATGACTCAGTCATGTTACTGAGTAGAATGGAAACATAAAAATTACTTTCATTGCCCCAATAGATTTCCTGTAAAAGGAAGAGTAGCTGCACAAGTATTTCTAAGAGAAATGGTCCTTTCTGACAGCTTCTTTCTCTCTTCTAACTGCGTCAGGTCTCCAGCTGGAGGGAAAGACCAAAATCCGCATTGAGCCGGGATTGTTTGAATGGACCAAGTGGGTTTCAGGCACATGTTTACCCATTTGGATCCCCCCAGCTGAACTGGCTGCTGCTAACCTGAGTGTGGACACAACATACAGGTACACAGTGACAATGTAGAATCTTTATGCTTTTATCTGTGATGCTACAAATTACTGTAACCTCCTGTTTTTTGCCCATAGACCTCATCTACCCATAAGTAAGTTGACAGTGTCAGAGTCCTACGACACCTACATCAGCAGGAGCTTCCAAGTGACCCGCGAGATCCTGACAGACTGCAAAAACCTGGGTAAAATATAACTGTATACATATATCCAGAGTTTCACGTTAATACCAATTTGACCAAGTATTAAATATTTGTAATCTTAACTGTCTAAAACAAAAGTGATTTTCTCTTTAAGATTATAACATTTTAATGCTTCTTGTTAGCTGATATTTTCTAGTTCAAAATGTTGTCTCTTGTGGCCACTGTACACTGAACATCAGCCACTAAAATCAGAAATGAACAATACCATCTATGTGAAATAGGCCTTAGTAAGAAAGAAATACCTGACTTTACATACACAGACTAAAAACCCTGACATTGAGTAGAGCAACTGGACAGTGTAACATTATTTGAGAAGTACTTTATTTTTAGCTGATGTCCCAATCTCGGTATAAAATAGCATGTATCAAAGAATCTAAACACTGTATATTATCGACTGCTGAGGAAAGAAAGCGCGTGGTATCTGTGGAATGTGGGTCTATGTTTTTTACCTCTTTCACACAGGAAACACGGTCCTGATTGTGGCCCATGCTTCCTCCCTGGAGGCCTGCACTCGCCAGATACAAGGCCTCAGCCCTCAAAACTCCAAGGACTTTGTTCAAGTTGTCCGAAAGGTCAGATTTAGTTTCAATGCTCCTTTTCATTCCTACCCGCATCCTCTCCCAATTCCCATCTCTCTCTCTTTGATAACATTCCCATCTGTCTCCTCTTTGTGCAGATTCCTTATTTGGGTTTTTGTGCATGTGAAGAACTGGGAGAGACCGGGGTGTGGCAGCTGGTCGACCCACCCATCTTGCCTCTGACACATGGACCCAATCACAGTTTCAACTGGAGGGAATTGCTGATGCAAGACTGAAGGATGTGCTGTTAAGCTATCTATCTTCTGGCAGCCTGAACTGCTGAAAAAATATTTATTTTTAACCTACACTGCTATGAATCCAGCCCAACTACCAAAAAAAAAAAAAAAGTCTGGCTTCCGTCAAAGACATCATGCAAAAAAAATTGCAGAATTTGAAGCAAATGTTTTCAGGAATGCTCAGGAAAGAGAAAGTGCAGTTTGTGTGGAGATCACAGTAAAATGGAGCTACAGTTTGGGTGGCAGTTTGTGGCGTGTCTTTCGATGTTACACTTCTTAGCCCAAAATGTGGAGGTGCTACAAGAAATCTGGATATTTCTTGGTTGTTGATGAATCAGGTTTTATGCCTTGGGACGGTGTCTCAGTAAGCTCCTCTCTGTGGTCTCTCCTCAGGCAGAGAACCAGGTAGTGCAGAGTTTAAACCCGTTCACACCTGGCTTTATGTGTGCTGGTTGGTCGGATCACAAGTGGACAGCTCTAAGAAAGTATGGCACTTCACAGCCGGCATTATTATGCAGCTCATGTGATCACTTGTGATTGGATGTCACTTCCCTGCTATATATGCAAATAAATGTACATCACAGAAATATACAAGTAAATAAAAAAGCAAAAAAAAAAAAAAATTAAAAGAAGGGAAGACAAAGATCTTCAACAGTGAGAACTGCTTGAGTGGAGAAAAAAACCATCCAAAAGTAATGAACCAGCTGTATAGCATGGAAGCGCAGGATCATATGTGAAGACAGGAACGTGACACCAAAAGCTGCATTAAATATTTGTATTGGTTAGTCAGAGGACATCAGACGAGTAGGTGGTCCTTCAATGTAGCTTAAGACGCATTTGTGTTCATGCTGCTAAAACAATGTGATCATATGCGTCTCAGACAACCTCTTAATGTAGTCTCAGCGGAACAGATCTTAACCGTTCTTAATGCGTACAGGCGCATTCGCACCTTTTAGCGTACTTTTAGCTCACCCCCTCTGATCCGATCACCCAGAACGAATGCGAATGCCAAATGTGAACAGTCTATTAGTGTTCTGCTGCCTTCTCACACTGTGACAAGAATTAGTTGAGAAAGACTTGTACTACAGAGATATTTTTCCATGTGTCAGAAATTATTATTTAACTTGTAGCTACAACCCTCCTGTGAAAAAAAGCACATAAGAAATGTTGACAATCAGACAGGGGAGAGCTGATCTTCACTGTTTCTGGTGCAGAGGTGGGTAGTTCATTATACCGGTTTTATTCCTGTAAATGTCATATCATTTTCTTCTATGTTAACATTTGTGTGGCCACATGAGTCATTTACCCTTCCTGTAAGCCATCGTCTATGGGACTTATCTGTAGGCAGCCAAGTCAATATGACGAAGGAAAATTCATGTAATAATATACAGAATGCCGTTACATTGTTCATTTTGTCGAGGCATCAACTAAAACTTTTGCTTGTTTATCGTGACCCTGACACTCTGTAAGCCTGATAACCACAAATACTCGGTGCATTTAATTTTTTTCTTTTTGGTTACACCAGATGATTTAAATAGCTTAACGCTTAATACCAGTTATTTGCCGTATGACTTTGAAAATCTATTGATACTCTAAAAATGAATAAAGTATGGTTTTGGAGATATGAAGGCCTGCACATATCAGCTTCTGTGTTCTGTAGAAACTTTCTTCATCTTTGTAACCGGGTGGAAGGGTTGCTCATAATTTTTGGTTCTGTTTTGAACAAACTACAGGGAGGTTGTTGTTTGTCTGAGAAAATAAAATGAGCGGCCATTGAATTACTGAACAGTTACTGTCTGTCTTGCAGTTGTGAGAGTGTGCTGTTGCTGCCTCGTTCACCGACAGTAAACTTTTCACAAAGCAAAAGTAAGAAAACATAGACCTACCAACCAGGGGTGTAATGCTATTTGTAGAAGTACCGGAGCACACGAGTGCCTGCAATGTTAATTTGTGGCTTATTTTTAAGCTTGCATAACCACTGTGGTGGCAGGTTAACAGTAGTTTTAAGTTAGCCTGGATATTCTGATTGTTTTAATTTAATAAAGTCAGCAATATAATCATGAATTTGTATTGGTTGATCTGGATTACAAATCTAAAGTATAATTGTCTGATTTCAATCACAACATATTTCTGCAAATATTTCACAATAAAAGCCTCTTTAAAAAGAGTCTGTGTACTGTATACTAAAATGCTAGAGGGCTTTTAATTTGAAATAAATATAGGAAGTGTTAAGTTTTTAATATATAATATACTGCTGTTCATTGATTATGGGATTATTTTATATTGTCAGACCTCCAGAAATCTCATTAGAGGGAGTGAATTTACAAAATGACCCCATAATGACTTGTGGAAAAAAAAAAAAAGTTATTAACTTTGTATTTCATTCTCTCATGAAATACAAAGTCTTTGGAGGCAGAGGCTTCTTGGAACCAGCCCCAGTGGCACTCGGTGGAATTGTACTTTATGGCATTTCTGCATAAGCTTCATTTACCAGACCTGGGAGTTCTGTCCACGTTTATGCACAGTTTATGGACTGGACGTATAGGAAATGCTTTTATTTTGAAATGGATACAGGAAGTCGTGGCATATGGTCAAACCTGACAATAGACGTGACATTATCACTCAGTCACATGGCAATTGGCCGACCGATGACGTAACTTCAATGCTATACATTCATCGTAACCTGTTTCCAGCGAGCCGGCCTAGCATGCGCAGCTCGCACCGAGGGAGGGGGGGGCATTCACAAAGTGGATTGAATGCACCTGTGCAAGTCCAAAAAGGAAAAGGTCAGTTCTTAGCTGGTTCTGAAACTGTTCACACGTGTTTTTACTTGCTACGGGGATTTTTTTTTTTAAATTTTTAATTAAAAAAAAAAAAAAAATTTCACTCCTGTTTATTTCCTGCCAATCAGACAAGGCAGAAACACTTTTGAACAGTCTCACTGCTGAATGTATGACATGTAGGAATACTGTATGAAGCGTCAGCTTGTGCAAAAAAAATAAAATAAAAATGAAACAGACAAGGCAAACAGCGCAGATAGACCTTTACACGTAAGAGAGAGATTTTTTTTATTTTTTTATCTCACTAGCTAACATCACAGTTATTAAGAGAGCTCAAATGTATCCTGCTGAGCCAGAGAGTTCATGGTTTCCTTCTCTTTACCAACTCAGGTGAGGCGTTTTGTGTTTGTGCTTGTAATGCACGTTTGAGGTGCCGAAACTTTTGAAACCACCTGTTGTTTTTTTTGTTCTTTTTTATCGATGGCAACGTCAACATATCAATAACCAGTTATCCTTTGCAGCTATTATAAATGCCTCTAACTTTCCACGTGTATTTATAGTATTTCTAGCTAACTAATTAATGGCTTTATTTGGGGATTGGTAGGCTGACAGTTGTTACTTTTAATATTAATACTATCTATCAGTCTATCTATCACTCTATCTGGCCTATATAATGCTATTGGTACGTTTAGTTTTAATGCTTGCACATAAAGGGCCGTGCTACTACATTAAACGTACAGCTGCTGACCCCAGACAGCCTTTTACAAATATGTGAATGTAAATCTTTTAACAAAGAGATGTATTTAGTACATAACCTGTTAGATTTAATCACTTTCATTACATCCAAAAATAATTTTTTTCATGGTCCCATTCTGAACTTTTTGTGCATCTCTACAAACAAAAAAAAAGGCAAATGATGAGCTTAAATTTAAAAGATAACCTCCTGCCATACATAGATATGTTATTAATAATTTGTCCAAATAGGACCTTACACACTGAAAGAGTAAAACGTTACAAAGCAAAATGTCTTCCCAAGGTTTTATAACCAGGTTTGGCTTGTTGTTTAACAATATGAAAAAAAAAAGTGATGAATATCCTGATATTTAACAGTCTGTTGTGAATGGATGAGATGTGTGTCCTGAAATGTCAACAGACTCTGTATGCATGGCCCCGCACGCACCTGCAAAATTGGAAAACCGTGTTCTCTGTTGTTATAAATTATTACATTTAGTTGTTGGATAAAAAGTCTGTATCCACAGTCACATTTAAGTGAAGATAATTTACTACCAATTATATTAGAGCACGATTAAATAGTAAACAAGCAATGAAAAGCAACAAGAAGACAACAAATTCTCATTATTTTTAGCATTGGGATTCCTGAGATTTAAATTGAGTGCTTGTGAAATTTCAGGATATCTCGCTCCCACTGCTCACCTGACATACAACACATGCACACACTCGCACTAAGTGAGACAAGCACTAGGTGGTGCTATTCACCAATATCAGTTGCAATCCTGCGTCGTTAACTGCCAACAGGCACACCTAAACTTCGGGCCAGCAATTTCTAAATGTTTTTTCTTTTTCTTTTTTTTCTTTTCCCCCTGTGAACCATATAGATTAACTTTATTACTGTATTTGACATGTTTCCCCCCCAAAGATCACAGAAATGTGTGTTGTAATATCCAACAATAGTCTACCAACATAGAAGGCCTTCAATATTCTTGGTACTACATTTTCATCTCCATGCAATACATAAGAAAGGGGTATTTTTTTTTTGGTGTGTAATCGGAAGATAATTATTACAATTTGTTTTTATTATGTTAATAATAAATTCAAAGCTAGTGCAGATGATTCTTGTGAGATCAGTCCTTCAGCAACATAAATAACTGGTTTAGTAAAAACAGCTGATACCAAAACATCATGTAAAATATTGCCATTGCATAAAACAGCATAAGGAAAGATAAGTTTACTTGTTGCTTACTGGTTATGATGGTTTACACTTTATATATGTCTTTCCCTGCAGCAGCAACACTGACCAACATCTCTGCAGATTAGCAGGTAGGTGTTGAGCACTTTTTAGATTTTTTTTTTTTTTTTTTGGGGGGGTTGTTTGCATTATATCTGTTCCTTAGGAGTCACACAAGTTAACAAACATGAAGAAAATACTAACAGTGCTGGCTAAAACTGACCATGGTGTTGTCAAGGATTGGTATATTATGCAAATACTCAAACAATATCTTCAATGTGTTCAAATGTGGCCTTTTTTTGGATAGTTGCTATGGTAGTAATAGGACCCATTCCTTAGTAATGATAATCAGTCAACTAAAAAAAAAACACAAGTTTTAGTTGATTCAATCAATACTAATTTCTATATTCTGCTTGCAATTACAAAAAATATGTTTACAAATTGACTCTTTTTTTTTTTTTAAATACAGCGTCAACATTTTTACTATAAGAGAGAGATGTAAATTTAATCCAGATTATCTTTCAGATATGCAGCCACTTTGTCACGCTCAAAATTAAACAGCCAACCCTCAACCAAATAATTGGATTGTCGTAGGCAGGCCGTTCTTTTCAGTGTTGAACAATAGGCGCTTTAGGACCAAAAGAACTTTTCGATAGTTCTAAGAGCTGTTGTAGTTGGTGTATTAACATGTTAGCTTGGTTCTGAGCTAAATCACACAATAACAAACAAATTAAGCGGTGAAGCAGCAACTTCTACGTTCTGGTTTTGTCAAAGGAGTCTTGTGGCCTTGAAGACAGTGATCGTTCTCCAAACTGGGGATGTGCCAATTTACTGCAGGTAAAACACTGACTATGGATAACTACCTCATGCAACTCTCCCTTTAATGTAGGTCTTAACAAAAGAAAAATGAAACACTGGGGCTAATAGCACAATTGTCATAGCAAACAGTTGCCTGTTTACCAGAGCCCAAGCAATGTGGGATTTTTTTTGGAGCCAAAACTGATATTTGGGAGAAAAAAATAAAGTCTAATATCAACATATCGGCCGATATTCTCTCTACATACATACTTTTTATATACAGTTATCAGCCACAACATTCAAACTTCTGACAGGGGATGTGAATAACATTGATGATATTGTTTTAATGGCACCTATCAATGGAAAGGATATATTTGGTAGGAAGTGAACAGTCAGGTCTTGAAGTTGATGTTGGAAGCACGGCAAGTGTAGAAACTCTTAAACAAGGGCCAAATTGTGATGGCCAGACGACTGGGTTTGCGCATCTTTAAAACGACAGGTCTTGTGTGATGCAGTGGTTAGTACCTACCAAAAGTGGTTTGAGGAAGGACAACCGGTGAACTGGTAGCGAGTCATGGACGCCCGGAGCTCATTGATGCTCATTGATGCTCATTGATGCACTTTGATCCCACAGAAGAGCTGCTGATGCAAAAATTGGTGAAAGACGGAAAACACTTGCAGCTCACTTGTATGTGGCTGCAGAGTGCTGATGCTGCCGCCTGTCCACTACTGAATGAGCCTGTAGTGGGCAGGTGAGCGTCACAACTGAACCATGGAAAGATTAATATAAGTGGCTGGAAACCAGGTTTGGTTAGAGAATGTAATTCATGTGTAAATGGTTACTAAAATGTTAATCTATATACTTTTTGTCCTGCCTATTGACTTTATCAATTATTTATGAGCTTTCTTGCAAGTTATTAATTAAGACATGATTTATCAGTGTTTTTCCATACTATAGTTGTGGAACTACTGCTTGTTAGCGAGGATGTCATGCTAAATGTTCATGTGTGACATGAACAATCTTGTTTTGACATCAGCATGTCCGTGTGGAAAGACTCAGAGGGCTGACCTTGCTCGAAGGCTCCGCCAATGGAGCAGCCAGTTTCTAGGTTTATGTGTCACCTGTTTTGAGTGGTCATCTTCTCATTAACATTGTTTCATGCATACTGAAACACATTTTTCTAATAATGTTAGTGTTTGGGTGTGTTTTGGATTTATTGGAGTGCCAGCCACAACCAGTACAGAACATACTGAATTACTGTAGGTAAGCAAATAGCAGAAGTTGTGGTTGAACCAGTGACCAGTGATATTTTTGAAGTGGGTTTTACAATTACAGATTGAGCATTTTGCCTTTGAACAACAGAGCTAGTCATCCTGACCAATAATAAGGTTGGACACAGCTGTCACGAGTTATTGAGGCCACTACATATTATCAGGACTGGCTGAAAGGCCTTCAGAGTACAAGAATAGGGGAATATGAATATACTGCAGCAAATATGAGATGTCATCTCTGCTCCTCAGTTAGAAAAGACTTGACTAAATAAAATTGTGAAGGCCACAATTATTAATAGACTGGTGTAAAAAAAAAAAAAAAAAAAAAACCTCAACCATAGTGGCACCAAATAAGTGACTGACTATTTGAAGTTGTAAAACATGGAAGTGCTGCTTTGACTTGTGTAAACACTACTGGATGTTTCTGAAATTGGGCGAGAGCGAGCAGTAGCTGTTCAAGGCCAGCATTTGCCCAAGGGAGGCATTGATTGATGTTTCCAAAACCCTCCTCTTGCCTCTCTTTAGAAAACTGGAATTTCATCATCACGATAGGCATTCTTGTCGGCTTTGCCGGTCTCACACAATGCAAGCCGCTAAAGCACACAGGGAGTATTCAGTCGTGTTGAATATATTTGAGAAAGCTCTTAATGTGACACATTCTTTAAAATACAGTTGCTGTTTGTCAGGACATTATATACGACAGGTATGCCATTGACATGCACAGTGACCTTGGTTTACACAGTCTACACTTTTCATTCAAGTGTATCTATGTGAAGATTTGGCGTTGTACAGGTTTGGCTCTACTGAAATAAAGCATCAAATGTATGCTTTCATAAATGAAAATGGATTTGTGCAATGAAAGCAAGATTTTTTTTTTCACTGCTGCATAACTTGGGTAAACATTCAAAACATTGGTGCTTTCATCGGCTTCCTAAGGCTCTGTGCTGCTGTTATCTGCAAAGACTTTGTTCAGGAATAACTGATCATCTGGCTTTTTGTTTATTATCACATAGAAAAATTGAGAATTTTAATTTAGTTTGCCCCCAATGTCATTGGGTCACGAAAGGTGTAGTTTTCTTTATATAGTGGGGATGAAAAGAAAGAAAGAAAAAAAAGCTTTCACACTGCGTTGCTTTATTTAGAAGTTGTTCTGTGAATTATGCCAGCAAAAAGATCAAAGTATTGCGCTTACAACTTTTCACTGGAGAAAAGTTGAAGAAACAGAAACTTGTGAATGCTTTTCTCTCATGTCTTGGAGCTGTTTAGGAGAGAGAGGGGAGGTGCAGGGAGGAGGAGGTAGGTGGAGTAAGGTTGGAGTCCCACACAAGTGGAGCCACTGGCAAAGGAGCCGTTTCATACTGTGCTCCTCTGAGCTGTCTCCTCTGAGCTGTCTATGCCTCTCTCTGTTTGTATTCGCCGGGCGTCTGCATGCATGCATGCACCTGTGTGTTTCGCTGCTCTCTCACTCCAGCTGGCTGTTTATCAGTGTTGTCATGTTAACGGCTCGGGCAGCAGTCAGCAGGAGAGACGCAGAACTGGACCAAGTAGACTCACAATAACAAATATTCAGAGCAAAGGAATTGTGTTTGGAGAGTTTCTGCCTCCATCTTGAGACGAGAGAAATCTGAGGAACAAACTTGCCTAGCTGGAATGAAGGAGTTTCAACAAGCAGACTTGTGTGGAAATAGGGTGAGTTACTCACAAACATGTGAAGTTGCTCTGTTGTTTGTTTTCAACCAGGATCAATATCCATGTTTTTGAATACAACTTCTGTCGTGAACTGCACTGACACAGTTTTTTTATGCATGAGCTGTTATTTATTTGTGTGTGTGTGTGTGTGTGTGTGTGTGTGTGTGTGTGTGTGTGTGTGTGTGCGCGTGTGCGCGCGGGGGGGGGTTGTTGAATTTTATGGTGCGTTGCCTGGTCTGTGGTCCATCTTTGGAGAAGACTCGGTTGCTCTGGTCCTCTCAGGGTATGTCTTAGAAGTTGACTTGAAAACCAAACATCTGTAGACACTTACTCAAATGTTAACAACTTATTGAGCCTGGAGTGAAAGTGTTAGTGCATCTGACATTGTGGGTATGTTTACAATGTCAACACATTCTTACATTTGTAATAAAAATACCAAATTTGACATTTAATATTATTTGCATCCTCATGTTGTTTTGTCATTGTTTTTGGTTGGAGCTGCTGTTGAAGTTGGTGTTAGTCAGCTATATGTGAGCAATGACCAGGATCCCAAAGGGCTTGATGCATATTTGCGTGCATTCTGCTGTGCATGATGATTGCAGTCGAGGCTATTTTGTAGTTAATAGTTCACCTGCTAACTGCTAAAACAGTGAGGCAGCTTGGTTAAGGACAGAAGTGTTCAACATTGTTGGCAACTGAAATGGATGTTGACAGATGATGGCAGGATTGATCAATCAGATGGCTATGAACAAAGAAGGTGTCACTAATTAAAAAGCTAAGTTAGCATGGCGGTTTGTCTTGTATTTGTTACATGAGTGTGCATTAGGTGCACACATCTTTTATTTTTAAAAGGAGATCCCAAAACAGCCCGGAGGACAGACGGACAGACCTGTCAGGCTAAAGTTGACCTCAGGATGATGACATCCAAACCAAAATGAGGATTCTAAGACGGACAGAGAGAAAACCAGTAGCCATGTCTCAAAGAGAGCACCATATATGTTGTTTTGTTTTACTCTACACTCGTCAGTTCTCATTTAAACAAAACAAACAAAACAAGCAAGCCGTTGTCTTGTGATCAAACCAAATCAAAAATGATCAGATGTCTTGGATCCAACCAAGACAGCCCAACTCGTGTCCTCATTCAGGGTATCATTTACTATTAACCCGGTGGACCTGTGAAGACCTCTACTGTATACAACAACAGGACAGCATTAAAAAAATATCTGGAAGCGTTTTACAATGTGGCCATTAAAGCTATATAGCTAATAATCTTAAAACTGCATTGATGCATTTTTAGCATCTTGTAGAAAGCAGAATCCAGAACAGGCTGACAGAGACACAACCTTTACATTTACCTTCAGTGTGGAACTTCACTAAACGGTTAATTTTCTATACATCCAGCAGATGTGGAGCAACATTAGTATTTATTTGGTCTTGTGTGTATCTGACTAAAATTTGTTTTAGTGCAAAACATTTTTTTAGCTAGCTTTCCTGCATCAGCCAAACATTATTATTATTATTATTATTATAATTATTATTATTATTATAAGTTTTCCATATTAAAGCTCATTGTGAATAACTATCAGGCTTTAGATTTGTTGTTACAGTACTTCTGTAATGATTAGTCCAAGGTAATATTTGGTGCAGTCAGATCGATGTTATTTTCAGTGATACTTTCTCTCTCCATGAATAAAGAGATTATAGTATCTACATGATATTCATGCACTATAAAAAAAACAAAAAAAACAGGGCTTGCTGGTAAGTGTAAGTCCCAGAAAGGTTACATTTTACATGCTGTATCAGAGCACATCTTTACATTGTTATTTATGTCGCTATTTTCCAACAAAACACAATAAAGTTATGCGAATGATGATCAAAAAAATGATGAGCTCTGGATCCTGTGTCACTGCAGTCCTTCGCTTCAAATTGTGGATAGTTTAACGAGGAGCATGGCCATGAAGTTACACACACTCAGATTGGCTGAAGTCAAGTTAGTGTCCGTCGTGAGCTGTTCTGTTTGAAAATCGACATGCTGTCCCAGGATATCCTGCAGGGAAACAGATAAAATTAGCTCTCCTATTTTCTCTCAGGTCTCTCCAATGATGACTGCTCTTGGAAATACTGACCAGCATCACTACGACATCCTATTTAGCACTTAGCATAATCCCGTGTGCTACAAACCCAGGAAAGTTACAGTCTGGTACACCAAGAGCAAAAAACAGGACTGAACAAACAGGATGACGGAGTTACCTTTTGGTTTAAAATGGATTTTAGACGAACAGAAATGAAGGTGCTGTGTACGACTACCAGCAAAATATATTTACAAAAAGTGGTGGGGGTTGTTGGGATGAGAAGGGCATGTTTTGGACTCTGCGTGCTTCACATTCTTAGCTGCTGACCTCTATGGAAAATAACAACAGCCGGGCTTGAAGGTCACGCTGCCAGGCCCAGTGGCTGCCGCTGACTGGTTACTGGTACCAAACCCGAAGCTGCTCTGTTCTCTAATTATATCTGTGTGTTACAAGTAGCTATTTGTAATGTTTTTTTTTAGAAAGCAGAAGCTTTTTAACAAGACAAGGGTATCAGTTCATCCTTATAGTATCTTGTCCATTCAGGCGACGGAACTATATCTTATAGATATTATGGATATAAAATGAGCAAGGTACTCACCAGAAATATTAATGTCTGGTTATGAGGTGGTATTGCTTTAGTGCAGTCAGGAAATGAGGTCAAATTTCTTTAGCTTGGATCATGAAAGGACTGTGGTCACTGTTGCAGGCCACTGTTAAGCTTCGGCAGCAGGTGAAAGGATGAGACAGTAAACCTGTTTCCCTCCAGTAATTGGCATGAGGCTTAGGGCTGAAAAGAGAGTATCAGTGCAGTGATCACACACCATTTCACTAAACGGTTTAGAGTAATCCCTAAACAAACCAAAGACCAAGGCAGGGAAAACTCTGCTTGGCTGATTGCCAGTTATTTTTATGAAGACATATTTCTTTTATATGCAGTGTTTTCACGTTGATGTCGCTGTCATGACCATGTGATAAAGTTCGGCCCAAACACACATGCTGTCGGATGTATTTTAATATTGGTTGATTTGATGTTTGTATTTGGACAATTAAACATTTATACCGAGAACTGCAGGACCATCATAAGAAGCAAACTTTAATGTTAGTTTTGTCCACAATAGTACGTCTTCTTTTTTCCTTTCTTTGTCTACCACTCTAGACATTTAAACTTAAGTTAATATTGATGTTATTATATGTACACATTATGTTCCTTTCATCCCTGCTCTCAGTGTTCACTAATGCAATGTGCAAATTTTCAAATAACCGCAGGGACGTAACATCAAAAAAAATTTTGTTGTGATATTTTATAGAGGAATATCACAAGACAAGTCACACTCAGTTTCTTTTTGCAGTGACTATTATTATTATTATTTAACAAAGTGTTTTCCCTCAAAATCAAGCTGCTAAGTCTGAGTAAGAGGAACAGATCTCAATATATCTCAATTTTGTCATTAAATCCACATAATTTAAATCTTTATCTATTTGATAATGTTGTGGTGTTGCATGAACCGGACCTTATTTTCCTTTTCCTGGGCAGCAAATACATGCACAACATTTGGAGAACTGCTGTACTGCTCCAGGTTACCCACAAAGCCACCAAGTGAAGGCTCGACTGGTAACAATGTTCTTGAAGTTACTTCTTGCTCCAGAGTTTGAAGGATTTTTTTTTCTTCCTGCGACAAACCCATTAATGAAAACTTGGTCAACTGCTGATTGACTGTTCGTTAGTGATTTTTACATTCAAACCTCACGCTGATGTTAAATTTATTTAAAATTTCATGAATGTCTACACACCATGATCTCATGTAGTATGTTTGGTACCCTCGTGTCAAGACAGTGGGCAGAGATGACTGGTCTGAACTTGCTCATTTTTTTTTAGGTTGGACAGCCCGTTGTAAAAGAAACAACTTTAATAAACTAACTCCTCATCCACCTGCCAGACCACACGCTTGCCGTCAGCTATAAAATATGGCCTAGCTGCTTCCCTTTTTCTCTCGTCACTCTGCCTTTCTGACCCCTTCTCCTTTCTTTTTCTCTGTCTCCTTTATCTTCTGCTTTTCTCTTCCTCTGCTGTCTGTCTCTGTCAGGCTTTTGCCTGCTTTTGTCAACATCTTGATGGCTGGCTGTGTCGTCTGAATATCTGCATGTGGCTGTTATTGTTAAAGTTGTACTTTACCATTTGTCCAGCCAAATTTGAACTTAAAAGCTGAGTTTTTATTTTAATAATATTTAATAATATTTTAATTGAGAACGGAAATCAATCAAAACTGTAGCCAGATTCTTAAAACCTAACAAAATACTATCTTTTAATTTAACACATTGAATAAGTAACACGGTACTACATCCTTGGTGTAAGGTCTGTATTTAATATATTCAGTTCTTTCAATAAACATGATGACAAATAAGAAAAGATGGAGTTACTTTTGCACCAGAAGTCTGTTGTTTGTTTACTTCCTGCTCCTATCTATCTGTCAATCTGCATTTCCCAATTGTGTAACAAAGTTGAAAATCCTCCAGTACAAGCATAGTTCAATGTTGAAGTTAGTCGGTTGTTAGGCCTGCATAATGAATTTTTATGACATAATTTTTTTTATGGCCCTCTAATGATATCTGACCTGTTTTACAGAAAACTACTGTTTCTCTCAGTACACGTGTATTAGAGGTAGAAAAGCCTCTGCTCAGCGGGAATGAATCACGTATTTGTGCTTTTTAAGCAATCTTTGGCATTCATTGTGATGTACTGAACTCGAGTGATTTTCCTGGAATGCAAACAAAACAACTCTTAGAAAAAATGTCAGCTCGCAATGCTGCACGAAGCAGACACGAATCCCCTTGACAAATATACCTATTGATTAGTTATCTGTAACTGTGAAGAATGTTCTGCTCGCTCTACTTGAATGCTTCCAATCCAGCCAGCTCTTTTGCTGCTTTGTAGGGCCTCACCGTGTCAGTCCCAGTAACCTGGTGGTTGCTTCTAAGAAATCTGGCTATTGACCAGAGAACAGGACCAAAATAAACATACTGTGAGGGGATTAAGGGTGTTGGAGAGCTTCTAAAATTACAGTCCTCAGAACATATCCAGATGTTGCCCTCCTGATCCTCCTCAGGTAACACACGTGATAGAGCTGTAGTGTGCCGAGCAGCTAAGAGTAGCGAGAGTGGTTCATGGCGAGCACCCTTCCGAGTGAACCTCTTAACATTTTTCTGCTGTCCTGGACTCCAGCTCGTGTGATCAACCTGCTGGAGAGGCAGAGGGCCTCGCAGTACGGAGCTAGTTCTGGGTCTGCTGCCGATCACAGTGAGCCTCAGTCTGGAGAAAGTTTATTAACTTCATCCTCAGATGAAGTCATTGTGAGTTCTTTTTTTCACATGTTGGAGAAAAAAAGCACTGATGAAACTGAGACCGTTTTTTCTTTAGTTGTTGTCTGCTTTCTTCTAAAACTAACAAGCAATAAAGCAGATAGATGAATCTGAAGCCCTGGTGTAAGTGACAAAAAAAGTTGGTCCTAAGTTGTAAGGGAAAATGTCAGAGAACGGAGAAGGGTGGAAAACCTTTTTGTATTATGGTCACTATGATATCATGTGGCATTATTTAACTTATAGTTTTGATCTATGAATACACAATTACATGTTTTAAAATACATGTTTAATTGAAGACACGTTTATCACAAATGTTTTCGCCTTCATCATGCAATCCCACAATGAGTCAATCTTGAGGTCAGCAGGTGTTATCAGACAGTTTTGTATACCGTGTATTGACCCATGAATTGATATGTAATAGATATAGAGCATATATCTGTAATTGTACAGCAATTGTGAGTACATCAGTGTCCGTCTTACTGTGGGAGTCAGGCATGCGATACAGTATTTCCACAACATGTCCTGACACTTTGCTGTATACTGTCTCCACACTGTCTCCATTATCTATACCCGCTTTATCCTGAACAGGGTCACAGGGAGGGCTGGAGTCTATCCCAGCTGACATTATGCAAAGGCACGGTAATTTTATTTCTCGATGTTTTTGTTTTCAAATATATTAATAGGCATGTTGGTATAATAAATAAGAACTGCTTGTAAGATAAACGTTAAGGGACCCACGCACCACTCATCTCACTAACATCTCAAGATGTTGCAAGAGCACAGTCCTTTTTGATACCTGCACAATGGAACTGTGACTGCTGTCTAAAACTGTGGCTTCATCATCGGGGTATCAGCTAAATCATTATGACCTCAAGTAACTATCAATCACCTGTAAAGTCATACTGTTTTTTAATAATTTTGCCATGAACTTGATATTTCAGTACTCCAGATAATAAAATGAGATTTTTCCTGTGGCCTTGGCTTCCCCACTGCCAACGGTGCCCAACATCCTTACTGCCATCCCTCATATCAAAAGCCCCACGAGCGGAAATGAAATACAGACCCTCGGGTCAGAGAAAAGTCATTATGTTTGCTCCTTTCTGAGTGTGCATTTTATTTGGGGACAAAAAGACAGAGACGCACATTTCCCAAGTTTATCTGAACCTTGAAGACCCCCTGTGTATTGTTACTGCCTTTGAAAATTGTAGCTCGACAGATATTTGCTGCTAAAATCAAGCAGAATATTAATCAGTGAGTAAAAATAGATCAAGAGGATAGTTTTGTCTTTCACAGGTAGATTTCTGGTTATGACTCCATTCTGCACTGACGTTAAATACTCTTATCTCTAGTTTTCTCTCTATCTCTTGTGAGTTTCATCGATCTTCATTTATAACCTGCAGTGATTCGATGATGTTAAATTCCAGGGCTTGGCAGGATATTGGGAATCATTGTTGATCAGGACACGCTATAACCCTGGAGTTATTATAGTGACCTCTGTTCACTGCTCTACCATGTCAGACCTGCATGAATCTCAGGTCCACTGCAGGGATAAACTGAGGTCAGGTCAGCATTGTTGACCTGACTACACCTGTGGCAAGTATTTGTAATGTGCACACTTGGTCTGACAAGAGGTTTTTAGATAATAATAATAATAATAATAATAATAATAATAAACTTTATTTGTATAGCACCTTTTATACAAGAAATGCATCTCAAAGTGCTTCACAGCAAAATAATTACAGTGTTTCACATAAAAACAGATATAAAGGAACAATTCAAAATATAGAAAAGAAATTAGATAAAACATAAAATGCATAAGAAACAGATAAAAGCATAAGAAACAGATAAAAGTGGAAAATATACAATTAAGCAATATGCATTTCAAGGGGCGGTAGTTCAAGCGCATTGCAGGTGTAAGAGAGCTTCAAGAGTAGCTAGTCAAAGGCTGATATAAAGAGATATGTTTTGAGCTTTCTTTTGAAAGCATTAAATGAGCTAGCTTCGCTGATATCTACAGGTAGTTTGTTCCACAGCTTTGGAGCAGAACTGACAAAAGCTGAATCCCCAATTTTCTTTCGGCTGTTGCTGGGAACCTTCAATAAACCAGCAGCAGATGATCTCAGTGTTCTTGAAGGATCATAGTTCACCAGAGAGTTAGAGATGTAACTCGGTCCGAGCCCATTAAGAGCTTTGTATGAGAAGGAGGAGCTTAAAGTTAACCCTGCGTCTTACAGGCAGCCGGTGCAGAGCATGGATGGCGTCTGAAGTTACAAGACTTCCAACTCAGTGAGGCTATTGATGAAGTCGATCTTGTCATTGCTTCAGGGTTTTTAATGCAACATTGGTGCAGAAGGGTGTAGAGCTTACAAAAAGCATTTAGCTGTGCAGTGAACACCCAACTCCAAAATGTCGTCGAGAATCTGTTGATGTCCCCCGGAGGGTCAGTAATGTGATGAGCACATTTTGCTTCGCATCCCGAAAGTGACTCATGCAGCTTCTAACTAAGGAAACATGAGTGTACTTGATTATTGTTAGTGTTATTTTAAGGCAATTCTGTAGAACGTAAAACAGACTACTTGTTTTTGGTTTCATAAAAGTCATAATCATGGTGTCTTTACAGTAACTGAAGATTATTTTTACAAGATGAAGCTAAAAAACTAAAAAGGCAAATTGTGGGAAGTTTAACCATGTCTTCATGTTAGAATTGTTAATTTTATTTACTAGAAGAAAAAAAAATTGCTTGTTCTCAACTTCGGAGGATATTTTGTAGTTCTACTGGCTTAGGACAAAAAGCTCTTTGAGTTGATCCGCTGTGGATATTTGCAAGGGTCAAAGATGGGTTGATTAATTTGTGTGGAAACTATTGAATTAGTTGTACATTTTCTGGTTGTTTTTCCCCTCAGGTTCAGATACCATGGATGTCGGAGTTTGCCATAAAACTAAGTTTTTATTATATCTGTTCAATGTGGAAATTCTAAATAATTTAATTATTTAGAAAGTAATTAAATTTTTATTTAGAAAGTTGTAACTCTAAGAAAATGTCAGAAAGGCTTCTATTCCTCTGCAGTGGTTTGTTGTTGTCTGTGTTTGATTGACAGCAGTTTGCCTGCTGCTGATCCGGACCGGTGGCAGGGAGAGAGAGAAAGTAAACAAACTGCTGAGAAGTTGCTAACAAGCCAATGACGTGTTTAGTTAGCAGTTGTATTGATGACTAAAGACTATGCCGCTTCAAGTTAACACAATAAATATTTGCAGTTGAGTTTTTAGTCACAGCTCAGTCCATTTACAGTTTTGGTTCACTGTCAAACATTTATTGAATAGATTGGCATGAAAATATACATAGACATTTGTGGACGCAAAGGATTCCTCCATATGACTGTGATGATCCCCTGACTTTTGCTCCAGCACCACCATTAGGTTGTCATTTTTGGTTTGCAGTGAACTATCATATATCTATAATAAGCCCTAATTAGGGTGCATTGATGATCCCTTAACCTTTCATCTAGTGCCATCATCAGATCAAAATCTCTGTTTTATGACCAAATATCTGCAAACTAATTATTTTCTCATCAGTCTCAGCAATAATTTTAGTGTTTGGAACAATTACCAAATGTATTATGCCAACACAGTAAAGTACAATGGTGAACATGTTATATGCTAAACACCAGCCTTGTCAAACATGTAAACATGCCGACATTTGTATTTAGCACAGTTGTGTGGTGTTGCACGACTCTTGTTTGCTTTTCTCCCGCTGTCTCCATTCTTTGTCTTTCCTCTTTCAATTTTATTAAGCTCTTTGTTAGTGTAAAGATATGACAGTCACTTGGGTAACCAGCCATTGCATCTGTTTTTCTAAAATAATAAATCTAAATAAGTCTTCTGTTTGTTGTCATTCCTCGAGCATTCATGCTAAACTGAGAGTGAACCTCAGCCTCTTACATGGTTTGGTTTGTTTGATTATGAGTGCAAAGTTGTTACGACCCACAGTCAGAATAGCTGCAATTATGAGAACAAGACGCAGGTTGAAAAATACCAGAATTTCTCTTATAACACTGCTGCACTATTTGCATTTAATTGGCTGCAGCTGTTTAGCGCTCTATAGGAGATAGGTGCCTCTGAAATGTGTGCACTCTCACTGTGCTGTTTTCTCAGGACTGAATGAAAAATGTTCACCTCATGTTTATTACAGATCTGTTAGATGTGTGATTATCAGTATATCTGCGTTCTGCTTTGTCCCACACGTGTAAACAAACACATGATGATGCAAATTGTTCCTATGAAGTGCTAAATGGAACACAGACGGTCCACCTGGTTCCTGTGTGTTTCAGAGAGCTTTACTTTTAGGGCGAGCCTTACTACTTAGTTAAACAAAAGGGCCTCCATGTTGGTCCTCTAGATAAACACACTTTCCTGAGATAACACGGACACAGTTACACTTTAACCTGCCAGGGGAGGCCACAGCTAAATCCTCCCGGACAGTTTAGATCAGACTGGGCTATAGTTCAGACCCGCAGTGAGAATCATGCGCTGCACGTGAAACCATGCTGGCCTGTCAAACAATGGAACCTTTGACAGCCATACCCCCCCACCCACCCACCCAGTACACAGTACAGTCAGAGCACTGTCTCTCTAGGGCTTGGGTGTCACTCCCCATCTCTGTTGTGCTCCCCTGGAGCTGACCAGCTGGCTTCTAGGCTGTGGGATGTGAAAGCAGCAGCACAGAGGAGCTACAGTCAAAGTTCAACCCAGATTAGCCCAGCAGAGAGGCCAGCAACAGCACAGCCCATCCAAATCCAAGCTGTTCCTGCATAAATAACCCGATAAGCTTGACCACTTGAGAAGAGGTTGAACTGGTCCTTTTTCAGTCTGACCCACCCTTGATAATCTCAGTTTTAGTCTGGCCCACTGGTCCTGCACAGGGATGCTTTTGACATTGACTTTGACTGTTGTTGGTGACTAGATTTTGTGTTTTTACATGCACTAGGGTGCAGTAAACATACAGTACAAGATTAAATTCATGTCGACACAATATACACAATTTTGCTGTCTCACCATGACCAAACTGTTAATTATAGTGTTTTGAACAGTGAAAAAACAATGAAGACCTGATAACTGAGCAGATTCACAGACCGATTGAGGAAACTTAAACCAGTTAAGTTATAATACAATACAGTTGGCTGAAACACAATTTTTATGCTTTAATAGTATTTTACATTAATAAATAAAATACCAGAATGGCTTTACAGTTAAACTTACATTTGTGCTGTTAGTATTATATTGATAATGGCTTAGCAAACAAATTTCTCTGTGCGCATTACAGGTAGTGTCTGCTATGTTTAGGTCATGCTGAGTTCATACAGTAATAGCACATATGTTTCCTCTGAGCGCCTGTGCATGCAAAACACAAAATAGAAAAGAGGAAACGTACAGTATATCACTGTGCCTCTGTTCCCGTCTACTCTGAAGCCATTGTGAATGTGAGGATTTATGTGCTGCGGGAACGAAGGGGTTAAACGAAGCATAAAGCCTTTCAACATTTGAAACAATGAATAAAGTATTCCTCTCCTGCTTGCAGATGATGAACATAAATGCAAGCAGTGAGTGTTATCTGATGGTGTAGTTATGCCGAACTGCCACCTCCCCCAGGCACAGCAGCAGTCGTGTAAACAGACAGCGCTCTGGAGGAATGCTGGACTCTGTGACCTCCCGCCCTGAGTGCTGTTACAGTGCACCGAGTTCAGCTAAAACAGCCCGCCCCATGCTGTGCTTCCCCAGAGCTCCGCCTCGCCCTACCCCATTCTGAGGCCCCTTAGGGTGGAAAAAAAACACACCTCTTCACCCAACACCACAGCCTCTTCACATACACATGAACACACAGACAGACAGACAGACAGAAAGACAGGCAGACAAGTGCTCCCTTTCTTAACTGCCTTAGCTGTCAGAGCTTCAAGTTCCTGTAGTTTTGGCAGTTTCAGACATCTTCATTTGAAATGTCTTTCGCAAATCAGCTGTATTCAGCCTGGCCTCTTTTATTCTATTTTATTCAGTAAATAATTATGCACATTACAAATTAAAATATTATCCTGCAAGTGAAAGCAGAGTGCGAGTTCATTGTAAAGAAATGTGTCTCTGGTACAAAGAAGCCTCTTTGCTCTTAGTCATGCTTATCTCTGGTCAGTCAATATTCACATAAGCTAATGACCAGATGGGTTGATGTACTGTCCTTGATTCTGGGTAGAAATCTTTTTTTTAAATTTTTTTTATCCCATCTTATCAAAGAAAATTATGGCCAGAACATGTTTCTGTTAAATTAAGCTCTTTCACCGCTTTAAATAAACAGTTAGTGGATGTAGTTTGGGAGAGACGCAGTATAGTGTCGAGCAGACACTGCCATCTGCTGGAGTGCAAACTGAGGAGAAAGAGCAGGTCAACAAGGATGTATGCTCTTAGAAATGAGGGTTTATAAAGTCACAGACTCACATTTGACAAAGTACTGAGAAACAGAGTGAAGGCAAGACAGACACTGAAATCTGTAAATGATAGAAATATAGTTGACTTATCAAGCATGCTAATGCCACCTACAAACCCGTGGAAGTCTGCATGAATAAATCAATGAAGGTCATCAGACAGAAGACCTTTTTAAAACATCGCAGGAAGTTGAGTTACAGCTTTTTACGTATCATGGATCATGAATCTTAAGTGGAGTTCATCACTGATTGCAGAACCAGACGTTGATGATTATCACTTTGCTGCAACTCATCGCTGTAAACACAAGGAGCCTTGCACATGTATGCATTGCTTGTGCATGCAGTTTGACATGTGGATGCACCGTCAACACACAGAAGCACATACACAGACAGACAGAAACACAATCGCAGTTAGCTGTTGTCTGAGGAAACGAGGAGCTGTCTGGTGCCATAGCAACCAATGCGGATATCCCACCCTTCTCAAGCAGGAGAGAAAAAAAAAAAAAAGTGCCAATGACAAATTGACAAGACCCTAATGAGACCCATGCTACAGAGAATATCTATCTATCTATCTATCTATCTATCTATCTATCTATCTATCTATCTATCTATCTATCTATCTATCTATCTATCTATCTATCTATCTATCTATCTATCTATCTATCTATCTATCTATCTATCTATCTATCTATCTATCTATCTATCTATCTATCTATCTATCTATCTATCTATCTATCTATCTATCTATCTAACCATCTATCTGTCTGTCTGTCTCTTTATCTCTCTATATGTCTTTATTTGTCTCTCTGTCTGTCTCGGTGACACTAAATAGGAAAGTGGAAGCATCAAGGTGCGGCTGTGGCGACATCAGGGAGTTTGAGAACTAAAAATGTAAGACAAGAATATTAGCGCTCGGTGAGAAGAGGGGAGAGCACAAACTGATGGGCAAGGAGAGAAATGAGATGAGGCAAGAAGAAAGAGGCTCTGACTACTCTCTGGGGCATGTCTGTCTTGTGAGCACGGAGCCATTGCCTAAAAACACAGACAGTGCCGCAGTCTGCATCAGCCCGCCTTTCACCGCCATGACTCCCGTTTGAACTGCAATCTCATATGTAATACTATTATTCTGGCCCACATACCAGGTTACATAACACTCCGAGCCAAATCCTGACCTCAATCTGCAAAACAGCCACTCCTGCACTGATCAAAATGTTAGACTCCACAGCAGCACTGATGTATGTGGCGCACCAGAACAGAAAATAGTACATCGCAGTGTTGTTATTAGCCAGTGTTTGAAGATTTTGTTATCTACTTGCACCCTACATATGACCTATCGTCTCTCTTTCTGTCTTCCTTAGGTGGATGCAAGAACCTCTGCAATGGATGGATACAGCCGGTAAGTTGAGTCCTTATACTGAGCCTCACTTCCTGGTCTGGCCTGCAGATGGAATCACACCCACTGCTGTGTGCTCCACACACAGTTGAAAATGAGCACCAACATCACTGCTGGAAAAGAATCTCTCCTCCCATTTCACTACTCCTCTCTGTTAAGTTTGGTGTGATGTGACAAAGGGACAGATTGCTGATGGCCACTTCACCTTAGTGCTACATTATGTGAGTGAGAGTCTGTGTGTGCGTGTCTCTGTGGGTTTTTGTTTTGTCTGTGTGGTGTTTGTTCTATTTATGTCGGCGGTGTATGGCAGAAGACCACACGAAGTGACTCATAGCACTGACATGACCTAAATCTTTTTTTTTTTTTTTTTTTTTTTTTACCGCAGTGTCATTGTGATGTCTGTGCGATGCCAGCCAGCTTCGCTAATACTGTCGAGCTTTGATGTGCTGCCCTGAAGTGAGCTTGTCAGTGAGTCTGTACAGTCAGAGAGGGTTGAATGAGACTGGAGAGAGGCCGTGACTTTGACTTGTGTGAAAAGTGGATTATAGATTAAATTGAACATGTCTCTTGTACTATTTTTGAGTGGTTCGAACGCTAGTAACCCTGAGCGTAAGTCCAAGCGAACAGCTTTTTCAGAACTCATTCCTTAGAATACTTTATCCTTACTTGACCTAGTTGTACCATTTTGATGCTTCTTCTGGGTTAAATTTACATGTTAATTTTGAATTTGCCACCCTGGGTAAATACAGTCCTGTAAAGCCATAGGCACAGTTGCATTAGCCCTCCTCTGCCTCCCTGCTGTTGCACCTGTGTGAATGAAGAGTAGTGAAAAGACTCGACTGTCCCCATGCTGGTGCTCTGTTACCTGAGGTAGCCCGGAGTGCCTCCTTCTACTCCTCAGGAGCGCAGCCCCACCTGATGCACTCATCTGCTCTCCCACTCATCTATGCCTTGGGCTGGGGAGGTGGGTGGCTGGCAGGGGTGGAGAGGGTGGTTGGAGCACCAGCCAATAACACACCTTATTCTGACAGCAGTGAAGGGACTTGACACATGTATTCAACCAATCACAGAGCACTGCAGCAAAGAGCGCAGCAGTAGTAAAAAAAAAAGAAAAAGAAAAGAGTAAATACAGTGAGAATTTATTCAAAGGGGTTGTCAGTGCTGTGCTGTGCTTCCACACAGTTTGCAAGTCACAGCAAAGAGTTAAATAAATGTATTGACAAACCTTGAATTGACAAACTGAATTTTATAATCAACAGATGTGATTATTCATAGTTTGAATTTGATACCTGCAGATGTTGGTCATCTCCTACATCTCTCAAAACCATACACTGAAAATAGAAAATAGGCTTCCAATCAGCAACATGTCACCGGCCACCTCCCGATCAGTCCGTTACTCTTGACAACAGTGGCTAATGGGATTGTTGACCATGTTGCCTTGAAATTTCATATTCTTCTCTTCCATTTTGAGAAAAGACAAACGAAGACAGTCTCTGTCTGAATATAGGTCAGTATGATAAATATGGATAACAGCCATTCATTCACACAAGGTCAATGTGACAACAATCAGTGGATTTTTAATGAGGAGAGGGTTTGTGAAAGGGGGTAGATCTATTTCCAGCTATACAACACCGCCATAACCCACCATATACTCTATCAGGTATTCACTAACTTCAATATGTGGGGTGCCTTGTTACTGTTCTGCACTCAAAACTCTTTTTAAAGAATCATCCTAGGACGTGGCTTGTCAACTTTAGTGTCTGTCAAGGCAGTCACAGCAGAAAAAAGCCTATTACCTCGTCTGACACAGCGTGGCAGTGCTGTCTTAACGGCTGCAGACACATGCCAGATATCAGTGGCCAGCCAGCAAAGGACCTCTCTATTAGTGTGCACTTTACTGCTCATGTCATCGCTCCCTTAGTGGTGTTATTCCTGTAACCAGTGAAAGGGGGGGACGCTACTCCCTGTTGATCTGTTCGATGAGAGGTGGTTGTCACAATGTTTTACCTTGCAGTGCTTGTAGCTAATTGTGTTCAAGTAATTTTTGTCTTTCAACTGTGGCCCTAAAATGATATGAAGATATTTTAGTTTCCTGAGTTGTTTCCTGACTATATGACAAAATACTAATATATATTTTATTATTCAGTATGTTAAAGTCGTATGTCAGCATCAAAATAACCAAACTACATCCTCACAACTGAAGTCACTCTGCTTTTTTTTAAATAACCCCTCCACCGTGAAGCTGCTTTCATCCGTGCTTGTTATTTCTATTGTCACAACGTTACGCTGCGTAATACTTTGACGTCATTATACCAACAGGTTGGAATATTTCCATTATCACAGTATGAATGCTTTTTCAACGATTCAACGATTGTGAACAATATGGCACATTCCCAATATACATTTATTTTTCACCAACATAATGCATGGTGTGTTAAAAGGATAACATTTAGCTGGCACCTGTCTTTCTATCAGTCTGTAAGGAGACCATTTTTAGATATTAGTATAGTTGTACTAGTTAAATATCTCATTATATTCCAGAGCTTTTTGCGGCTAGCTTAGAATTTGTGTCCAATAATGAGAAAATTTAAATGAGAAAATGTTTTAATTTTTAGTGGGAGACAGTTTAATCAATGACTTCATTAGCATGGCTTCGTCCTTACCTCTGAATAGGAGGTTATATGTCTGGTCTCATTAGTTTTTTTTCCAAAACTTGTTTCAATAGATGTCAACAAACTTTTCTGGAAAGTTCATCTGTGGGTTGAAAAAAAAAAAAGTAATTGGTTTTTGTTGTGAATCTGGATCAGGATTCAGGTCAAGGACATTTCTAATACATTTTTCAACATTGAAATACGACTCTTTAAATTTTTTTTTTTACAATTAATCCATTTCCTCGTGAATTATAGGACTGATGGAAAAGTTTGGAGTTATGTTCCCTCTAAGAGCTTTGTGGTGTTTAAGTTAAAATGGTGATAATGACGTCGAGCACTTTTAATCTATATAAACAATGTTCCAGCTTGTAGGACGTCAAAATATGAGACAGTCCATTGGGCTGTTTGCTTCAGTGCTTAATGTCCTTTTCTGTTCTGAGGAATCCTTGAGTTCAGAACATAAGAAGAGACTTCAACATAAGATAACATTTCAACCTCTGAACAATCTGTTCAGTGGGTTCATGTGAAGTTTGCTTCAGATGTAGGGAAACGGCTTCTTTAAGGTTGGGTCCAATGGCAGCGCACTTACAGGTTTACCCAGCGCTGGATGCAGCATGGCGTATATTTGCAATACAAGTAAACACATATTGTACTCTTTGTTGTTTCTTGTGTTTGAGGAGATAAAAACTTAAATTAATACAGTAAAATATATAAATCTGTAGATCCAATAAACCATTTGATTCAAATTGCCGAGAAGTTTTTGGAAATACTGTAATTTTTGGTCTGCCAAGCAACAGGAATTCATCATTCTGCACTATCCTATATGTTTGCACAACTCTACAAATTTTATTAGATTTACTTAAAATGGAAGACTCTAAAATTACGTTTTGATTTGTTTAATAATTTTGAAGTTTAACTCAGATTTTGTATTTAGTTGCACAAAGAACAGACTTTTTAAAATCATAGTTATTGTCCTCTATTTTAAAGATGAAAAAAATTATATTGTAAGAAGTGTAACAATTTATGATGCAGTCTGTCTTCCAGAAAGCATTCATATTTAGTGCGTTTAACAATAACAAAACATTTTTTTGTCCTTTTACAGTATAGTAATGCCCTTCTCTTGTGTTTTATGCATTAGCTGGTGAAGTTCTGATAACCTTCAGCTTTTTAAATGTGCATTATGATGCTGTATTTTACTTCTCGGTTTAATGTGCTGTTCAAGCGCCTGCTGGTATGGCTGCCACATGATTGAGATTCTTGGTGTTTTTCTACCGGGCACAACAGGAATGTCTCTGAATTCATGAGGACCTGAAAGAGACAAAGAAGAAAAATAAAGAAGCTGCCATTATGTTTTACTTCACTGTTTCAGAAATTGAAATGGTTGTGAGATGAGATGTGGGCAGCGATTCAGTTGAAAGTTAAACTAGAAGATCCCTCAAAACCACATAGAAGTAGATAACAAATAGGATTTGAGTCAGTAATATATTCTTGCGTTTCATTGTATCTTCATCATTTTAAGTTGCTTGGACTTTGTATTTGTCTTACATTAGTTAGATTTTTTTTTAATTTTTTTTTTTACTAATAATAATAATAACTTTCAAAAAGTTTATAAAAACATCACATCAGTTTTGAAATTCTGTTGAAAAACTAAGACGATCCTTGATTTAGTTAAAACATTGCTCACTGTGGCCGAGTCGAGTGGCTGCATCACCATGCACGTTGGTGTGCAGTTCTGTTGGAGCTGCATAGAGGAGACAGACCGCACTCCATAGTAGCTCTACCCACTGTCTGTATCTTTTCCCTCCCAGCCTCGCAGCTTCAGTTCATGACTCACGAGCTAGTGTACGTGTGTGTGTGTGTGTGTGTGTGTGTGTGTGTGTGTGTGTGTGTGTGTGTGTGTGTGTGTGTGTGTGTGTGTGTGTGTGTGTGTGTGTGTGTGCTGGGAAGGCTGAGGAGGATACAATACAGTGTGGATTTGGGTGGATCTCTCCCTCACACCCTCACCACTGCAAAAGGCCGTGTGAAAAAGATATACTGTACGCTCGATCATTCTGGGTTGTGAACCGGTTATATCTGCATTTTTGTGCGCGTGCGTGTGTGTGCGTGCGTGTGTGTGTGTGTGTGGTCGTGGCCGTGGTCGAGGTCGAGGTCGAGTTCGAGGATATGATTCAGGCTGGGTGTCGGTAGTGGAAATGTGGCTGAATGACCAGTTTGTTTCATTTGCTCACCACAAGTGAGAGTGAAACTGAGTCATCAGACAAACACAGACACAATGGTGCAGGAAACCACGGTGGTGTCCACACACCCTTGTGCCGTAAGCGCACGCACACACTCGAGTTCTTTGATTGCTGAAATTGAGGACTTTTGTTTGCTCGTAATGACTTTCCACTGCTCTGAATCACGTCTCAGATGCTATTGGAAAGACACACCCAACAAAGTTGTCTGATTTATTGCTTTTGAAACAAAAGGAGTTGTTCTGGACTGTGTTGAATCATTCATTTGAACTACTGACCTACAGCTGACGAAGAGTACAGTGACAATAATTGTGCTCCTTTTATAGTGTTAGCTAAATGAATATGTGTATGCAAGGGAAATCCTTCTCATAGAATAAGGTCAATTTGTATTACTGTATTGATCCGTGTAGAAGATTACGATGTTTATTGGAAATTAAGTTTGAAAAAGTGATGGTGTTTTATATTCTACGACAGAGATATATTACATTTTGCCTTATTGTTGCCAGGCAAATGTCAGAGTCAGTCAGCCCTTTGTCTGACTCACTGGATTGAGACTGAAGTATTCGACCAATAGCAGCTTTATACCCACAGTCAACATTCTCCTCCTCTTCCTCTATTTGGAAGTTACCATTTTCAAAATCCCGCAATGTGAAACGACAAGAGTGTGATCATGCATTAAGGCAGGCCTGTTCAGTTCTTTTCTGTCTTTTGCAGAGATTTATCTTCCCCCCCAAACATACGCACACACACACACACACACACACACACACACACACACACACACACACACACACACACACACACACACACACACACACACACACACACACACACACACACACACACACACACGCACACACACACACACACACACACACACACACACACACACACACACACACACACACACACACACACACACACACACACACACACACACACACACACACACACACACACACACACACACACACACACACACACACACACACACACACACACACACACACACACACACACGCACACACACACGTTGAGCCCAGCTTGACCCACAGGAGTTTCTGAAAACTCATGTAATGTGTTTTGCAGCCCCAGAAGAAATAAATTGATGATGACTGAAAATGAGTTCATCGCGTCTCCTGATGTCTTCACTGCAGAAGTGAAACAGGGAGGAAAAGCTGTCAGACTGCCGAGAATTACGGCTGTCATGGATGATGAGCTCAGAGAAAATGATTCGACCACTTCCAAGAGCCTGACGGGGCAGAGTGTGTGTGTGTGTGTGTGTGTGTGTGTGTGTGTGTGTGTGTGTGTGTGTGTGTGTGTGTGTGTGTGTGTGTGTGTGTGTGTGTGTGTGTGTGTGTGTGTGTGTGTGTGTGTGTGTGTGTGTGTGTGCGTGTGACTGATAGGCAAACGACACAGATGGATGTTTACTGTATGTACTTCTTGATATCATGTTGTGCTTATGCAATAGCTCTTTTGTCTTTGGAATAATACGAGGGAAATTTGCTCAGTGTTTTCCCTTAAAATGGTTGATACAGTACTTAGAATAAACAGTATATGTACATGTATGGTGAATGTGAATCTTACTGTTATATGCTGTAACAGTTGATCATTTTTTTGTGTCTATTTTAATATAGTATTATTTCAAAGCTTGAACAGACTTTCAGAAGCATGTAAGGGGGATGAGTTAAGCACTGGTGCCATTCAGGCTTTTTATAAAGCTGGCTTTGGTCTGGGAGGAGAATCACCTGTGACCAGTTGCCTCTGTGGTCTGTTAACCTTTTTCATACAAGGTCTTGGACAAACACACACACATTTAAGCACGCCAACCACATGCCATTCCTGTTCATTCACATGGACAAAGAAGATCTTGTATGGAACACACAACAAAATGTGACCACAGTCGTAACAACACAGCGTACAGAGATCCTCCTGTAGAGTTGCAGCTCTTCTTGCCCAGTGTAAAGTATGTCAGAGCTTAATGATCCTCCTCTCGTCTTAAGGATAACGACCTTTACTGCACTTCAAGAATCAGGAGCTTAGGCATGTGTAGTTTTTACAACTAAAAACTGAATTCATTAATTCATATTAGTTAGTGAGGGATGATTTGGAGTCTGCTCCTGACAGTTTGTCCTGATGCAGATACAGCAGCTGTAGACACATCCTTGTTAAGTCTAGCTTACAGCCATTTCACTGTTATTGTCTGGAAAGGGCTCATTGCAGAAGTTAATTGCCCCTTGTTTGCTGTCTTACTTCGACTCTAACTCTCTCTGGCCAATTACTGCCATCTCATAGACTTGGATCATTGGCCGTCCTCTTCCTCCTGCACAGCAGACATGTGTAACAGTCTGGTAATGTCTGTGTAATGTTTGGCATTTTCCAAACACGAGTGCTCCCTCGTTGTTTATTAAAATGCCTCAGTGACGCAGCCTCCAGAGAGCGATGTCCAGAATGAAAAAGAGTAACTTGTTAGAGGTGCGAGGCGTGACCGCCGTCTGCAGACGCAACAAGGATGCAGTGTCTGTGTGACATCACCCACTGGTTTCTTAAGGGAGGTTTTCCAGCCAGGAACTGGGTTTGCCAAACCAAATTTGGGCAAAAGGGAGGGAGCCTGCTGTGACGAGCAGGAGTAATCCATCAGGACTTAGTGTGAGAGGCTGAGAAGGCTGTCGGTCAACAAAGACACCAGTCCAGTCCAGATAGCTGTGTATATAAAGATGTATTGTCGCCTATATCCTTCATCAATATGAGAAAGTGGTAGATATATTTGACGGCTTAACAGCTCTGCATTAAGAAAATCTAACATTTGAATCTGGTATACTGGCTCATGTCTAATTGTGTAATTTACTGTATAATGTTTTAAAGAGAGTTAATGGGGTTCTGTTGTGGTCGGAGAGTCCATACAACCCGTGTTTACCTCCAAGAAGTACAAGCAGTTAGGAATCAGGTTTTACATCGCAAACTGTAATTCTGGAAAAAAAAAAAAAATCCTTGATTTTTCTGACCAATCACATAGTGTGGAAGTGATACTGACGTCACCACTAATCCTGATGACAACATTGATGGTTTGTGTCTCTAGCTACCCAGTGCATGTGACAAAGGGCACAAAAATGACAAACATCTCTTTAATCTCAAGGACAATGAATAGAGTACCATCGCTGACCAACCAGGCCACCAGCATAATGAGTAGTTTATTTTTGTGTTGGTAGGAAGCAGGCGACAGTATTACAAAAGGTTTGGCTAACATATGAAAATCTCTTCTTTCTCCAAGTGAGGAGCAGGATGAGATCTTCATCACTGGATGACGTTGAGTCCATCCTTTTTTCTGAAGCATGAGCTGACGTCAATCTATTAAAAATGTTTTTTTAACAACTCACAAAATCGCATCGCTGCCAGTATGAATAATTTTGATTTGAAATATTCGCCGGCAAGTATATCGCATTTTTGTGTCGCTTATTTGTCACACCCTCAGTGTGTAAAGGCCTTAACAGTGGGATTTGTCGCTGTCACATAATCACGGGCTGTAACATTTTAATCGAAATTCCAGCAAATCCAGTAAACAGTGATGAATGTAGTTATTTTCCTTTCACTGATTTTTTTTTTTTTGTGCCTTGTTTTGTGATTATTATTATTATTATTATTATTATGGTTAGTAATTTCCCAAATTGCCCTTCATTGTTTGCTGCTCAGTTGCAAAACCTTTATGGATGATTAACTGGGACATTCAATGCAAATCGAGTTGTGGCACGAATGTGCCCCCCAAAATAATACTTCAACAGACCAATCGAGATTCAATCACAGTTGAAGCATACTCTGCTCACAGATGGGATGGTCTCTCCCGCACATGCTTGGCTTGTTGGCTGCCTTGCTTGCTGAGGTCCCGCAGCAATAATTACAGCAAAATGGAGCAAACTGCACAGTATTTGGAGTGACCGACACAGTTTAAAAATATTTCTTCTAACTGACGGTGCACAAAGTATTGTACTACTAAATATTACATAGCACCTGCATCACTTCTCCTTCACTGTCCTTCGAAGGACAGGTGCAGACATGGTGTCACAATATGAATGCATTATGAAATTATACAATTTGGCCTACTCAATACGAACAGTATTTCAAAGTCTGTGTCAAATTGTATTATTTTCACAAGCCTAATGTGCCCCTTGATACATTTTGATCCACTTGTGCAGTATTATTATTCAATTTAAAACAACTGCTTTTGCAGACTGTCCCCTGTCAGCTGAAGTCTGTTTATTAGTCTAGCCAGTCGGTAAAGCTGGCATGAGTTTGGCAGCCGAGCACACCATTAAGTGTTGAATTACAAATCCTGAGAAGTTGTTAATCACGACAGTCATTCACATTCCACATAGACTCTACTCTGCTTAGGACCTCCATGAGCCGGGGAAGGGGGCATGGTCTGAGGCGAGCTGGGCCAATGCTATTGGACCCAATGGTCTTTAATTAGAGGGAGAGCTTGGCAGGGACTGATGGAGGAGAAAGGCTCTCAGGATGTTAGTCCAGGGTGAGAGGGTTCACACACAAAACACTGGCTTTTCATCACTGCATGACTCACTCAGTTTGTGTGTAAAGTACGGTGTATATGTGAATGCACGCGCGTGTATGTTTGTGTGTAGGGCAGAGAAAGTGTGTGTGTGTGTGTGTGTGTGTGTGTGTGTGTGTGTGTGTGTGTGTGTGTGTGTGTGTGTGTGTGTGTGTGTGTGTGTGTGTGTGTGTGTGTGTGCGCGCGCGCGTCTGTGTGTGTGTGTGTGTGTGTGTGTGTGTGTGTGTGTGTGTGTGTGTGTGTGTGTGTACATGTACGTGTACGTGTACGCACACATGACAGCAGCACGTGCATGTGTTTCTTACCTCACTGCTCAGGCATTCCAGTAGAGAAAGTGGTGTGAAGTGAAAGAGCGGCTCTCACAGTGTGGGTATTCATTGATCGGGCCCCCGTAGGCCGGTCCGGGCTCCAGTGTTCACAGACAAAGCCTCTCCAGCAGGACCCAGACACACTCACACAGAAAGGGGAGCAACAGAAGGAGAGGAACGCAGGAGAGGGGGAGACAAGGTAACAAGGGGAGAGAAAAAGGAGAAGGGGCGGGAGAGGGCAGCGGGAGAATGTCTGTGTGGCAGCTCCCATTCTCTCAAGAATGCAGGTGTGATGGGTTGTCATCTATAGCTGGACCGACCCAAAGCTGCTCTGCCCTGAGCCACAACAACAAGGTCTGTTTGGGAAAAATCTGAAAAGGCACTTGTCTTTCTGACTCCAGTGTTTTAACGGAGATGTTTTACAGTGTCTCAAATCTGTACTGTAACTTTACTTTAAGAAGCTGTCACACTGGAAGACACTTGCAATCGTCACCTTTGTTCTCTTTTTATTTTATTTTTTTTATTTTTTTCCTCCTTACTGCTGGCGGAGTGCATAAATCTGTCCTCTCCTGCTGGGACACGGGCTCCTCCCTCTTTTTTTTTTTTTTTTTTTTTTTTTACATCAGCCAATCCGCTCCCTCCTCCAGCCCTCTCTGCTCCCTCTAAGCGTTAAGCCAGCGGCTCGAAGCTCTCAGGATTCCATGAGAGTTTATTCCATTTGGCCGTCCCGTCACTGTTCCCCCTGCCTGGCCCCTTCCCGAGATCGAGTAGCCTGGTTCACTGTGTCCTTAAACAACCCGTGTGCATGTACAGGAAAGGGGCCCCAAAGTGGGGAGGCCCATCTCTAATCCTTCGTTTTTCGAAGAGACAGACTCAGACTGGAAAGTCTCTATGCTGACTTCTCTTTATTGATACCTAACTCCTGCGTGTCATTATCATCGTATTAGTGTTATCTGTTAGAGTGCATATAGATACACACAGTATGTAGCATGGCTGCTCAGTGTGTGAACACATGCATATCCTATGTAGCTAATGTAGCATATTTTCATGTTATTATTTTCAACATGTATACATTCAGCTTTGGTGATTGCTGTTAATTGGATGCTATTTGTTTTCCTCTTTGCACATTTTTTAAATATATACTGAAGGACAGACTTTTGAAAACATTTGTGATACTTTGTGAAAATCATCACTGTGACCATGAAGATCTTTCAGATGTTTAAGCATTCCTATAAGGCCCTGGTGCGTCACTGTGTGCGTGCGCATGTGTGTGTAGCACTTGTCTGTATTGAGATGGATGAGTGGGTGGCACCCACTTGGATGAAATTGATGGCCTCATCCTGAAGGTGCAGAGTCACAAGTTATTAGTGTGCAGCAGCCAAGAAGTGGACAGAAGACAAATGATTCTCTGTTTGAGTTTAAACTAATGATCCAGGCAGTGAAATGTATCATTGGTTTTACAGTGGAGGGCAGTGATTTATACAGTGAATGGTGACTTGTATATGTTTTATAGGGGAAAAGTGAAAGTACAGGAAAAAAGCAGTATATATATATATATATATATATATATTGTAGACATTATGTGGTTTTAGAATAGTCTGTGTAAATGTCCGCCAACTAAAGCTGTGAAAGTAGAAGGTAATGTGGATACTCGCAGTGAGACCTGGTGTGAGTATGTGCAGGCACAAGTTTCATACTTTCTGCTGAAATGCACAGTGCAGCTGATTTGTTTGAATTCCTTGCCAGTGGAATTCATCCATCCCTTTTCACACAAGTAATGTCTCTGTGGGCATGAAATTACCAAACTGTTGGAGGCTAGAATGAGAAAAAAAAAAAATTACCAAGGTCACCGCACTGGCACGAAATTAAGACTCTCAATCTCATGTTAACCGCTGCAGCTGCTCCTTCCATCCTCACTGACTCCACCAACACAACAGCATGTTCACACCCTGAAGGTTACATTAAGTGGTACAAGGTGGCAAAATAGAGAAAGGAAATAAAACGTATATATACGGATGATTTTTGTAAACAGTGCGCAGGAGTATCAGTGTTCACAAATCCTGTCACTGTCGTTATACAAGAAAGAAAAATAAAGCTCAGTTAACAGGAGAAGATTCAGCTCTTGAATATTGTACAATTTTATTTTCTAAGAGGAAGCAATGATGTATTTTATGACTACTCTGCCACGACATTACGAAAGTAGTCCTGCGGCAGCGAATGAAAGTAAACGTGCTGTTAATTTACCGGCATATAAATACAATTTCTGTTTGTCGGTCTCCTGCTGCATGAAAACGGTTAATTCTCTTCTCAGGGCTGAATTGCAAGTTAAGTGTATGAACCTTCTAAAATGAAGAAAAGAGCACCTTTTGATTGCTTTGATTTTCAGATGTTTTGGGGTGCACTTGCACTGATTAGATTTAGCCCAATGTTTGATGAGTAGTACATGCATAAATTAGGATGGAATTAAAATGGATATGGTTGTATGTGGGTGGATTTCTCATAATAATGCTGCAATTTCAAAGATGCTAAATATTTGTATTGTGACACAAATAAGACAAAAAAACAAATATTTAAAATCAGTATTTACCAGAGCCACTTTTTGCTGCTGTTACAGCTGCAAGTCTTTTGGGTTGTTCTCTATTAGCTTAGCTTATCTAGCCACTGGGGTTTCATCCCATTTGTAAAGGTATAACTAACTACTCCAGCTCCTTTAACTTCGATTGGTTGTGTTGGTGTGTAGCAATCTTTATTTGCATGCCACAGATTCTCTATTGGATTGAGGTCAGTGCCATATTAAGACATTTAAATGTTTCCTTTAAACCACTCCAGTATAGCTTTAGCGTTATGTTCAGGGTCATTGTCCTACTAGAGGATAGTACTCTGTCCTAGACTAAAATCTCTGACCAGTTTTCTATTCCCTGTGCATGAAAAGCATCTTCACAGCATGATACCGCCACCACCATGCTTCATTGTGGGAATGGTGTTGTATGGGAAGTGTTGGGTTTGAGCCACACCTACTGTTTTGCATGATTTTCAAAAAGTTTTTTTTTTTTTTTGTCTCATCTGTGCAGAGAACCTTCTTCCATGTTTTTGAGGAGTCTGCCACATGCTGTTAAGCAAACTGCAAACATGTTACTTACAAAGTCTGTAGATGAAGACCATGCATGTTTTGTCTTTAACATATTTCAGTCAGCCAAATCACATGGAATACCTGTCATATAATGATGGAATATAGAGTTTAATTTGTTTCAAAACTTGGCAAAAAGAGAAATGGGAAGGGAGCTTACAGGTGGATGCTGGGGTGGAGATGGAGTTTATCAAATACCACCTTGAGCAGCTGTAGCACAGGGGGTGTTGGATATGTTGCAGTATGAAACTTTCTGCCTGAACTGGTTTATGTTGCAATAGCTACACTTCATATTTAGAGATACATCTCTGAATTCAGCAAAACCAAACTCATCTATCATTGTTGACAACTCTTTTGACAGCAGATGAACTTTTTTAGATCTTTAAAACTCAATAGTAAAAGTACCACAGTCAGCCTTTTGCTTCTTAAACTGGAACATGAATGGGTGGCTATTGAATATGGGGACAGTGAAGGCACAGTAGGACACACTGTCATATGGCTTTATGATCCCTTTGACTCCTGATCCCCTCCAATCCCCCATGAGTTAGAGGCCATGACCCTGGCATCTGCCAGCAGTGGCAGAAGGAGCGGCGAGCTTCGTCTGAGTCACACCTAGACAGATGCTGTGTAGGATGAAGTCTCAGCAGTGAAACCGCCCCTATACTCACCGCCACCCAAAGTCTCACAGGACAAGATGATTCATTAAACATTGATCCTAACTTCTTTGGCTCCAAGCTAGACAAAATTATGTGAGGCAGATACTTTACATATTAGGATCACCCTACAAGGACTCTGTTTGGTTACAAAACTGCTTTGAAATGTGTATCTCAGTGTTGTATACAAAAGTTAGAGTCAAAAGCCAAACTTCTCAGTCTCAAAGTGGCTATATGGCTAATTGTGACCTAATAAAGGATGCCATTTAAAAGTTGGTAACAGAGATATTTGACATTGCTGTTTGAGAACTTACACTGCTGTTTCAGTCTAACTAGGTACTTGGAGATATCCCAGAGAAACATGGTCAACAACCAAGTCAGGACAATTTAATATAACTGATACTGTAAGTGTCACAAATAGAAGTAACAGAGCAAATAAGCATCATACTCATTCCAAGGACTGCATGTTTCACTGTGTAAAACCCTGAGATAAGGAAAACTGCAGTGGTGAGGAGTAAACTCAAATTCATGCTTTAAAACTGCCCTTAAGAAATCTACAAAGGGTTAACTAAAGAGATACTATATATCCATGTATTTTTACAACCTCTTGGTTCATGTTGTTGACTTGATCTGGCTTAGTAAAGGTGACTTTGCACCAACCAAGGAGCAGGTCGGGAAACAAATCTCATAATTGTAATTGCAAGATGCCAAAGAAGTCCAATAACATTTGGAATCAAGCAATGCTGTTAATTGAAAATGAAAAATACCAAAAAGGAACACAAGTCTGATGGTACTGACAAAATTTGATCTCTGATTCTAATTAATTCTATATTAATATGGAATTTATACTACACTGAATGTATAATTTATTTAAAAAAAATTGTATTGATAATAAATTAGATTTTGATTTAATTTTCTTACACAGCTCTATCTGTATTCATATGCTTGCCTTTAAGCCACACTAAACAAAAATGACAAAGTCAAAATTATCACAAAGTCCTTCTTGTTATTATAATATATTGCAAAGGCAAGAATTCAACCTCAGTGTGTTGGACAGCTCTGGCTGCCCTAAATTATTGTGTAAAGTAGGTTTCAAACTGATATTTTTCTTTTCTTCCAGTCATCCTTTCGCAAGTCTGACAAATTGTAGGTTTTTAATTTTTTTTTATCAAAGTTAGGATAATGTCCTGTTATAATTTGTGTTACCGTTCATGACGATTTTCACTTTAATTATGAATAATTTGGCTTATGCTCGCTCACAGCTCACATCTGTCTTTTTAAAGAAATCTGATTACACATGAATGGAGATGATTTCGGTCTCTATGGGAACGTTTGATATATGATTACATTATTTACCTTAACAGGATCAATATTTAGTCTCCATACACATGAATTTGATAAACAGGTGACAGATATTAGAAAGAAGAAATGACTCTTTACTTTTTAATACAGTTTTGCAGCTGTTAGATTGACTCGTATTCTGTATTGGAGCTAGAGTTTTAAGAGCAGTTAAATATCCTTATACACATTTTGAACTCTCGAACAAGGCATCCCATGTATACTCTTTATGTGTATTGGATGCATTTGTTTGTGGTCTTGTTGTGTGCAGCGGTGCATGTACGCGAGCTGAGTTTGATGTACGCAAGTGAAGCTGTCTGCCTCTCTCCGTCCTGTGTGTTCTGAAATCTCCTCTGCTGCAGACAGTCTGGGGAGCAGAGATGGTGTGTGTGTGTGTGTGTGTGTGTGTGTGTGTGTGTGTGTGTGTGTGTGTGTGTGTGTGTGTGTGTGTGTGTGTGTGTGTGTGTGTGTGTGTGTGTGTGTGTGTGTGTGTGTGGGGGGGGGGGGTGGAGGTAGGCAGCGGACATGGCGGCAGGCCAGAATCAATTGGCAGTGTAATGAGATGGCCTGGTGCCAGGTAACCATGGAGCTACCCTCTTTGCCTGTCTACCAGAGTTCAAAATTAAACTGAATGAATGAGAGAGCGAGGGGGGAAGGAGGGCAGGGAAATAAGGGTCTGAAACGGCAGGAGTGGAGGGTGACAGAAAGAAAGAAATGGCAAAAGAGGAGGGTGGTTGATGAGGCACTGTGGACTATTTCTAAGCTCTGCTGTAAAACCTAACTTGAGCCCTCATTTGAGAGAAGGAAGAAGGGAAGGGGGTAAACTCGAGATCCACCCAGTGGTTTTGTACCCCAGAATATCTGGAAATACTGTTTCTACCCATCTGCATTTTGGTTGTGGGCACTGTCAGATAAAAGCAGGCATTTAAGGAAAGAACAAGTGCTCTTCACAAAGAAAGGAAAAAAATCAGACTCCGAGTTTTCCTCCTTGATGTTGAGCTGCTTCCTTTTACTCGTCTGATGGCATCGGTTGCTGTAATTTCCCTGTAAATCTCTGCATTACGTTCTCCCCCTCAGAGACCCCACACTCTTCCTCCTGTCATGGAAGATGTGTTAATATTGCGCATTTGGCTGCATTCTTAAAGTGATTAGTACAAGCCAGTGGATCCTGTAGATGAATAGAAATTAAGTAATTAATACAGTAATTAGATCTTTTTCTGCTTCCTACAGACTTGCCCCTGCTAAGTCTTTGTGCTTGCTCTTTTTTTTTTTTTTAACATTCTGCAAAGCATTTTGAAGACGCAGCGTGCCATAAGGGATAGTTTTTATTTGTACTTCCTCTGGTGAACACAGTTTACTATGTTATTCAAAACTGCAATACAGTCCAAGCAGGATTGATAATACTTAAAAAGTTGTATTTAAACCTTATAATTAGATTACAATAATGTGGAAATTATAGTTCTTAGAGGTTTATGATTTACTCGATTGAAATGTGCCAGCTAAAGGGTAATATATATGTGTTTTCATTTATTTAAGTGAGATTAATAGATGTGGAAAATGGGACAGTTTGTGGTTCTGAGCTCATCTGTGTGTCTGATAATACAGTCAACAATCAAATTAAACAAATGAAAAGAAAACTTTTTATTTTGTTTTGCTTTTTCCGAAGCTATTTCCCTTCAAATCAAAAACTTGTCAAGTAAGCACAGTAAGCTCGAGATAAACCGATATCTGCGGTGGTGTTGATTTTGTGTTCTGACTGAAAGCCAGCGTCTTTAGTGTCTTTAGAAACTGGTCGGACCCGGTTGAAACAGGCCAGAGGCAGCCACATGTCACAGGCTGGCCAGACCCGGCTGGTTGTGTGCTGCTTTTCCTGTAGAGGTGAAAGTAAATGTGAAGCACGGCTGCACATACAGGTTACATGTCGCGCATACGTGTGTGTTAGAGCGCTGCTCATTACGATATGACCTTTTACTTTGACAAGCATGCCGTCTTATGTTTTCTAATGACTGGTATTTAGAGGGAGGGAGCGCGTGATGTCGTACCGTCTGTGCAGCACAGTCTGTCTGTACAGTAAAAAGCATGTTCAGCAGTGGGCCTCGTGGCCTGTGAAAAACACTCGAGCACTTTCTGCTGAAACGGCCCAGACTCTGAGACTTCTGAGTGCACGTTGACAGAGAGACGAGACAGTGGGCCAAGATGTCTGTGGTGTGGATTAATGGGGAGGACTGGAGAAAGGGTGCCGCAGTTGTGCGTGAGCAGAATATTTGATTGTGGAGAGGGGGATGGAGGGAGGGAGGGGGGGAGGGAGGGTGAGTGAGGGCGAGAGGAGGGAACAGTGAGGGACAAGCAACTGCAAGAGATGGGTGAGATGAAAAGAGGGAAACGGGATAAAAACGGACTGAAACATGAAGAAGCAAAGATATACGAGCGTGAATGAAAATGTACAGTAATAAATAGTGCTGCTGTCTCGTGTCTCCCACTGGTGCTTTATCCTGCTCTCTTGTCTGATTGCACTACAGTAAAGCTGTTGTACATTCATTCTGTTGAGCTGGTCTAAGGAAGAGGAGGAAACCTACATGAAGGTCATCTTCTCACACAGCTGAAATGTACACCTCAGTCAGGCTCAATGGACAGATATCGCTAACTGCAACAAATAAACGTCTTTGGTGGAAAAAGAACAAAGTGTGAGTGAGGGTAATCGGCTGTTTTACTGAATATTTAATGCATTAGGAGACATTTATAAAGAATTAATTAAACATCATTTTATTTACACGCCTGCTTTCAGTCCATGTGAGCCAGGCAGTCTGCACACCTGTAACCGTCAAGATTATTTTTATTAACTTCTTTTTGTTCTCTTATCACACCGTGCAGCAGACAGATGGGTACATTTTAAATGTCCTTATGTCTGCTTTTGGTTGTAGTGAGCAGCAACGTTTTCGGTCGACTATAAGCATTTCAGTGAGCAAAATATTCAAGTGGCTTTGAATGTATTACTTCAAGATCAATAATGAATGAAATTCGAAGTTGTGATTAAGCAGATGTTATTATAGCCTCTCTATTTAGAAGTTATTTTAATATGCACACAACTGCATGTTTTATTTTCTTTCCAAATTACAAATATAGTGTACTTTTACAGCAATATGCAGCTTTTATGCTTCACAGCATTGGTGGAAATCACAGTTGTTTCTGTAGGTTTAGCTTACATGTCCAGGCTCTTTAGATAATACAGCAGACAGGCTGGACCGAGGGTGGTTATTTCATGTTTTGACTGCTGTAGCCAAACAATTAAAATCAGCCATTCGCAGTGCTCACCCCCCTTGGAGGCCAATTTTTCCCCATTGGTATTGAGGAGACGATCGTGATTTCCTTTAAAATGTCAATGGAAAAAATCATGTCTGACATCACTTTTATTTTGGGAAGCAGCAGCTTCCAAGAAGTCACTTCGTACGAGTGATTACAATGAGTGGTGACATGTATAGGTTTTTGTTTAAACTTTACTCAACTCTGTAGAGTGGGAGTAATAAAACAAGGAGATTGTAAATGTAGCCATTCCAGGAATCCTCCATATATCAATATTACAATAATGTACAGTGTCTATTTCTTCCCTTTTGGCATTTAAATTGCTCAGACATAATATTATAAATAATATAAATTTTGTTCTTTTTAGATGTTCGCATTTCAATCCACTGCTGTAATGACAATTTAAAAGTAGCAGCTGTATTGTTCAGCTTCAAGTGTACTTGCCTTTCCAAATAGAAAAATTACCGCTGAAATCAGAATTTTCCCTCTTCATGACAAAGGTATAAAAAAAAATATATATATAAAAAGATATAAAAACATCTTAAGTGTGCATTATAGTCCTGAGTGCCATAAAAGATCTGAGTAGTAAATAGACCCTGTGATACAGAAGTGTGAAGGCATTTTAGGTTATTTTATTTGGTTTGAACTGTCGCCTGCAGCAGTCTGGTGATGAGATTCAGCTCCTGCAGTCTGTTAAGCGTCTGTCTTGACTGCAGCACAGACCCACGCGAGGGCACAGAGCAAAACCAGAACATAAGGACGTCCTTGCAGAAAGACATGGTGAAACCTTGTATGGCTAGTCGGGGACGTGCCATGGTGACAGCCATTAACAATGTCGAACAGTGTTTTAAGAGCAGTAAATAGTACAACAATGTGGTCTTCATCTGACGTCACTTTAAAAGGTTATCCTGTCCCAGTAAGGGACATTTCCTAGCATGCAAAAGTGGAGCATGGTCCACTTTTGCATGTACAGTATTACTCTGTGTGACCATGTCTGCGGGTTATAGGCACTAGATGGACAGTAATGAGGAGACATACTGTAAAAAGACAGTAAACAAGTCCAAAAATTGAACTAAAGCAATCTAATACAATGTTAATCTCAGGCCTGGATTCTTCAGCTCTATTGTCATTGCACTCGCTGACATAATGTTACCGTATGAAAAACTGTGGTAATAATTTTTGTCGCCAGCTTTCTTTCTCTTCCCCACTTTCCCAGGCTCTGAGAGTGGCTTTAAGGGGTTACCTTGTTAGAGGTTTGGGGTTATGCCCATGCCGCTCGCTCTGTTTCCTTCAACCTTCTGTTTTTGGAGAGGCCCTTCTCTGTGTCGGCACTGTGACAGGGTTTTTGGCAATATCCTGAAAGTCAAATCTGTTCATTTAGATTCAAGTGGTGACCATGGAGCAGACAGCAGCCCATTGGCATGCTGTGGCAAAACTAGTATCCAGGGCACTTAATATCCTGAACCCAGCATTTGTCCTTTTTCATAACACTAACTAGCTGATATGCATGGGTGCATCTGTGTTTGAAGGTGCTTCTTATTTGTCTAAAATATGGCACATAATTTGGCTTCTTGTGCCGTTTGTAACTGATTAAAACCTTTATTACAAATTAGCTTGTTCTTTGGAGGTCAGGCGTCGGAGTCAGAATGAGCAGCGTCCTGCTGGGGTTTTTCACGTCTTGCTTAAGGACACTTTGGTAGGGCGGCTGCTTATTGGTAGCTTTAGTGAAGACAGTTAAACCGGGTGTAGAGCAGCTATTTCAAAATCTTAAACGGTGCCTCCGGTGTTGGTTACCTCACAGGTTGGTTCATTTCTCAGATTTAGGATGGAAACATTTTGTAAATGAGTTGTGTTTTATGTGAAAACAGTGGAAACCCACACCTGAATATTTTACCAGAAATACAGACTGCACTGCAACTTATTACTGTTAATGCAGAACAACAGGATCAAATGTATGAAAGTGGATTTGTGGTTGTTTTTTAAAAAAATGAGAATTATAAGGAAAGGCTCCTTTAAATAATTCTAACTGCAAGGACGTCCTTCTGAAATATATACAAAATAACATCCCTCCTATTTGAATGTTGCCAGTACAATTTTAACCATATCATTGCTTTCTTGTTGTTAAGTGAATCCAGCAGTGATGTTATGTTCATTTTTATAAGCTTTAATTTCAGCTGCCAGCAGTATTTGGCCTTTTCTCGAATCTGTAGGGCTTTTCAGGGATCATGGCAATAAAGAGGCGATGAATTGAATCGACCCTCGGATGGAGCCTTGAGATACTCCTCGAGAAATCTGATGATGATAATACAGCATAACTGACTGCAGCTGCCAGGCTATTGAACCACATACTGTACTCTTGTGACGTCAAGCAGTGCTGACAGTAAGAAAGAAACTCACGAGACCATTCAAGTAAATCAGTGTTTTATAAGGATGTTTGTAATTGAGGACGATATGGCATCAAAGTGAGGACATCATTTACAAAACACACACACACACACACACACACACACACACACACACACACACACACACACACACACACACACACACACACACACACACACACACACTTGACACCATGATGCTGGCATGCCATGCTGAAAATATGTCGCATAGCCACTCAAAGATCAAATATTAATCATGCTTTTAGAAAAATATTATTTTTTTTTTCCTGTTTGTAAATACAAAACATACAGTCAATAAACGAGTCATTTGTCCTTTAAGGCGTTCAGAAGACATTAAAAAAAAAGAAGAAAGAACGTAAAACGTGGCGCGTCAGGAGGACAACACATTAAGACAGACTGCCGTGCAGAGCATCGTGATGTGAGCGAGTGGGAGACACACAATAAGCCATATGAGCCTTACTCGTTTACAGTTGTAGCTGTCCCCTGCACGGTGGGCCGCAGAGTTTCTTACGGGCTGACAACACAGCTGTGCGCCATTCGTCCGGTCTGAAAGACGGCAAATGGGACAAAGGGCACGAGTGAGGAGAGGGGAAACGTGGGAGAGATGCTCGCTGAATCGCCCAGCCCTCCCCTGAGCAGGACGGGGAGCACCTCTCTTCCTCTCTGCTCAGAGCCTGCTTTCTCCCGGCCCTCAGCCATTTTGGAGAGAGGAAAAAAGTGGCTGCTTTCTCTCTCTCCCTCTCTCACTACGTGGCATTGCTCCGGAAAGGCTTCGGCTGCTGTGTTGTAGCAGAAAAAGAAGACACACTTTGCAGCTTGCACTTGGGAGATAACATGTTTGCAGGAAAAAAAAAAATTCAGACGCGAAAAAAAACGTCTTCCATCTCGACTTTTTTTTTTTTTTTTTTTTTTTCTTTTATGAATTTTTTGTTTCCCTTGCATTCAGCTGCTAAGCTTCTCTCCTCTTTGCTGTGCACTTTCAGTCATGCTGTGTCCTTTTCTTTAATAACTTGCGCCGTAGTTTTTTTTTTCGTTAGCCGGTCCTTTTGCCTCTTGTTTCTTTTAAATGACATCTTTTCTCATCTCTCAATTTGATTTAATGTAACAGTTTAAGACAAAGGGATATGTCCAAATTTTGGCAGCACTAAGAAGAGACAGAGCTGCAGCCAAGGATCCTGCTGGGATCTAAAAAAGCCAAGCAGAATGAAGCACCAAAAAAAAAAAAAAAAAAAAAAAAAGAAAACACCACCCTTTCCTTTGCTCTGTCACAAATTCCACTTTCTCTGTAGCCAGCCCTGCGCTTCGACTCCTCCTCGTCCACATCTTACCGCATTCAACCTTTTGCCATTTCTCTCTTGCCGTACCTTTTTTTAAAGCCGATTTGAGGTTTTTGTACCCTGGAAAATGGGTACTGGACAACGGGTTATGAGGGCGTAACGGGGAGAGAACGAGGGGACGTTATCTTCTTACTTTTGGTTGTTATTTCGCTTTTTTTTTTTTTTTTTTTTTTTTCCTTTTTACTGTTACTGTTTCTGAATTGTTGTTTCGCTGCTGGTAGTATTTAGTCGTTTTTAGGGTGTGCTTGGATTACCACGTGTTTGTAAGAGTGTGGTTTTTTTGGGGGGGGAATGTGTGTATACGAGTATGTTATCTGTGAATGTTCTGCTCAGACTCAGTTTGTGATGACTGGTATATTTGTTTTTGTAGGTTTCTTGATTTCTGATGAAGCACTGGCCTACACTTCTCCTAGAGCCTGACTCCCTTGTGATTCCAGAGGACACTTGACCATCAGGTGCAGCCTGTGCCCTCCTGGTATGTTTACAATTTATAATACCTACAGTTTCCATTCTATTAGAGGGCTTCGGGGTAGTTTCTAATCCACACCTTGTCGTGCACACCTGATGGGTTTTTTTTTTTCACACTGCATGTTTTTTTGATGTTCTTCGCTATTTGGTTGATTGTAAGGTCCAGAGAAAACATGTTTTGAAAATGCAGAATTTCTCAGCGTATTGCACAGGTGGTGTTTAGAAATGACTGGTTTTATTTGCAGAATAAAACTGGCATTATATTTTGTATTCTGTGCCGCTGCAATTTCACGTGATTCAGTGTCATTTAATCTTTGTTTAGAATATTTACTTTGAGATGTTGGATTTGCATTGTTGTTGGTGCTAAGAATACAAATGGTCTTGGGCCATTTTTATTGACATTGCGGTCTTTCATAAAAAGTACTCCAGCAAAAAAAACCAATTTTTTTTTTATACAGCACAAATGCATTTTGTGCCTTTAAATCTTTTATTTTCAGTCGCGGCATTTTGCATTTTTAGGTGCTAATCTGTCTGACATTTCAAAAATAAATGTTGACCTCGAAAGAACGTGATCAGTAGGTTGCACAAACACCACGTCCATCTCAGTCATGTGCTCTGGCCTGTTTAGTGAACCATGGTTTAATTTCAAGGCTCACCTCTATTGGATGCATGAAAAGGACACGTCTTACTGGCACATCGAAAAGGTTTAAATAAATGTGAAAAATAGATGAAAGGATCAGTGTTGTATTTTACTGTCTTCTGCACGGAATTATTCTTTAAAAAAAAAATAGAAGCACCAATAAAATCTTGGTACTTGACAACATGACAGTGTTTGGCATGTTTGCTTGCACGCCCAATCAGAGGAGCGGTATGTTGAATGAGTGGAGCTGAAAGGTTCAGTTTGAATGTATTGCGGGTTTTGTGCGTCTTATCTGCTCTTAAAGGGGTAACGCCTGCTGCCACAAACCCGTAGATCCGAACTTGTGGTGACTGGCTGCACAAGCTCGTATCTATAGGTATGTGTCTTCCTGGCAAATACAGCACCTGCCCGATGCCTGTAAGAAAAACTAGATCGATGGAAAACACCTTTGAAGCAGGTTTCAACTCGACAGTCATGACGACTGGAGCTGATCTTGATGTCTGTGTTCCCACGATTAAACGCCGCTGACCTCGTCTGACCCCGAATCCTGGGATACAGGATATTTTCAACCGAAATGTTCCCACGTGTCCCATCTATACGCAGTGACCCCACCCAAAGTAGGTGGGCTGGGCTAGTAACACTATGACGGGACATAATCTTTCTGACCAATGGGTCGGTGTTGTTTTTCAGCAAACAGGCTTCATAGCAAAATCTGATTTACAGGATCTTTGCATTAAACTGGTTGATCAGTAATTTGATAGATTAGCAAGAAACACAAATTCCCATCTGGATATTTAAGCTATAGACTAATAGCACTGTATATCTTACCATAGTTCACAAATATAATATGCTGTAAAATGACATTCACAGCGGTAAATTGGATGGGCTCTCCTGCCCCTACAAAGCAGCCGTCCTGCAGCTTGCTCCAGTGTCCCGCAGGTTGAGGTAGTAGGTTGTATAGTTCAGAGTGACACCACAGGAGATAACTGTACAGCCTCCTAGCTTTCCCTGAGGAGACACCACACACACTGTGCACTGATGGACTATTTAACTTAACACCAACTTGTGTGCGATGTTAGCCTGGATGATTAGTTGTCTTGAGGTGGTTTTATGTCACGAAAATATTGATGTTTCTCTTGTTTCATACAGGGTGTCGCATTTTTTACAGGGCACAGGAAGAGATCAACATATGTGTTGCACAGACTAGCATGACCACGGCAGGAAGGTTTGCCTCTCATTTGACATTATTTGTGGCAAAAAATTCAAACAATCACAGAGCAGAGGACATCGAGAAGGGGGGGGGGACGTTTGAGAGTTGGGGAAAAATCACCAACGTGCTGCTGCACTGAGGTTTTGTGGGACGCACTAGTGAAAGAGATGCCACTGAAGGGAAACACCATACAGCCGCAGGGGGAAGAGCACGGTCTTGGCAGCCAATTATGTACAAAGTTCAATTTCACTTAAGCAAAACAATATAATTTCCTCTGCGTAGAGCTATGTGGTAAAAAAAAAAAAAACGCTGCTGTGATCAAAACAGCCAGCAACAACTTTCGCTGCTTCAAACCAGGAAAACCACAGACCCCTGAAATCTTCCCCAGCAATGTAAAATACACTGATTTTGTTGCCTAATTTGGGGTGTGAACGAATTACTTGTACTTTGTCTCAGACCATGTGACTGTGAGCTGCTCCTCACAGCCGTATTTTAGCTGCATAGTTTTGATCTCTGTTGGGGACTACATTTTTTAAACTCCCACTTTAAGGTGTTGGAATTCCAGTTGTGGATGCCCACGAACACACAGTCCTGTCAAATGTGACAGACAAATGCTTTTTTTTTTTTTTTTTTAAATAGACTATTATTTTTACAGGTTCTCAATTAATACGAGTCATTATGAGCAATTTGTAGCTAAATTAATTACTCCTTCTACTTGTTTATTTGTGCTGCCATACGAGTGTGTTCCCGACTCGTTTTTTTTTTAGTCGGAACAAATCCGATAAATAAAACAGGAGGGTGGATGCTACCTTGTTAGGGAGAGATGGTATCCCAGTCGTGCCGCACGCTGCTGTGTGCAGATGTGTCGAGCAGGGAGTGTCATGGTGATGAAAGACTGTTTCCACTTAAACTCTTTGCTCTCTGTCCCAAGGCCTCCGGGTTCGATAGAGGTGGGGTGAAGGAGCTCTGTGGGCCAGAATGAAGAAGGGGCCCTTCGTACGGGGCAGCTTTTTTTTTTTGCGCGCGAGAGTGAGCATTCGGTTACAGTAGGCCCGACATGAATCCGCTGCGTTTATTTTCTCAGTGCATAATTACCCTGCTTCGTATGTTTTTGTGCCTGTGCAAGCAAAGTGGGGTTTTTTTGTTTGTTGTCGTTGTTTTTTTTTATTCGCATCTCTTTCTGTGTGAGGGGTTTTGTTGTGGCCATGGGGTAATGCATTACAGTATACAGCAGGAGGCATACAGGAGCTCTCCCTGGTGACACCCCCCTCCCCCCTCCTCCTCCTCCCCCTTCCCCCTCCACCTCCCCCTCCACCTCCACCTCCTCCTCCACCCAACTCACGCAGCCCACCCTCCTTGTAGAATCTAAGTGCAGGTTTTCATCTTCATTGAAATTCTCTATAAATAGTCCCGTTTAGCTGTTCTAATGTTAGTTCCGTGTGTGGTGAGGAAGAGGAAGTAAAGAAAGGCACTAATTTAATAGAATTAGGATAATATCAAGGGACTCCTTACACATCACAGCATGTGATGTCTGTGACCCAGAGAGACACAGTTGCTTTAAAAAGAAGAAAAAAAAAAAAAAAAGGTGGATCTCTTGTGATACTTAAGTCTGAAAAAGTGAAAACTCCCTGCCTGTTGTTTTTTATTTTTGAATTGACCTTGAAATTAAAACGAACGTGCTCTCCCAGAAATCCATTTAAAGCAGCAGAGGGAAAGAGGGCTGATAGTGTGAGACCACACAGGCCATTTTTCTGCTGTCACTGATCTCAGCCGATTGTGCGTTGTCCGTCAGAGGTACCCTGTTCCGGTAATTCCCTCTTCTCCCCATTTGTCTCGCTTTCCCTACCATCTTGTCCCTCGCCTTTTTCCACAAGCCTTTTTCTCCGGCTTTACAAAGACTAATACCGATAAAATATACGGCTACCATGCCAGGCTTCCAGTTACATTTCCTTTACCACTTCCCTGAGCTGGTTGCATTTTCTCTGCCGTTGCTCCCTCCTTTTCTGTTGTTCCCACCCTCCTTTTTCTCCATGAAGCGCACACTGTAATACCCAGTCACTCTCAGACACAGAGGGCGAGAGAGACAGCTACAGAATACTGGACTTGCCGACTGGAGGGGGATTTTTTTTGTTTTTTTTTCTTAAATGAAAAGGAGCTTGAAAACAGACATTGTAAGATAAAGCTGTGACTGTGTATTTGGCTATCTTTTCCTTCTTTCTTTCTCTCCTCTGCTAGCGTATTCTCTCTTTACTACTTCGTCCCTCATTCCTCTACCTTTCCTTATCTCGTCCTTCTCTGCATATAGCAGGCGTTTAAGTGATTTCAGCTGTGGCAGGAAATGATATTTCTTTCTCTTTCCCCACTCTGCTGCTGCTGTTTCGATGCTGTGTGGATAAGGCAGAAGGGGGCAAGCAGCAGGCTCTACAGTTTGTCTGCCCTGGGGACTTGAGCCTGCAATCCATGAAGCATGCAAGGCAGAAGGAGGGAAAGAAAATACAGAGGCTCACATACAGACTGAGGTGTGATTTAGGGAGACCAAAGCGGCGAGCGAGAGCAGAAAGAAATTGTAAGACAGATGGAGCTGGGAGACAGACAGACAGACAGACAGACAGACAGACAGACAGATAGACAGACAGAGAGAGGAAGAGGATGGGTAATAGTGTCACATGGAGAAAGAAGGGTGAGTAGCAGCAGGCAGAGGGACGACAGCAACAGGCGATACACATTTATTTTCCTATTTATTGCTCCTGTGGCTGTTTCGGCTTTCTGTGTCTGAGAATTTTTTTCAAAGCTTTGAACCATATTTGCAAAACTCAGATGATAACAACAACTAATGTTTTTTTTTATTTTTTTTTTTTTTTTATTACTATTATTTTTTATTTTTTATTTTTTTTAAAGGTCTGATGTAAAGCTGTGGTTCATATGGACAACTTCCCGATATTGTGCATTGCTGGATGTATCTGGCATAAATGTGTGCATTGGTTTCATGCATTTGATATTTTTTTTGTCAGGGTAACAGTGTATTTTAATGTTGCTTTTTATTGTGCTCTTTCCTTCCTGCTTTTCTCTGTCTCTGTCATTTGCTCTCTTGTGCTCGTCAGCATGCACATGCATGTGCGGTAGCAGCACAGGCCCATTGATCTGCTCTTCGTTCCCTTGTGCATGCCATTTTCTGCTGGACGCCACTACACTGCGTCTTTTTGCATTCTTATTATGTAAAGACATTTTTCCTTTTACTGTCGACATTTCCTGCTGAATATTATGGTTTCTTTCTTCTGTGGTTTCTAAATTTACTCTGGTGTCAATCATTCGTACTCCTTTTTCATTTGAGCCCATCTCTGCAATATTTTATGTTCACTTACTTTAACCCTTTAACCTAACACCTGCCCTCTCTTTCATCTCCCTCCATCTCTCTTTCATCTCCCTCCATCTCTCTCTCTCTCTCTCCCCCCCCTCTCTCTCTCTCTCTGGCTGCACATGGTACAGTCTTGCATGTCTGAGCAGCAGACTGCCAGACAGCAGCAATCTGCTAGAGCAGCCTCATGTGCTAGTCCGAATGATCCATTCAACAAAGCCTGAGCTGGCAGCACTAAAATCTTCTACTTTTTCTCTGCAGCGTCCTTTTTTTTTTTTTTTTTTTTTATCACAGATTGCTCTCTATTCCATTTTGTCTGGCCACATCCTTCTCTCCCTCTGCTAAGGCTGACCGGCGCAGACATATATATATATATATATATATATATATATATATATATATATATATATATATATATATATATATATATATATATATATAGAGAGAGAGAGAGAGAGAGAGAGAGAGAGAGAGAGAGAGAGAGAGAGAGAGAGGACTGCGGCAGTCTCCGCCACCTCGGTCAGCCGGGTGAGTTTTCCTTTTTTCCTATTTCCTCCTTCCTCGCATCTCATCTCACCACTCCTACCAGCCTCCTAGTCCTCCTCCTCCTCCTCCTCCTTTTCCTCCTCCTCCTCCTCCTTCCTCCTCCTCCTCATCCTCATCCTCATCCTCATCCTCATCCTCCTCTCGCTGGCAGTCAGATTTTATACCGTCCACCTGACGAATGAGCTTTCCCTCCATAAAGTCTTAGCTGCATGATTGACAGGTGCGGTCCCAGAGGACTGACAACCCTGGTGTGTCAGGAGAGCTCACTGAGATAGAGGGGAGTATGAGTGGCAAGGAGCTTTGGGCTTTTTTCAGTGCTAGGGTCGGATTTGACGCGAGAGCCATGGCAGACCATTTTTCAGTCTCTGCTGCTGTCCTTGTCATCTGACTGCTGATACTGTGTGTGTGTGTGTGTGTGTGTGTGTGTGTGTGTGTGTGTGTGTGTGTGTGTGTGTGTGTGTGTGTGTGTGTGTGTGTGTGTGTGTGTGTGTGTGTGCGTGTGTGCACGCTGCGTGATTCTGGAGGCGAAAAATCTGAGATGGTTTCCGACTGATTATCCTGCTGTGTCCGGCCGAGCCAGGCTGTGACAGGGAGGCCAAAATATGCTGAGGCAGAGCCATTTTTTATTAACATCATGTGATAGTAAAGTACTGTCTGTCTGGGTGTGTATGGCCATTCAGTGACGGCTACAGTACAGCGTGTACAGTATGTGTGTCCACTTCAAATAAGGAAATATTCGGTCAGCTTTTGTATTCGAGCCTTGGTGCATGTCGTGATTTATTTACGACGGGTATCGGCATTCATGTCACGCGCCGAACACCACTAAACGCATTGTCTTATACGGTATAAAAGTGCTAATAGATGAACTAGTGCTAAGACATGGAGCTGTGTCCACCTTACCGAGACCAGACTGGACTTAGTGGCAAAGCTGAGAGTTAGGGCACAGCACAGGACAAATCCAGGAATAGAGGAAGATGCCGTTGTCTGCTCCAGTCTCAGCCATAGTGATCGTGCAGCAGATGATCTACTGTACGCTCCACAGGGAAGGCCAGACAAAAAAGCGATCTGTACCTCTCTCATTCCCTGAGACCCTAACTTGTGACGTTTTGCTGTGATGTGCACGGGTTGGGTTCTTGGGAGCTGCGAGGGGCACTCACACATCTCTATAACCTAAAATGAAAAGAAAAAAAAAAAGAGGAAAAAAGCTGAACATGGCGGCAAGACACTAAGCGCGGTGAAGAAGGGACGGCGTTTTTAGCAGAGCACGATGACAGAGAACGTTCGCTCGATCCAGCCACAAAGCGAACATCGAGACAGAGAGGGAACGGAGGGGAAGAACATTGGGTTTCTTTCAGACCATGGAGGGGTTTAGACCCAGAGGCAGGCATGGTGCGTGGGGCGTTGGGTGGGGGAGAGGGGGCGATGGATAGAGGAATGTGGGTATGAGGGACATGTGACCGGGTTGGAGGGGTGTCCAGAAGAGGTGGGGTGACATGGCGAAATGCAGTCACATTTTACAGTAGCCTTGTTTTTTTGGGGCAGGTACAATGAATGAATGAGGAATTTGTGACTAATGTTACACCCACAGTGACTAATGTTACACATGCTAGCACAGACAAACTGCACAAGGACCTCACTCAGACTGTAAAGGACTGCTGCAAATACACTGCATAGACTGTTTAGTTAAAACAGATCTATTAATTTTGTGTAAATGCAGCAGAAAATATGTTTTAGCATTAATAATATAACTTGGGCGGCAAAGTGCAAATCACCATTTAAATAGAACTGTAGTCAGTGCTTTACCATACTCCATTTCTCATTAGAAAAAAAAGACAAGTCATCACAATCATCACGATTTTTCCTGTTTCCACTTGAATGCCCTCCACAGGCTCTTCATGCCTTATCTTGAGAGCAGCACAAAGTACTGGTGAGAGCGTGACACTGAAAAGCTCAGTACACTTGTGTTTGACCTCATGAAAATCCTCATCTTTCTTTTTTATGTATGCCAGCATCTATACCTCCACTTACCTGCGCGTGCGTCCGGTTTGTTCCACGCGAACAGAAGATACTGACGAAGGGAAAGTTGAGGCGCGGTTGAGGGTGAATTGTGACGTACTTGTACGTGTGTTTGTGTTTAGGAGGGTGGCACCCTCAATGGAGTATGGATGAAAGCATGATTGTAGGGAGATGCAGCATTACATTAAAAAGCCGTTAGTGTGTATACTACTGCCTTTTAATGGGTGTTATTGGAGGGTGGGATGGGTGGTCAAGGTTTTTACTGCAGTGCTGGGACCACATCCGGTCTTCAGACGCTGTGGGCCTCTGTACAGGACTGTCAAGCTCATTTAAACTACCGCTCAGTGTGTTGATGTGTATGGAGGTGAATGTTTCTGTGATCACAGCTTCATTTCCAGCCCTCTCTTCCCTTCATCCACACTTGCAGCACGTAACCCTCGTCACATCTCCTTTTTGTTCCTCTTCAGCCACTCTGAAGTTGCTCTCAATCTTTCAGGGAGCTTCGGCAGCCTCACCGTTTCATGTTTTGTCCTCATTCCTTCATTAGTCGGGATGGGACATGATTATGCGGTTGAAGGACAGGTAGCTTTGAGCTCCGGTTCTTTTTTTAACTTCGATTTGAAGGCACTTTTAGCCACAAACAGAATTGCCATTTCTGCTGCACTCCAACAATCCAGAAGGAATTTAGAGATTCATTAATTAGGTATTTTTACAATGTGGTCAAACGCTCCTAATGAGCAGTGCAACTCATTGGAATCGTCACACACTTCATGTCTTATTGAGAGTTTTTTTTCCCCCCGGTCTGGTTTCAGTGTTCTGTATGAAAGGTTGCAAGCAGCATGTAATGCAAGTTAGCCAGGAGGAGCAAGCATATGATAAGAGTTAAAAGATGAATAACTGCTTTGTGCTGCAGAATCTGACGGCTGACTTGCGGTTGATGTCTGATGTGTACTAACAACTTGATCCTCCATCTCCACGAATTTTTCACTGCTGCTGATAGCTCCATATGATCACATGCATACTGAGAAGTTTCAGATGTAGAGGTTTGATGTTCATGTCCATTATTGTAATTCTAGAAAATCTCAGTCCCTTTGAAATTTGAAATTTGCATCTATAGATGCAAATTATCTGAATGTTTCTCAGCCCCCATGTGTCTATGTCACTGTTTCCTTTACATTCACGCATTCGGTTGTAAAATGTGGTAATGTGATGTCGACTCAGTTCACTGGGGTTTCCTAGTGAAGCAGCAGGTCTGCAGCAGCACAGCAGGTCGTGGTGTCAGTGTTTGCCTTGTTCAGCACAGACATGCAGAGGAGGAGTGCATGCAGACAGACAGTGAGGAGGAAGAAAGGAAACGTATGGAATGTTTGCTGAGCCATCGTAGATTTATGTCTTAAATGTCACCTCTGCTCAGACGGGAAAAAAAAGTAACAACCATGAACAAAGTGAAAGCAGATAACCTCCATGTGTGCAGTTTGAGCTTCTATACTATACTACCATGTGTGTGTGTGTGTGTGTGTGTGTGTGTGTGTGTGTGTGTGTGTGTGTGTGTGTGTGTGTGTGTGTGTGTGTGTGTGTGTGTGTGTGTGTGTGTGTGCACACATGACCTCCCACCACAGGCTTGCTACCACTCCTCTGCTAGATTTCTTCCCCAACTTGTAAAATGGCTGACCATTGAGCAGACTGGATCTTTTTACAGTTTTACTTTGTACATGCAGGTGTAGTTGGATCTGGAAAGAGGGACATTGATTGACAAGGAAACAAAGCAAATATTACAATGAGGCTTTTGACTGATAGTAAGCAAGCAGATGTTATGCTTCCATTTTTAGGGATGTCAGTGAAAAAATAGACTGCATTACATAATCCTTCCTATTTTTGCCTGCAGTGGATGTTATTCAGATAAATTTAACCCAAAACTAAAGAGTGCAGTGGTTGATGGCTGTCACCAAGTTAAGAGGTAATGTGGCGATGGGGCAACTACACAAGAATTTAAATAGGCCTCTATTCATAATTGTCATTTAATTAAAACGGATTTAGCAAGATATTACTGTGGATTTGTTTAAAATGAGAAAAAAAGAGCTGCAGATGACATGTCCTTGATTTAAAAATACATTTGCCAAGAGGTTTTATATAAATCTATCTATTGCACACACTGGGAGTAAAGCTCAGGGTTTTATATGCAGATTCTTTTTTTTCTTTTTTTATATTTCATGTCTACATGCATGAATAAACATGTGTGGGATGCGAGAGCGTGGTTCTGTCAGCTTTATGTGCTCCTTCATCTGTCAATTCCAGCTCTCCCTCTGCACTGTGACCTCACTAGTGCCGAGTCCTGAGATGCCCTCTGTTCGCTGGATGAGAGGCTGGACTGGCATTTGAATCCAGCTCCCTCTTTCTCTGTCTGCTGCTGCTGCTGCTGCTGCTGCTGCTGTTTGTTCCAGTAGCTGCTGTTGCTCCAGCAGCAGGAGCAGGTGTGCCTACCTCCTGTGCTGCCCCTCCTCTCCCTCCCCCTCCTTCCTGTTCCCTTATCACTGCAGTACTGCAGCTCTGTCTGGGAGGCAGCCATTCCATTGTTCTCGCACCCTCTTCACCTATCTGTGCTCCTGTGGGTGCTGGCGCCGCTCTGCCCGCCCCACCCCGGTGGAAGGGACCGGTTCCAAATCGCTGTGATACTTGGCACTTAGGTGCCACGAGCAGGTTCCGCTTATGGCTCTCTGTCTCTTCTCTCCCTGGACAGAGCTCACTACACTCTCTGCTGCAGACCGCCGCCATCTTGTTGCTGCCTGTGCTGCCAGTCTGCCCGCCTCTGCTGCACTCAAACCAGATCATCTAACCCAGCCTCAACTGTTTGCCAGAGTCTCTCTCCTGCCATTCTTGTTTTGTTCTATGCCAGCTTTGCTTTGCTTTATCACAACACTTTGCTGCCCCCCTGCTAGTGGACACATTTTATCTCTGGCGGACACACCTGGAGCTTTTAGGTTGGCGTTACACCTTAATGGATGCTGCAGACACTGTCATCAATATACTAATCTGTTCAGAAAAGAAAAGTATGTCACAACCAGGATAACTCATCATATCATACAACTATTAGAACAAGTAGTTACTCATTTACAAATGATGTTATGAAAAATTGCCGTCTCTTCTTTGCAGGATATGATACGATTTTTTGCCTCTCAAAGGAAACCAAGAACCGCAATCTGTCCCTCTTTCCGCAGGCGTTTAGTCCGTGGAGCCCATGTACAGTATATGAGCACATATATACTGTTGGCTGTGTGTGTGTGTGTGTGTGTGTGTGTGTGTGTGTGTGTGTGTGTGTGTGTGTGTGTGTGTGTGTGTGTGTGTGTGTGTGTGTGTGTGTGTGTGTGTGTGTGCCTTGAAGAAAGGGTGAGGAAGAGGGAGGGCGGCAGAGAGAAATTGAGCAGTGGTAAGAAAGTCCTCCTAATTCTGTTTGGCAGAAACTGTGCTGTTCGACCATATGTGCATAGAGCAGGCCTCCATCATAAAATGACTGCGTCGCACATGCTCACATTGACTGCAAACACACCGTTTTCACAGAACATGCCTGAACTCAATTAGATTGCACAGATAAATCATCTTCCTGCATCATAAATTATTTTAAAAAATGGGTGTATTCTAACTGTATTTGACATTTTTTGTTGTACTACATATTCACACTGTGTCATATTGAATAGTGTTATTTTTCTCAACAGATTAAGATGTGTTTTTTTTTTTTTTTTTGCAGTGAGACAAAATATGGTGTTAAAACAAAGGATACGAATTGAGACAGCATATTTCAGCTTGTGGAAATGGTATTGCTGTATTGAACTGCGCTTTGGTGGAAAAACAAGTGTCTGTGAGTAGGTGGAGGCCAGAGTGATACAGCAGTGAGTTCAGAAGGTCTTCGATCCTCTCAAACACTCTGCCAAGAAGACACCATGCTAATGAAATCATAAAGACCATGAAGAAAACAAGCTGTCCCTCGAGAATCCACCCGTACATCTGAGGGTTGCCAGTTTCACTTTTCTACTCGCTTCTCTGGATATGCATGTACTGTGGCTTTGCAGCGCTGCTGTATTTACACGGTCAAAGGCTGCCTTGCTCCAGGGTTAAAATGTTGTCAGCTTTTATCTGATGTTCCTCTTTTCAGGGCAGCGGAGACAAACCTCTGTCCCACCAGCTGAGTGGGACGGAGCTGTTCAATGAAAGCTACAAGAAGTATGTAAATCAGAATCATATTTAGCATGTGTGGTTCAAAAAGAGAAAAATATTGCAGTATCAAATACACAGCTCAAATATATACTGTGTATGTACATTTTTGATCTGAGACTGAAAACGGTCACCAAATTGCAGAAGCTGTCTGTCCTTGAATGGCTAATAACGTTGTTCTTAATAAGCCTAAAAATTAAGGCAGTACAGAGGAAAATAAAGCATATAATGATGAGACATGCTTTAACAAAGAGGAAACAAAATAACAGCAACATAAAAAATTCTGCAGTTTAGGGTCTTAAAAAATAATCGAGTCAACATCAGAAAAAAAAAATCAATTTTAATCTATATTACTCTGTATAGTAAAGCACTTTGTTTTTATTGATCGTTGTTAATCATCAAGAAAGAAAGGCAACAGCTTTGAAAAACATAGGCCATCGAGTCTGTTTTTACATTACCTGTTTTTAATGAAGACAGTAAAAGTTGATTTCACAAATCCTTTTTTTTTTTACTGAAGTGCGTGGTGCCCAGAAGATGAATCCTATGACTTTAGTGGTTCTCTTAACTTTTCACCAAGTCACACCAACACGTGAAATCTTCCACTTATCCAGTGAAATATCGTAAAGATAAACAGGCAAAAATGTTGATATTCATGGTTTCCAGAGGATTTATCACTTAGATGCTCCCTTAATTTCTCCCCTGGTGCCAACAGCCACCATGATGGTGGATGGATTGCCATGATATTTGGTGCAGATATTAATATATTCTTCCATAAAACACTTTCATTTGTCCAGTTCTTTGGCTGACTCCAAGCTATTCATATTGTGGTCACGAATAAGAGAAGAGCCTTGCCTTTCCTGGTAGACTGCGGTGAATTATCTTCCCAGCAGCAGAGTTGTCATAGATTGCATGACCCGGTGCAGTTTGCAAGTGGAATGTTAGAAAGATTTCAGCCATTTGCTGATGAAGGCCAGATGTTTGAGTTATGCATAGGAAGTCAGTTGTCTACAGTTGCTACTGGGTACTGTATGACAGTGATGCAGGCAGGCACCAGCACTGCTATATACTGTATAATCAAATTTAAGAGAAACCTTCCACATGTAATGGCTTGTATATATCCAGCGCATGTAGCAGGTTAGTAAAACAGCCATCAACGAGCTTCACATAAACACAAGTGCATAAATAAAAATAGAAACCATATATGGGCGGGTAAGTGAGAGGAGTTGCTCATGTATCACCTGGTTACAGTTTGCATAGCAACTAATTCAGTTTCTCATGAAGCAGTACTTACTAAACAACGTTCCCATGGTTGACATGGTGATGACCACAGTGATTGGTCAAAAACTGAAATAAAATTGTGAGCTATCGTATCAGTGGGAACGTCACGGGTTAGATTTACATTTTTAGATTTTTATTTTTTATTCATGGGCTCTGTGTTATTCTGTCGGATTAAATCAATCATTTCTCACACAAAGTGAGAAACAAGGTGAAAACAAGCCTCATTTGCCTGAAAAGGTTTTGGATACGTTGGGTTTTTACCCCAGAACGGTGACAGGAAAATCAATCGACTGCTGAATTCTTGAGCAGTTTTTTTATTTTATTTTGCTGCACATGGTGGCCCGAGGACATAAATCTATACGCAGCCAGCAGCGGTACATATACACAGAAACTCATCTCCACCTCCTACTGTAGACCGTTTCTCTTGTTCCCCCGCCCTGCCTTTTTTTTTTTTTTTTTTTTTCTCCTCGTCTTGCACACAGTTGCACACACACACTCTGTCTGCGTCTCACACACACACACACACACACACACACACACACACACACACACACACACACACACACACACACACACACACACACACACACACACACACACACACACACACACACTCTCCAGCCTGTCTGCGTCTCACACACACACACACACACACACACACACACACACACACACACACACACACACACACACACACACACACACACACACACACACACACACACACACACACACACACACACACCATCTTTTGTTTGGAGTCAGACGGCATTGAAGGCAGATCCTGTGGCCCTTCTGAGGAGAATGTTAATATGCCTCCTCTGGTCTCTGGGGGACGCAGAGAATGGACTGTGGCTGCTAATGCACTGTCACACTAACCCTGCTAACTCCTCTCACACATTTAGCAACAGCAGCACTGCTGTCAAACGCATTCAACTGCGCTCACAGCTTACTGAATCATTAAAAGTTGCTTTAAATTGTATTTTCACATAAGTGGCTAACTTGCCCACATGCATGTGTGTCTGCTAACAGGCTGTTTGCGGTGTGTAATTAGACTTATTTCACTTTCATTAGCACCACATTTAAGTGGACTCATTAGGGGTAGTTTGCTCCTCCACAATGAAATACGCTTAATGGATTACATTAACAACACCATCGCAGTACACAGTGTCGAGCTGCTTATAGGGCGTAGCCAAGTCAAACCACTGCGTCTTTTCAGAGTTGAGGCTCAGTGTGATTAATTCAACTTAAACTATTTTTAGTTTGTCTAGGGCAGATCCTTCGACTTTTAACTGTGTTCACTCGTGTAGGAGGAAAACGTAGCTATACTTATCGAACCAAACTGGTCAATGTATTGTTTGTTTATTCAATTATTTCATGCAAATGTGAAATTTAAACAAAAATGGATAAAAAAAATGTTTTCCTTTTTTTTGCTTTTTGAAGGTATCTGAAATGAGAAAATATAAATCAAATTGATCTTGCTGTGTTTACTGTGTACCTCATGAGCAGAGGGTGAGGTAGATGTTGGTCATTCAACTAGAATCAGTCATGCAGTAATAGCCAAATGATCGTTAAGGTATTTAACAAGATTTGCTTTCATCATTTTCGGTCTATTTTACTCTAATTGTGCCATAATGCTCTTTTGGTTTAGTACAAAAACAATCTCATCTCGGATCAAGGTCCTGTTCTTCCCTTGTTCTGGAGCTATATGACACCTTCCTCATCAGCGGACGGTGGGTCAGGATACGCCATTGTCTTATTTCCCAGTGTCAGCCTGCATCAACATGCGTCAACGCTTTAGAAAAGCAGTGTTTTCTCCCCCGTCTTGACTACTCCTCTCGTCTGTGCGTGGTTGACTTAATTCAGTCCTATAGCTTTCTGAACCAATAAACAAGAATTTGAAATAACCAAAAAGTGTGTACAGCTACACTAAAATCTGCTTTTATTATGCCAAATGAAAGCAACACATTGCAGACTCTCAGGAAAATGTGATGTGTAAATACTCTTATCAGAAGAAAGAGAACATTATTATATTTTTTTTTTTTTACAAAATAAGCACTAAGCTGTAGTCACTGAGTCGGGAGTAAGTGACACTGACAATTGACTTTCTTCATCTAACAAGAGATAAAAAGCATTGCCAATTGGGCTGTGTACCAAACCCTGATTCTTTTATGCTACCGCCAAAAAAGCTTTGATACTTTCTCCTATCAAAAAATCCATTGTCATTCGGTACCTACTTTCAATACCCAGGCTACATCAACATTCAGATTTTTCTTTTAAAACAAAAAACTTTGCTCCATTGATGCCGGAGTAAATCTCGGCAGTGTCAGTGAGCTGTATTGTTTCCTATACATAGACTACCAGGTAGATAATCTAGGTAGATAAAAGCACTCGGTTTCGACTTTGGTAAGTAAATCTTCCATTAGGATGCCATATCTCACTTGATTTTTAGACTAATTTCTGGCCTTACAACCTGTTTGAATTGCATGTGCTGCAGTAACTGAGGCTTCTGTGTACAGACGGCCAGCTAGCGTACCAATTACAGGTGATTTATTCAGGGAATATTGGTAAATAGTAACATCTAGCAATAGCTTGCATGTGAAGTGTTTAGGTGACATCTGTTAATTTTAGCCACAGAACACAACCTTGGTTATACTCTCCCCCTCTAAACTGCATGGAAATGATTTGTACTGTAATTTTTAATGTAATTTTTTTTTTCTTAAAATGGCTTTTAGAAAATTGGCATAGAAAAAAAATAAATCTAAATTCAGGAATCGGTTTTGACACCAAGCTATCGGTACCAGTACGGGTATTAAACATTTTTGAACAATACCCAGACTTGACTCATGTCATGACTCATCCTGATACCCACTCAGTCACGGTTGGTCAACAGAAAATCCCTTGCATTAATAACCTCTTCTACTCGGTGTGTCAGTGAACTTTCTGCACTGCGCTGCATGGTGGATGTTTTCTCCACCCATTCATTACTTTTGCTCCTGTTTTCTAGCTGTGAGCAGAGAAAATGCAGCACACTGTCCTCCCCCCGTCCCCACCCCGTCTCACTCCCCATCAACTGAAGTCCTTTCACAATGAATGGCAAGGTACGATAATAGCATTCAGGTTGCCATAGAAATGAGACTGGGGCCCTGCATGTGATTTTTTTTTCTTTTTTTTTGAAGCATGAAGACAGAGGCAAACTCTTTTTCCCCATCCTCACAGCCAGCTCTGCAATTTGGCTCCATCTTTTCCTCATCCCACAACATTTTCTTAATCATCATTTCCTCCTTCCTCTCTCGGCCTCTTTCCTTTCCCTGTCGGATGTGATGCATTAAAATAAGAATCCCACACGTGATTAAGCTGCCATGTACCAAACAGAAAACAGAAGTGAAGTGTTTCAGTCTTCCACCATGCGCTGGCTTTTCGAACAGTCTGGACAGTTTTTATGTCCGGAGCTCTGAGGTGATCTGTGGCCGCTTCATGCGCGCTCAGACAACAAATACCCGGGCAACTTTTCCAAATCGGCCTGATGCTGAAGGACGATCCAAAACTCGTGGGAGCAGATGGAGCTTTTTCGCCACACACGGCATCCGCCCAACTCAGGTCCTTTCCCTGCATTGAAGCATCTCAGTGCAGCTGCTAGCGCGGTCCTTGAAATTGAGCTTTTGTGATCTCGGTTCCCCGTCAACAGCTGCTCTCAGGCTAAACAAAGTATTGATCCAGTCTGTCGTTTTCACACTCGTGTATCTGGAGGCTGCTGATGATCTCTGACGTGTTCATGTCATGTTTGCGGTCTCAAAGTGTGGCTTGGTGATAAAGTGATTGGTTGTAACCGCTCGTGCACATTAGACATCATGAGCTCCAGTGCACATGCATGTGCTTTGTGTTATGGATAGGCCAAAGGTGCGATGAAGAACGGACTGATGCTCGGCCGTAAGCTTTGACCTCTTTTCAACTGAACAAAAAACCCCTGTGATAATAATGATATGACTACAGGTACATAGCATTTATTACCTACAATCAATTCTACAGAAATATGATATGTTGTCAAAATGATGCACTAGCGCATAAATAGGTGGTCGGTCAATTAGTCAACAACAAAGTTGTTTATCGATTTTATATGTTGAGTCTGGCTTCTTTACTATGAACATTCTCCTATTTTCCTCTTCAAATGCCATATTTTGATTCCATATTCTGAGAAATAAAAAAATCTGAATCTAAATATTTTCATATATTTTACAGTTTACGGAAATAAATGGAAAGTTGTTGCTGCCCTGACCAAATGTGCTGCAACTTAAAGCCCCTGAAAACGAAAAAAAATATATATATATTTTAGTCCTTTCCTTTTTTTATATCATTAAATGTTCATAACATAATTTTTTTTCAAAACCAATCACAGTTATATGACAATTATTTATTAAGAGTTTAAAATTCAAAACTCCACCTCTTCCTCCATCAGAGCTGTGCGGGTGTGGTTTGATCAGATTTGACTAAAACAAACGAATGAAAAAAAAATTAAAAGTACTTTGTCAACATATAGGAAGTATTGTAAAGAAATAAGCTTCATGGAAATCAAGAAACGGTTATCAAAAACATGAGCAGCGTGAAGAACTGTGCATATACAGAACTCAAGCTAATACAGAAATTTAACATGGGAATAAAACTGATAATTAATGAGCTTTTAGGAAAAGGCCGTAGTTATGTGTATTATAATAAGAAAGAGACACTAAGAGGTTGTCATGTAATTACATCATTGACAATACTAGTGGTTCATTTTCTCTCCTGTCACTCTGATGATTCTCCTTTCACATCTTGATGTTTAATGTCGATGAGGAAAAGATCTGTTATCGGTGGGCTGCATATCAGTTCTTCTTCAGTAGATTCTTTTCTTTATTTCTGCATATTAATCCCCCATCTTGTTTATTTTTTGGGAACCACCGGGTCAGATCAGCCACAGAAAGCCCCTCTACGCCCCCTGCCCTGCAGTCTTTATAATGGTAGTTTTAAAATTTGATGCGTGGCAAGCCCTTTTTCATTTTTGATTTTCATTTGACAGTTTGGTTGTTCGGTGGCAGTCTAATTATCCTTTAGGCTCTTGTATGAAATAATAACATTTTTTTATTCAGAAGCAAACAAAATAAGCAAAGTAACTTCTTCAACTACAGCAGCAAGGTGCTGAAAAGTGTTGTTGTCTCCCTGCAAGGTGAAATGTCACTCTTTAATTAGTTTCACTCAGTGAGTACCTGTCAGTTTCCTTGTAGGCCGCTGGTGTCCAGATGGTCAGACGAAGTATGTTTCTGACTTTGAACATTATACTTCCTGATAAATTCTAGGGGAATTTGCTGTGTTATGAAACACCTAAATAAAACCAAGACTTAAGTATGATCAAGTCCTGTGACTTTTAATTCCTCTCTTGTAAAAAATACATCATTTTTAACAATTGTAAAATCTAATATTTTGCTCAGATCTTTCAGCAAATTGTTTATCATTATTGTTTATCAACTTCTTAGGTAAATGTTCAGTCTGTGAGTGAGCTCTTTGGTGATAATTGACTAATATAATATTAGTAGCTTGGCCAGCTTTGCATATTGGCTAACTGGGTTTTAAACTGGAACAGCTTTAACAGATATATTCCTCTACTAAATCTCTATCTGAAAATATGCAAAGCCTCCCACTTACTGATTCAACATTTTGTTAAACTGTTCGGTAATTACTGAAAGCAGCAGAACGGAGGCAAACATGCAGGAAACAGTTGAAACCAACATTTTTGCAGCAAACTGTTTGCTTGATACCTACAAGTTTGCCACAGACAGTAAATGATTTGTGTCTGACTATATGTTTGCTTGTATACACCTCACCCCTACTCTACCCATGAAATTATTTTTATTATTTTATTATTTTAGTCTTACTGAGCAGAATGATGCAGCCTGATGTAATCATCCTATTCAGACTCAACCAAGGTTGAAATACGTGCCGGATAAAGAACATAGTACATCCTTTTGACGGTTTGGCACCTCTTTTTAAACTCTGCTTTTATTTACAGGCCATAGCAGATGGAAATTAGGGATTTTAGTTCAACGTTGCATGAAATTAAAATGAACTAATTTTCTTTCAGACAATATATTTATTTCCATTTGGGAGTTACTGTAGCAGAAGTGATGATGGCAGAAGAGAGAGAGAGAAGAGTACATTTTAACACAGCTGGTTGGGCTTTAGTGATCAAGTGGTCATTTTGTTGTACTTCCGTCCTAAGATTGTGTTTGTTATTAATACTGTCATTAAATCAGATCAGCATCGGCTTAGAAAAGTTTGTCATTATGTGTCTGTGTTGATAAGTACCTAAAGCTGCTTTGGTTTCAATGGGGCTTAAAGGATTAGATCACACCTCAGGTGTTCAGTGCATCTTTGTCTGATGGAAGTTCATTTTAAAAGCTGATGTCACATGCTGCATTTCTAGTTTTTGGTTGACTGAAAATCAGTCAAATTCACACCGATCTTGACTATCAGCAGTGTCTATAGATGTTTCTGCATCTTTTGGGACTTAACTTAAACTGTCCGCATGTCTGCAGCTCGCTGGCTAGCTAACATGAAGACGGCCACGCTGAGGAGTCTCCATCTTCCTGTCATGGACCTGTTTTTTCGCAGGTCTCTGTGGCCAATGCAATCAAAGGCTCTTTTGGCCAAAGTCCACGTGGCACAAAAAGGCCGCGGCATTCCTGATGTCTGTGGCTAATCTGTGGTGTCAGCTTGTGTTAACGCCGCACCGCCAAATTTGAGGGCACACTGGGCAGGGGAATATTAAAAACTCCCATCAGCAGCATTCCTCCAGAGGAGGGCGGGTCTGACGGGAGCAAGGGTCAGCTAAGGTTGAACAGTGGTGGTGTGTTTGCGCTGCTCCTACTGTAACGGTTTGATCCGTTGGACAGGAGGTGGGGCCGGAGCAGGACGAAGGGAACACACTTCAAAGAGAGAGCGCTTTCTCCTTGTCTGTCTTCATTCAAAGTGGGCTAAATGAGCTTTATGGGGGATGATGTTCCTGCTGTGAGACAATTCAGGGACTCGATGGAAGATGCCGAAAAGGACAGAGGTCATAATGGGTATTTAATTATCTGCGTCTCAACCTGCCAGACACTTTCTGCATCCCACCCCAAATGACCTATAATGACCACGAGACATTGTTCTGCTAAATTTGAGAGGTCTAGCAAGTGTAAAGTCGGGCCCTTCCTACAATTGCCACATGTCAAATTTCACACAGCCATGAGACAGAGACTTTGTATTTGAGTGCAGGCATTTCTCTTCAGATATCCAACCCTGCTGCTTCCGTGTCTAATTTGAATATCCAAAGAGTTGGACCAAGAGCGAGCTCTCCTTGCAGCTCACAAACACGTATATAAAAGAAATTACTTTCTGTTTTTCAGGCAAGCCCAGCAGACTGCGACAATCGCAACGAGCCACAAGATAGCTGAAAAATTCAACGTTTTTCTGGTTGTCTGAGGCAGCTCTGCAGACATGTAACATGTGCTCTGCTCTCCCCAACTCCCAGAGGGGCAAGGACAGGAATGCATTCAGGGTCAGGGGTCGGACAGCCATGTACACGTGCAGTGTTGTAGCCTGGCAACAGGTGCTGTGCTGGAGCCACAGTCGAGTCATTAAAGATCGCAGCAAGCCTTCAATCAAGTTGCAATTTTTCTCTGTTTCATCTAACAGGACATTACCTCAAAACTTGTCTTTTGTCTGTTTTTTTTGTTTTTTTGTTTTTTTACTTGAATTTCAGAAGAATACTCTATCTTAAAATGTTCAGCCGTCTTCTTTATCGTAGTTTTTTTTCTTTGCTGTTGAAACAGCGACTGGAACATCTGCACAGAGAGAGAAGCTCATAGCTGAGAGGTTGGTAGTGTCTCGGGGAAATGATAGCTCTGTGCCAAGGTATTCCTTCTCCCTCCTGAGAGAGGCCCCGCCATTCAGCGCTGTGAGGTCAACAAGTACAGACCATTACCCACAATGCCCCTGAACAGAGAGAGAGAGAAAAAAAAAAAACCTTAAATATGCAGGGCTGTTCCTTTAAGATGGTAAGACAGGAGCTGCCTGAATGCACTCGGAGACATAGCCACAGCCAAGATGGAGAAGAGGAGGGAGAGGGAGAAAAGCAAGCAGGACAGAAAACAAAGATGTTCCGGTGATGTGGGAAACGGATCAACTTGTGTTTCTCTGCTGCTGCCGCTGCTGCCGCTGCTGTGAAGTTGCAATTATTCATATTGTAAAATTATGGGTGTCAGTTTGCTGATTGCCCCGCTCGGAGAAAAGGAGTCTTGTTGCTAGGAGAGGAGAGATTCAGCCTTCTCTTATTGGCCACTAGGATGCGTAAGATGGCCCAATGAGAGCCCTTCCCGAACAGCAGTGCAATAGTAGAGCTACCCCCACATGCAGACCTGATTAATATGTCAGACATGTTTTATGGGTTAACAGGAATCAGGCTAGATGTATTGAAAAGACTGCAGCGGGGATTTAGTTTGGATATGTGTGTGTAAGTCCATACAACATGCGTGCCAGGGGAGCCATGCCACGCTGACACATCACACGCAGTACTCTGAGGTCAAAGGATGCTCTTGATTCTGAAAAACGTTCACACACACACACACACACACACACACACACACACACACACACACACACACACACACACACACACACACACACACACACACACACACACACACACACACACACACACACACACACACACACACACACACACACACACACACACGCACACACACGCACACATATGCACATGCACAGCGCACTCACTGTTGTAATGAACTAACTCAAAACAGACTGGCGTGGAAATAGGCAATCAGATTCCTCACATGTACGTGATTATGACGAGAATGCAGCTCACAAAAGAAAACCAGAAGTGAAAAATCTTAACTCTGTTTTTAATAGTTTGATGTTACTTGAAAGAGGGCATGTGCTGCAGTAGATTTACAACACACCCTACAGTTGTTAACATGCTGTGGATCTCAAAACAAATCTGTCAGGGAATTGTGGGTTTTTTTTTTTTTTTTTTTTTTTTTTTCCTTGTACCTGACAGGAAAAATACTGACATTTTTGGATTCTGTGACAGGGTCAGTAAGTCAAAATTGTCTGTATTTTTTTAGGATTTGTTGCTGTAATAGCCTGATTCTCTCTGTCATCTAAAAGCAGAGCTGGAGTTCAGAGGGAACATTTACAGAAATAAGCTTGTTTGCTGCAAAACCTACATTCAGACGAGACATTTTTTTGTCCACTGTGGAGATAATTAAGTTCAAGGCTTGCTTAATCTGGTTTAACACAAAGACTGGAGACATGGGGGGGGGCATGGTAGCTTGTTGAAAGTGAGATAAATACTCTAAAACTGTCCTTACTTACATGTTGCATTAACTTGAATATTATTTTCAATTTGTCTATACATAAGTATAAACATAATTATAAATCTGCATCCCTCATTGTATTGCATCTGTGCAGTAGTTCAACACAGGCTGTACGTGCAGCAATATACCTGGACCTTGACATTCACTGTACTATGCAGGATCAGATATAAATAAGAATTCATATTTACTGTGCCTGTGGGAAATTTCACTCGGTCAGTCTGACACCGGCATCCACCAAAAGTGGACGCACTGCTGGGCACACTATGAATTTATAATCCAATTTCAGCGTGTTTTATGTTGACATGCTTGCACGAGCACGTTTGCTGCATTTAAATATTTACCCCGTACACAAGAAGAGTCCATACGAGCAGCCCCCCTGGTGTGGTGTTTCACAAACTCGGAACTCTCCATTTTTTTTTTTTGGAAGCCTCGACTTCCCCAGTCGTGACGTGTTCGCTTACGTTTAGGGAAATGGCAAAGGCCACGGAAATTCTTTTTTCCCCCCCCCGTCGGATGTGAAGCTAATATGTTGTGTGTGTTTGCATTTTCTGCATTACGTTATCCCCCCCTCTCCCTGTCATCTGGCTAAATTGTTAACCTCTGTGGCCTCTAGGTGCCATCCATGTTGCTGTTGCCTAGCAACGGTGTTTTTTTTGTTGTTGTTGTTTTTTTACGACTTAACCACTTGAACAACGAGCGTACGGTGCAAGGGACCTCTCGTGTTGTAACCACGAGCTCACGAGTGGCATTTGAACGCAGCAATCGATGTTGAACACAGCCATTGTGCATCCACACAGATGTTTTCACTTTCACTGATGGCTCTCCTCAGGACTCTCGACGGCTCCGCTGACTGATGGCCCTCACTCGCCCCCTTTGTTTTCTTGCACCTTTAAGTTGTCGCTGCCGTCACTTAAAAACTTGAGGGACTTTTTGCGCTACATCTCCTGTCAGCTGTCGGGGTTATTTTTGTTGTTGTTGTTGTATTTTAGGCTTTTAATTTTTCTTGCATAATATCATTTATTTGGTGATTTGAAGAACTCGTCATCTCCGTCTGAACCTGCTCTCATCCTGAGCGGAGGTCTCACGAGAAGAAGTGAAAACAGTGTGTATTTTTGTGTGTCTGTGTGTAGCACATTAGGATTTTTTTTTTTTTTTGATGTCGTCAATAAGGAGATGTTCCCAGGTGAATTGGGAGAGTACATATTTGTGTATTCTGACTCTCGGCTTATTGTTATTGCGTATTGTTTAAATGTTGTGAAGAAAATACTTGGTGCATTTCATGTTAGTTTTATTTTGCAAATAAATTAGTACAAGCTAATCTGTCTGTGCGCTAATGCTGAAGATGTTGCATGGTGACCGCACAGGAAATACTGTCTATCACTATGAAATGTCCAGGAGTAAAACCTGCTCTTATCAATGGATGAACTGATCATGCAGCAGTCACTCCGACTTGTTACTCTACAGTTCCCCTCAACGCTGTGGTTTCAGCATCTTTCAGCTCATTGTTTTGGTTTTCCAGCCAGTAGGTTCACAGTTTCTGTTCACCCTCATCAGTGCTGTTTTCAGATGCAGCTGGTAGCAGTTTATGGAAACTCAGCTACTTACTCAACACTAAAACGGAAGAGAGACAAAGCTGTGGAGAAAAAAAACCAGAGCTGCAAAGAGAATACTGGACCCGCATTCATCAGGTGGACAAAAAGTCCAAATCAATGTGGATTAAGCTTCCTGTCTGCTCAACGTGTGAAAAAAATGAACTTTTTCCCAACTTATTATTCTCGATACATCAGTCAGTTCTTGCAGGTTACAGTAAATGGCTCTGCTGCTTGCTTAGCGAAGTGAGTAATGTATGTATGTTTTTACTGTATAGGACTTCACCAGTTATATTTGTAAAATGATTCTTTCCCTTTTTACTGGAGATGATCGAAAGAATGGAAGATATCTTTAGGGTTAAGGTCAGCTGTCTGATAAATAACTGTTAGCCTTCCTGCTACAACAACTCTAAATAGTATACAGATATATATATTCCAGAGGTTTCTGCGGCAGCACTGTTCCCAGGAGTGTCTGGCTTCAGGCGTCTCTTGAATTTACACAAAAGGCAGCAGCTTTTAGAGTTATTCATATCACCGAGAGGAAGAAACAAGCTAAAAATAAATGTGCTTCTTATGCCACAGCTGATCACAAACTACTATCACAATTCCTGACCTGAAACTCGACTGGCTGCCTCAAAAGAAATCATTCTGCTTCCTCAACGCCCCGTGCTTAAGTCTGAGCTGAAAAAGAAAATTAAACCAGCGTCGAGCAGTCAATGTGAAACTGCCTGGTAAGTGTTTATACTGCAGGTGGCCAGACCGTGTTCAGCAACAATGCAAACGTATACAGTTCCGGTCTACATTTTTGTCTAATGCGTGATGAGTAACTAACAGCCTGTTTTAGGTTGATAATAACTGGGATTTGTTTGCGTCCAGATTTGCTGCAGAGAAGATTTCTGTCAGCAATTCTCTTGGAACAAATCAAAACAAGCAGCCGCTGGATTCCTGTTCAAGGAGCTGTTCTAACTGAGGTGGATCAATTGATTCATCACTGTAATTATCTTGATAGGTATATTTTGTCTTGTCATGCCACATCCCTTCCCGTGGTGGTACACAGTGTATTCTAATGAATACAGCTTTTCTGTAGAGAGTAATCACACAGCAGCCGTGAGTGCTCGATTTTGGACTCTTTGAAAGTTTCAGACAGACAAAACAAGTTGCTGGCCAGGTATTGTTGTAGAAATTGTTTTTGATTTTTAAAATTCACTGTTGTTCTAACATGACGTACCATCTGCACTTCATCTATTCTGTCATGCATGTTTTGTACTCATCACAGAAACTTTAGAAACTGTCCAGAGAAAAAACAAAACTTTTAGATTTGAAGGGTTTCTTTTTAGGAGTTTGGTTCCTGTTGCTTTAACCGGCTGTCGGGAACACACAGAGAAACTTTTTTTTTTCCTTTTCCCTTTTGTTCACTCCTCTATGGAAATGCGCATCTGTTCTCCGGCCACACACGCAGCTTAAAAAGTGAAACAACGAGCTGCAGTTAGTCCTCTGCTTTAATCTATTGTTTAGATTTTAATCTGTTTCACGTCTTTTAAATTTATTTTTTGTAACTAAGGTGTACTTTCTCTCTTTTTTTTTTTTTCTTTTCTTTATCATCTTGTCCTTTTTCTGTTTTTTTTTTCCAGTGGAGGCCCTGTGTCTCAAACATCCTATAAATTCAGTTGTTAGGGTCACAGATTTGGAAATAACCCATCTGAGGTTCAATGCCAGGCTTCTCCAGTGTTTGCAGTGCGGTTTTGAAGTGGCAGGGTGGGCTGGCAGTTACAGATTGTCCCATTGTCGGAGGGTCACAGGTTTGATCCCTCTTATAGCCGGTGTGCCCGTGTTGAGCCCGCCTCCCTCAGAGACGTTGCCCCTGCTTCACCCCTTTGTCCAACAGTTGTATGAGCCAGAAAGTGGATCCGTTAAGATTCGCAATCACACACAGAGAGAGAGCTGCTGTTTACCAGTGTTACAATACAGAGTTTGCGACATGGTCACATTGTACTTGTGCTGCTCACAAACCTATACACAACACACACAAAGCAGCATTCAACAGTTTGTCTGTTGTATCTATTTTCCCCCTTTTTTTAAAAATTATTATTAACAAATCAAGGTCTGGTTGTGAGTTCGGATTCAGACCTTCAGACTCTGCAGCTTCACAACATAACTGAAGCTACTTAAACGCTGTCACATGATGACCTCTAGTGGATGATGTGTGACTCTCCACAGCAGACAAAAAAACAACAACAGCCATTTAGGACGTCTGTTTATAGATATTTCTTTTTTTTGCAGCACTGGACTGCAGAGTTTAAAGTTGCAGTTTTAAAACAAAATTTAATATATTTCTATCAGTATTCTGGTTAGTCATTTAAATGACTTAATTCTCCATCAAGTAGTGGCTAACCTCGGTAATACTATTGATAATGATGTTAATTTCTGTCTGATAGAAACGTATATGAAAAGCAGCTGCACTATTAACGCATCAGTTTTAAATATTGTATTAATAAATAAATAATCCGAAAATAGTACATTCAAAAGTGATTTATTCACAATGCTTCTCTTATCCAACCAAGCGTCAAAACCTCAGATTTATTAATGATTGTAACATAAAATGTTTTGGTTTTGATTGATTAAAGAAAGCATAGTATTTTAAAGGCTGTTTGGTAAAATTCTTAATTTGTTAACTGGTAACTAAACTAACTAAAGGCTGTCAGAAAAATGTAGTTACGAGTAAAAACTTCAATATTTCCCTCTGAAATGAAAAAGCATGAAAAGAAAATACTCAAGTAAAGTAAAAGTAAAATAAAATTTGTCAATTAGTGGAGACTTTAACAGTTCATCTCACCTGCTGCTGCGTCCATGTCAAAGGCTATTGTTAATAAATCCATGTGCATTAAAACTTATTATGTCCTTTTTTCCATTTTAAAGGGAAGGGAAAATATTTCAATTTAATAACAGAGAAATTTCCAATTCAGTGCTAAACACAGTGCAGGACGTGAGAAGAAAAAGAGAGAACTTTAGGAACAGGGAAGAAGATTTTTGCAAAGATTTTACATCGTTAGCTTATTATGATGTATGATTTACACTTTTACAAGTGTCAAACAAAATTCTAATTCAGTATCCGAAATAACTGATAAATACTTTTTATATACAGAAAACTCGCATATAGGGTTATGAGGCCTCAGAAAATAATATATTGCTATCTCCTTTTTGTCTTTTTACTTACTTATTACTTATTATTACTTATTATTTACTTTTTGTCTTTTTACTTACTTATTATTTACTTATTGATGCAACACAAATAATAAAGCTAAAACATTCATAAAATCTTGTCAGCATGTGAAACAGCAGTTTTTATGTGAGCATATTTCTAAACATCATCTTGCCATCGATTCTGTGTGAAAGATGCACAAACAATCAACAACTTTGTAAACACACTTTAAAGTTTACAGAGGTCAAATTTATTTAAATGTACAAAAAGTGTATAAAAATCATCGAACCTGTGGAAAATACTGTTCAAGTAAAAAACAAAAAGCAAAACAGACTGTTCATTTGGCACTTGTGTGGCCTGTTAGTCTGAGCATCCTGCAACCTGCACGTCACAGGTTTGATGCCTTCCGTACATAAACTCATGAGTTCCCCCCCGCTGACGTGTCCTCTAGTACCGCGAGTTAGTGTCAAGTTGATGCAAAAGATATGGAAGTTACAGGAATAATATGAGGATATGTGAGATAATTAAAAACAGTTTTAGCAAATATTAGTTTAGAGACTTCATCAGAGTAAACTTCGTCAGCATGCAGTCAGTAACAGAACACTGTGTCCATCTTCAGCATGTAATGCAGATGTAACGGTACCATCAGGAATATAGTGGTTATATGCCTTATATTTTTTCATTCTTTGTATTATACTGTGTCAGAAACACTTTGGGTAGCAGAAACAGGTTTATGCTGAGGCACTGAAGGTCCCATGGAAGCCATAAGCCATGTTGACAGGCACATCGGCCCTACCCAGCTCTTTAAATGTCTTGGCATCCAAAACCAGGAGGAATGTCCCTTTATCCTGGAGAGAAAGGTTTACCATAAAAAAAACGCAGACAGCTGTTCAGAATCAAGTCAGTAACATGTGACGCCTGATGTGAAGTCAGAAAGCTTCCGGAGCGTCTTTTAAAAAGTGCATGTGAAGATTAATAGTAGATTATCGAGTGTTTCCCACAAGTGGATCAAGAAGGCACTTAAAGTGGACAATCAAAGTCTTTATAAAAAGAGGTAAATGAGTCATTTTTGGTTTTAGAAATATAATTTGCCATATTAGAAATATTACATTTGCACAAGATACTCGTGCACAGTAATGCCTGACTGACTTTATCAAACTGCTGCTGTTTAATTTCAACATTTTTATTCTCCTTCAACAGTTAATTTGCCATACTTGCTATCAGGAAACAGAACAACAAAACATTATAACAGTTCACTGCATAAATGATACATGAATTTGACTTTTAGTTCAATTAAAGTTTGTACCACTACATGTAGAACTAATTCCATTGTTGTATTACAAAAAGACTGCTTGCAAAACCCTGCAAACTTCGTATTGACCATAAAGTTCATTTTATAAATTTTTCAGAAACGCAAAATGTCATTTTCCCTGTGCTTTTATGGCTACAATTCGAAACTTCAAACCATCAAAATTCACTTTGTGTAAATTCATCAATGAATATTTATGATTCTGCTCATCGCCCTCATTAATATGTATGATGTATTATGTGTCCCGCTGATAACAGACTTGGACGAGAAAATCAACCGAGCTCACGTTGACGTGCAGGTCTGCTGCCTGGTGGTAACTATAACTCAGGGAACCCTAAACCCCTGATAACAACCTCAACTAGCTTTTTATAACACTGATCTAACCTCCCAATGACCAGCACATTTCAGTTCTTCTACTCCTGTTCAATGTCAGGCTTAAGGGAAAGACACCGGCACAGAGTCTTACCTGTGAGGGGGTGAGAACCACCGAGAGGATGACACCATCGTCTTCCTCCACAGCATCAGGGGACGGCACGAACGCGGGCTCTGAGGGGTAGAAACCCTTCTGGTACCAAACCTGCAGGGCATCATATTCACAAATGACTTACTAATTTGTAAAAAAAAATAATTTGTGTTCTTGTCGGTGTTATTTACATGGTAAACATGTTGTTTCCTTGTTGAAAGATCTATGAGGAGATTGACACAACTCACCAGCAGCCCTTTTGGTTTAACTTTGCTTAGACACCGGCATCACCACTGTGCCCCAGCCAAGAAACAGTTTGGCACATAATCCCCCTTAAAACCACATTTCTGTTTTTATTTGAAACACTGAGATAATGAAACTGCGATAAAACATGTTCATTGGAGAGTTTAGAGGCGCTGCTAGGTGGATTTTGTTACTTTTGGACAGAGCTACAGTAACCGCTTCCCATTTTCTTACCTTTAATCTAAGCTAAGATAACTGCATCCTTAGTATAGTAGAGTAGTGTCCTCCCATCTAACCTTTGTATGAAAATCTATTTCTTTAATATTTGTGTTATACAGTTAATAGTGACTAGATGTGGTTGAAGTCAAATTTCCACTGTAGTGTGTGAGCTGTAGAAGAGCTTTGTCAGGCAGAGTAAGAGGATGATGACTAGTTCTGACTAAAATTAGCCACTTTTTAAATTGACATCTTCATTATTGTACTGTATCAAGTGCTGAGTTATCACTTTTTATTTTATCAATCAATTATGAAAATATTATTTCCCATTAGGACTTCAGATAGCGCTAAATGTGTACACATAAAGTACACACACACGCACGCACGCACACACACACACACACACACACACACACACCACCACACACCTTGAGAGACTTGTCCTTCAGGTCCATCTTGAGCAGAGAGTCTCCCACCAGGTGTCTGAAGCCGCAGCCATAGAAGTAACGGTACGGTCGTGCGTTATATTTGCCGTAGTTGATCTGAGGGAACTCCAGGCCGCCGTACTCCTTGAGGTCGTCTCCATGGAGATCCTCGTGGTGACAGAACACCTGTTGACAAAGAGAGGATCAACTGTCCATTGTCACCTAAAGTCAGCACAGTTTTTGTAGTCCCTCTCTGACTTCTTTGAGCATTAGTTTCAGTTTGACTGTGCTGAGTTTTATTTTGCTTTCATGAACCGAATCTTATGAGCTTTGCTCATTTGCATTTGATTAAACAGTTATGAGGTGAAAGTAGCTGCAAAATGTGTACCTCTGACTGTCTGCTGCAGGAACACACTGATTTCAAAATGTATAAGTTATAGTAGTAATCAAATATTACAACCAAACCGCTGTAGAAATCACAACAGAAATGCTTATATGCTAATTGTGCATATCCTCCTCCATATATACCTTTAAAAAAATGACCTATATGACATCCTTTATTATTATATTCCTATTACTATATTTAGTAGATGCTTCATGACATATATGGAGGTGTAGTGTTCTCATTCCGCTTTGCAGATTTTACTTTGTCAAGTGAATCAGTTGTAATGGTGGATACCTGATTCTCTCACATTATAATTGACAGGTAGTTACTAGTTACAATGCAGATTACATTTTTACATTTATAAATGTTGTATATTAAACTTCCTAGAAGTCATTAAAACTCTATAAGCATTCTATTATTTACTCAGCCTGTTTGAATGAGATTTGTTTTGTACAGCATCACAAGAGCTGTCAAGACAAGAGCCGTGTCTGGAGACTGCATCCAAATGTAAAAAAAGATATTCATAGTAAAGAAGTTACCACGTATGATTCTGACTCACCTTGTCTTTGCTGATCTGAACACTCGATGCTTCACTGTCGGGTCGAGTGTTCAGGTTCTGGCCTGTGGGGGTTTCGCTGGTCACATGTAGGGGCAGAACGAAACGCCGGGGGTAAGCCCTGCACATGGTGTTGTACACCTGGGAGAGACACAATGCAGGGACAGTGCAGTATTTGTCCATTTTAGGAAATCATCATCTCTCAAAGTATGTTTTGTTTTTTGTTTTTTTTTGTCTCTCGGTGCTCAGAGACTGAAAAAAATGTATTGCATAAAGAGTTCTAGTACATGTGTATGCATTTATTTATATATTGACCTCATCCAGGGCATCTCCTGACTTGCGTAAGTTCTGGATGAGGTAATTGTTGATGGCTTCGCCGCCGTCCGAGCAGCACATATCCAGCATCAAGAATCCGTCCTCCTCGAAGGCGTTGATCTGATGGAAGGTGGAGATGGCTTTGGTGTGGTACTTCACTGAGCTGACCTGCAGGACAAAATACACAATTAGACCATCCACAATTGAGACTGAAGCAGTGGGCTATTTTTCTCTTGTGTCTTGCCATGCAGAATTTCCTTCAAGTTTCCTAGGTGTAAACAATTGCCCTCCTGACCAGTCTCATCTCACCTCGCCTGTATGCTTGTTAACAACATGGAAGACCGTTTCTTGCTTGGGATCCCAGTAGATGCCTTCGCTCAGAGCCTTCCCCCTCAGCTTGCACGTGACTATCTTCAGCAGGTCCATCTTGATTGGCTGCTCGATAAACACCACGTAGTTCTCAGACATGGCTGGAAGCAGGAGAAGAGTGTTATTGAGACTTCTAGCTCAGGGCAGCAAGTAAAAGAAACAGACAGCACTAATGAGCGAAACCCAAGGGAGCTGGCTCACCAAAGCTGTGGTAGTAGGAGGGATGGGACTTGTGTGTCGGCGCAATGGAACAGAGGACTTTGGCTCCTTGAAGGGTGTCGTTTCCATCTGTCTTCTCAGGAGGTACTCTGATGATGTTGTACAGGGCTCCTGGAAGAGTCAAGAGAGTTATGTACAGACATTTACTCTGAGATGAGATGTGAAGAAGCAAAAGCAGATGTTCAGTGAAGATAATGTTGTTTTTATTCTCAGCGGGGAATAAAAAAAAACAAGTAAATCTCACATTGAATTATGCAATTCTTAACTCCTGAAGCCCCAGGCTTTTTTTTTAAAACTTCCACCTGAAAAAACATCCCAAAGTTAAGTCAGTAACAGCTGTAAAACTGTAAGGCCAAAATGAACAATTGTGGTCTCTGTGGATAAGAGACACTTGGGAGAATTTACAAATACAATAAGTGTCAATATCCTTATCACCAAAGTAAGATTTGAAAAACTCGATTAACTTCAATTAAAAACTGCAACTCTACCTAATTTCATACAACAGAAATGAGGCACAAGAAATGTTACGCACTCACTCGCCTCTTCAGTGAATATGCTACCGTCAAAAAGATGGTGTGTTTTTATAACAGGTATTGTCTGGTCCTGATACAGGCACATAAAGGGTGGAAGGGAATAATGTGGGTCTCCAAATAAAAAAAACGGACAAACCTTTGCTTCCATAGGAGTTGCCCATATTGTAGGTGGTGCCATCTGGGTCATAGTGTGGGTGAGCAGTGGCTCCATTTACAGCGATGAACTTACTCCAGTCTACCTGCAAAACATAGCACAGAATGAGAGGGATCAGAGTGTGTAGCTGGACTATTTGACAGAGGAGAGAAAATATGTATATATGTTAATGATACTGGACCAAGCTAGTACCTTTTCCAATGTTTCTAGGTTCTCTGGGTTCACTTTGTGCATGAAATTGGTCTCCGTGCTCACATAGTAGTCCCCTTTGTATTTAACAAAGCTCACACTTGCATTGTCTGTGGGTTCTGTAACAAATAAAAACACAGCAGTGGCAAGTTTTGTAAATGCCTGAAAGCTTTTCTTCTTATAACCTGCAGCTTGTAGTGACTCGAAAAAGAACAGTTTGAATGTAAAACATTTCAGCTCCCCTCTCTGGTCCCCCACTGTAGCACATTATTATATAACCGCAGAGTAAACACAGTTCTGAGGAGGTCCAAACCCTGCCCTCACCACAGAAATACAAACTTGTACAAACATGTAATCTAAATTTTTTTTTTTTTTTTTTTTCTATACGATTCCCTGTGGTCATCCTTGCTCTTCTCAATTTACCAAGCTGGTTCTTACTGTAACACAAAATCTTCATTGAAACCTCAGAGCAACATTCCTGCACAGTGATTTAACAAACCAGCTACACTGCATGCACCTGTCATGACCTCTCTTTGTTCCTTTGTTACTCATTATCCATTTACACTTGATTTCAACTCATCCCTTCTTATTCATGCGACTCACCCATCATCTCGAAGCGGGAGAGGAATCGTAGGAAGAAGTTTTTACAGGGGTCAGGCATGGCCAGGGTGCCAAACTCTGACATCACGATGCGGTCCCGTTCACTGTTCTTCTTGTAGGCGTCACTGTGCAGGAACCGACTCATGTACGTCACCTTGCCTTCCTTGATCTTGAACTGGTGGAGTAGAGCCATCCCATCAAACCAGTGGTTGTAGCTGCCATGAAACACATTAAGACATCAAGGCTTGCCATCACATGCATTTGGAAACTTTCCTTGTTTGTGCAGCAGCATATTGAGGTGTTTCCAACTCACTGTGTGTTTCCAAACTCGAACTTCCCAGGGCCGTTGCGGAGGAGCCTGCCATTGAGCCAGGCAGGAATGGTGCCTCGTATTTTGGTGGTGATTGGCTCAGGGGTCTCTTCTATGGAGCGGACCAGAGGAGCAATTGTCTCCAGTCCCTTCAGTACCGTGGCGATGCATTCCTTCGCCTTGCCATTTTCACCAGGTGTGTTCTTATCTGTCGGAAACACATAGGCAGTATAATACCCAAATTCTTCTTTAAATCAAACGAACATTATTGAGATCCCAGCTATTGTTCTTGGAGTGTTTTCAGCAGGAAGTTCTTTTTTTGTTCCCAGCATGTTCTATTTAAGGATAACGTTCTCTAAAATCATTCTAAAATCATTTTACAAAAGTCTTCATAAAACATTTGTATCATGTTTTTAAAGCACGTGCTACTGAAAACATTTAAAGAATTACAGTACACTGTTCTGACAAGGCTATGAAAAACATTTTAAGAATGTAAACAAAATACTTACAAAATGTTTTTTAGAGATGGTTATCTTACCTTTAAGATATGACAAAAACATCAATAAAAAGACTTCACTAGAATATTACATAATATTCTCTAAGTTTTTGGAACAAAGAAATTCTACCTGGGATGGCCATCTTTGCAGACGTTGTCTTCAACTCACTGATTTTTGGTTGTTGAAGCAGGATAATAACTAGAAATACATGTCTGATAAGCCAAACTATTAGGCAGAAACCTACAATGTCAAATGAAAGACATGATAAATCAGAAATACCTAACCCTCTTGTCTTTCTAGGCAACATAAAATGTGACAACATAAAAAAGCCTGAATATATGAGTATTGTTACTTTTAAAAAGAAAATCTAAACAGGTGCATGTCTGATAATTTTGCTCAAAGATGCTGTTTAAATGCAACACTTGGCTGTTTGTTTATATCTTCATAGTCTTTCACTTTTATTAAAAGGCATTCAAAATGTAGTTGTGAACAAGTTAATTGTCTCACTAAAGCATTAGCAAGGTTTACTTTTGCATTTGGAATAAACATCTAATAAAACAATGGATTATCCATTAATTAGAAGGAATAAAGACAACCTTAAAATGCACAATTAGATGTCTTTAAAAGTAGTGCTGGTGTTTATCTATAAGATTTCCAGTGATTAAAAAGTAATACAAATGACAAATGACATTGAAATCCTGCACTGCTCTGCAAACAAGTCTGACTGGCTCTTGTGTTTACATAAAAACCACAGTAAACATGCAGCTCTGCACAGTGCAAGATTTCCGTTCATTTCCTCAGTGAGAGACCTAAAACCGTGTTGACTAAGCACAGCTGGGTCATTGCAGCACGTGTCTAACGAAACCAAAGACGCATGACTTAAATTATCAAAAACAGTCAGCTCCTTTGTTACCATCTACCTCATTATGAGCATGCTAGCAGAGACACAGGCAGGAAGTAAGTTCAGCTGTGTGTAAAATGAAAGTACATTCTTTATCAGGGATATACCTGATGGTTTAAAGCACATACTGTATGTACAATAATATATATATATATATATATATATATATATATATATATATATATATATGAAACGGAGTATTTCAGAAATAAAATACTTATATATATATATATATATATATGCAGTATTTCATGCTGCAATATGAAACTGCCACACGTTTAATGTCAGTATTTGGCCTCTTTTTTGTCACGTTGACACATGAAACAAAGGAAAACTATTAATGTAATGAAAAGAACTTAAAGCCCATTACATGTTAACGAGAAGAAGCATGCCTGAGGATGAATTGTTTTATGTTCTGCTTTTTGTTACCTCACATGGATGTTTGTCCATATCAATATTTGCATAACCATAGATTCTGGATGTTTATTGCCTGAGGGAGAATATTTCAGGTAAGTATTTCTGTTTCTGCAAAATTTGTGCAAAAATTGGGCCACACTGGAGCAAAACAAACTCCATCAGGAACGACAGGTTGGCAAATTCATAATATAATGTTGGCTGATTCTAAAAATAATACAGTAAATAAACCTGATAAAATAAGAAAAAAAAATAACAGAATAATAAAATAGCCACTATACGTGCCTTTCTTTAAAGATGAGCACTGCCATTATTGCCAGTGTGTTGTAGAGAAACCAGTCTGATGTTCTGCTGCTGGTTATGGCTAATTAACTATCTGTACAGTAAACAGTCTTCCGGCACCAGCAGCTGTTTGCGATACTCGACGAGGTTTAACTGTTTAACAGTATTTAATCCTGCGATTATCAATTCTACATGCTGACACTGTAACTGCAGTCTAGTCCTTGCTCGAAAAGCATGTCGCCTGTCATCGTAACTGAAACCAGATGCTCAGTGAAGCAACAAGAACAGTTTGTCCTGCCAGCGCACAGTGATCGTCCATCATCGCAGTTTATTCCGCAACAACTACCAAGAGCGGAGGACCAATAAACATGCCGAATTACATTTTAACTTTTGCCATGCGCTTTTCAAGTGCAAACCGCTCCTAAGAACAAACCACGGCTGTGCGCGCAGCTTCCTACTGTGAGAACCAGCAGCAGGTGAATCCTGCTTTCTGTCGTCTGTGCAGTTCAACGTCCACAACACTGAGGAACCTTACCAGGACTCTCGAGATTCACGGGGGACATGGCGGTGGATGGATGCTGCTTCTGCTTTCTGTCTGCTTGCTATCGGGCAATAAAACGCTTACCACTTAACGGAGCAGTGGATGGAGCTACATGCAGGGCGTTGTTACGTAACACTGTTGTATAACAGAGTGAGAGAGAGTGAGAGAGAGGGGGAGGGAGAGGGAGAGAGAACTGGTACAATCAGTCCTGCAAGAAGTATGCTCGTCTACTTTTCTGGTGCGCTGTGAAATAAAGACATCAATAAATAAGTAAATATTAATATAAAATAGAATATAAATGTAAATAATTGCTCAAATAAGTGGGCTAAATTCCACTAATTGAACATGTAATCTGCAATGAATTTGATCACAATCTTAGTTTTTCTATACGTTTCTAGGCTATGCATATTCTTTATTCATTTGTGTTGTTTGCATTTAGCCTATTTATATCCCTAAATTGATATCCTGATTTATCTGTGTTTTGATATTTGTTCATTTCTGTATCTGTACATATCTTCTGTAAGTATTTCTTTGTTTGTTTTTTATGATATATGAAGTGTATTCTCACACTAAACAAGGACTGGTCAGCTCGGAAAACTATAGGCAGAATATACCAAAAACAATTGGGTAAGAATGAGGGTATACGCTCTCCCTCATTAGATTACAGGCAAATAATTAAATGAAGGAAAAACTGTTGGTAGAGATATTGAATAAATAAAAGTATATATACAGTGGGTACGGAAAGTATTCAGACCCCTTTAAATTTTTCACTCTTTGTTTCATTGTAGCCATTTGCTAAAATCAAAAAAGTTCATTTTATTTCTCATTAATGTACACTAAGCACCCCATCTTGACAGAAAAAAAACAGAAATGTAGAAATTTGTGCAAATTTATTAAAAAAGAAAATCTGAAATATCACATGGTCATAAGTATTCAGACCCTTTGCTGTGACACTCATATTTAACTCACATGCTGTCCATTTCTTCTGATCCTCCCTGAGATGGTTCTACTCCTTCATTGGAGTCCAGCTGTGTTTAATTAAACTGATTGGACTTGATTAGGAAAGGCACACACCTGTCTATATAAGACCTTACAGCTCACAGTGCATGTCAGAGCAAATGAGAATCATGAGGTCGAAGGAACTGTCCAAGGAGCTCAGAGACAGAATTGTGGCAAGGCACAGATCTGGCCAAGGTTACAAAATAATTTCTGCAGCACTCAAGGTTCCTAAGAGCACAGTGGCCTCCATAATCCTTAAATGGAAGAAGTTTGGGACGACCAGAACTCTTCCTAGACCTGGCCGTCCAGCCAAACTGAGCAATCGTGGGAGAAGAGCCTTGGTGAGAGAGGTAAAGAAGAACCCAAAGATCACTGTGGCTGAGCTCCAGAGATGCAGTAGGGAGATGGGAGAAAGTTCCACAAAGTCAACTATCACTGCAGCCCTCCACCAGTCGGGGCTTTATGGCAGAGTGGCCCGACGGAAGCCTCTCCTCAGTGCAAGACATATGAAAGCCCGCATAGAGTTTGCCAAAAAACACATGAAGGACTCCCAGACTACGAGAAATAAGATTCTCTGGTCTGATGAGACCGAGATTGAACTTTTTGGCGTTAATTCTAAGCGGTATGTGTGGAGAAAACCAGGCACTGCTCATCACCTGCCCAATACAATCCCAACAGTGAAACATGGTGGTGGCAGCATCATGCTATGTTGTTTTTTTTCAGCTGCAGGGACAGGACGACTGGTTGCAATTGAAGGAAAGATGAATGCGGCCAAGTGCAGAGATATCCTGGAAGAAAACCTCTTCCAGAGTGCTCTGGACCTCAGACTGGGCTGAAGGTTCACCTTCCAACAAGACAATGACCCTAAGCACACAGCTAAAATAACAAAGGAGTGGCTTCGGAACAACTCTGTGACCATCCTTGACTGGCCCAGCCAGAGCCCTGACCTAAACCCAATTGAACATCTCTGGAGAGACCTGAAAATGGCTGTCCACCAACGTTCACCATCCAACCTGACGGAACTGGAGAGGATCTGCAAGGAAGAATGGCAGAGGATCCCCAAATCCAGGTGTGAAAAGCTTGTTGCATCATTCCCAAGAAGACTCATGGCTGTACTAGCTCAAAAGGGTGCTTCTACTCAATACTGAGCAAAGGGTCTGAATACTTATGACCATGTGATATTTCAGTTTTTCTTTTTTAATAAATTTGCACAAATTTCTACATTTCTGTTTTTTTCTGTCAAGATGGGGTGCTGAGTGTACATTAATGAGAAATAAAATGAACTTTTTTTATTTTAGCAAATGGCTACAATGAAACAAAGAATGAAAAATTTAAAGGGGTCTGAATACTTTCCGTACCCACTGTATATGTAGCCTAATAGACATATAGCCTACAGAAGAAGAAAAAAAAATGTAGGCTAGTTGTAGGCCTATAGAAATGTAAATAAATTGAAAAAAATATATTTTGCTTATGTTCTGATAAATTGCCAACCTTTTATACATGTATCTATTTATTCTTTTTTTTTTTTTTAATTAATTTACATGTGCATTTTTTCAGCATGTTCTTGTGTATGTATTTGGTGAATGTAATACTGATCTGTGAAGTTTGTTTGGAGCAGCAGAGGACTGTGTTGTTCTCTCGGCTGCGTCTCTTTGCTACCAGGTTAAGTGCGCGCACACGTCAGCTACCAACTAGCTGTCCATATGGGCCGTGTGTGTGTCTATCCAGATAATCTTTGTTGGAGGATTAGAGCATGTCCCGGAGAAGGAAGACACTCTCTGCGGCTTGTAGTCGTGCAATGAGGCTCCTACAAGCTCTCGGGTACTGTATGTTTTATTGTCTCTTTGCTGGCTTTATAACGAGAATTAATATGACTGTACATTTCCCTTCGTTTTTCTTCAACTGTACTTTTCTGATAGTAGAAAATATAAAGCAGTCTCTCAACAGCGTTCAGTAAAAATGATTTTGTGCTTGACAATATGTTTTGAATTTGTTACTGCTACTTGTCTTAATTTGAACATGTGCCATAGTTGGTATTCTATAGTGGGAATGAATACATTATTATTATCTCAGTTCAAACACATACTCCAAATAATATCAGAAATGAGAGTTATGATATGGAGGACACACTACTACACTACTTGTTTTTATGTAACAAGTAGCACTGAAGTGATTATTCGATTCATTAATCAGTTGATTGACAAAAAAGGAAATGTCAACTATTGTAATGGTTGATTAATCACTTAAGTCATTTGAAAAAGCATGTGAGGATTTGCTGCTTTCCTCTGTTTCATGACATTGTTAACTGAATATCGAATTTTGGGCAGTTGTCTCCTACTAGTATGGGAAACTGGGACTGCATTATTTTCTTACATATAATAGACCAAATGATAAACTGAAAAAATTGTCAGATTAATCCATCATTAAAATATTTGAAAATAAGTTCAAGCAGTTCCAATCATCACGTTGTTATTGCTGGTTGTATAACGGGATGTGTCTTCTTTCAACAGGACATATTTCACCTGCTGACTGTAATGCCGACCACAAACAGCTCTCATCACTGGACCCTGTCAGAGTTTCTTGGGCAGCCGAGGTTGTTAGGGCTTGGAGCTCTGCTGGCATGGCTCGTCCTCTTCCACCTCCTGGTGAACGTTTGGCTCCTCTGCGTCTTCACCAGTCTGTTGGTGGTTCTCGGAGGTTGGCTTGGGTCCCGGGCCTTACTAGACGCCGACAGCGTCCTCCACCTGGAGCACTTTTTACCTCTTGGTAAAGTGAACCCACCTCTGTATTCCCCTGAGCACGAGTGGAGGTTGAACCATGAGATCCACAGCGCCGTCCACAAAGCCGTGCGTGACTTCGTGTCCTCGTGGTACCGTACTCTGCTGCCTGAAGTGGAGGGGGAGTTTGAACGGGCCGTGCGTAATTCGATGCTGGAGTCGGTGATGGAGCTGAAGGAGCGAGCACGACGAGTGGACAGAAAAGCGTTGGTTCAACGGCTGCTACAGCTGTATGGGAGTCACCTGCAGAGCTACATGACAGTGAGACAGATACAGTCAACACAGAAGGAGAGCATGGGCCTCTGGCAGCTCTACAGTGAAGTAGATGCCCCTCATCCAGCTGTGAGCAGTGCAGATGCTGAGCTCCGCTACTCCAGAGCTCTAGTTCACCTGGTGCTGCATGTGCTTGTCCCGTACCCTCAGATGGAAACCAGGACTGGCGGTTACGTGGTCACAGAACTCATCACCTCCAACATGCTCTTACCGCTCATCAGCAGGCTATCTGATCCTGACTGGCTCAACCAGACCATTGTAGACATATTCACCAGATCCAGAGAATCACAGGAAATCAGTGTGGATGACCTCCCCGCAGATCCACTGTACAAATGCAAGATCCAGCAGGAGTCCTGGACCACCTGCAAGTCGCTGTCCTCCTATGATCCAGCAAACAGCAAAAGTACATCAGACTTTCACGATCTTCACAGCCGGGCAACGATCAGTGAGAGGGACAGCATGGCCAGCCTGTCGTCTGCTGGGAAAGCACAAAGTTGCCACGCAGGTTTGCTCACACCGTACAAAGTGAACTGCTGCTCGTTCACATCCACCCGCTACTCCAACTCATCAAGCTCCAAAATAGTCCCACTGGAATCGCTCATTCAGTCAGACTCTGAAGATGACCTGGCAGGAGGCTTCTGCGACTGCAGTCCTCCGACCAACTTCTGGAACTTACTGACTTTGAAGGATGACCAGTCCATCGGCTGCTTTGGTCCTCTGAGAAATCTCGGGCCGAAGGTGGTGGGGGTGCCCGAGGACCCCCTGTGGCCGTCAGGCATCGCCCAGGAGAAATCCCCAGCTTGTCCTCCGAGAAGGTTTTGTCTAACTTCCTACAACTTCGATACCCCCAACAACCCTGCTGCCCCTGCGAGCATCCAGAACGTGCAAATTGTTGGTACTGCAACTGCGAAGGAGACGCGCGGCACCGGCACGCATCCCTATACTCTCTACACTGTAAAGGTAACACCACCTCGTGCTCCCATCCTCAATTGACTGATATTTGAATGTCGATATTTACACATTACCCGCATATTTTCTGTTTTACAGTTTGAGATGGTGACGGACACTGATAACGCAAGTTCTCTGGAACCTTCAGCCTGTCACACCGTCAATCGCAGATACAGCGAGTTCCTCAACTTGCAGACACGTTTAGAGGAAAGGCCTGAAATAAAGAGAGTAATCAAGAGTAAGAAATGATCCAATGCTCAAACATATCATTAAGGCTTAACTATGCCAAGACAGATACGTCAATGTTATGCATTTCAGATGTCAAAGGCCCTAAGAAAATGTTCCCTGACCTCCCATTTGGCAGTCCAGACAGTGAGAAGGTTGAAACTCGTAAAAGCCAACTGGACGCTTTTCTTAAAGTAGGTATGAGGATTATAACTTCACTCTGCATCATCAAAAATGTGTGTGGTCTTGTAGTGAAATGATTTTCTTTTTCTAGCAACTAAGCATTATTCCTGAGACAGCCAACAGTGAAGACATGCAGGAGTTTCTGGCTCTCAACTCAGATGTTTGCACGTACTTTGGAAGGAAGCCTTTTGTCAAGTCCAGAATTGATAAGGTGAGGATGTGACTGTAAGAGACATAATGAGATCTCTAAGCGTTTCTTTGATAAAATGAGAGAAAAAACTAACACGATGAAATGAATCACATAAAATGTTAAAAAGTTAGTTCAACTTTTAGTCGAGATGTGAGTGAATGTCTGAAGATTTGATCATACTCGAGGCACAAGCTCTCATTATGCGTCTCTTTGTTTTTATGTGTCCCCGCCGGCTACAGTCGTGCCTGCCCAGAGACGTTATGTTCTTTAGTTGTCCTTACGTCTCTCCAATTGTCATGAACTCCATATCGTAGGAATGCCTAAAGGGAATTTCTTCAAATTTGAAACAAACGTTCACTTGAACTCAGAGGGGAACTGATTAGCTTTTGGTGGTCAAAGATCACTGTGACCTCACAAAGCACATCTGTGGCAATAACTCAACAATGCATGGGCTAATTATGCCAAAATCTCACACTAATGTCTAATGGGACGAATGAAAAATGTATTTCCAAACGGTCAACGGTCACATTCACTGTGACATCATGATGTTCTGCAAAACACTTTTCTGGTCATTATTCTACACCATAACTCAGGAACAGAAAGGGAGATTGTGAGCATATTTCACATTTGGTCAGACATTGAATTGGTGGCATTAATATTGGGTGTCCACTGTGCTGATTGTACAGATGTGTGTGAAGCATCCACATTTTTGAATTTGTAGCTTCTTTGCAGCAACATCCATATTTGAATATAGATGTCTGTAAATAGAACAAATTTCTTCCAAGTCTTCACTCCATACAGTATGTTATACAATGAATTGTACACACACATGTAACATGTACGTGGACACACATGTAAATAAACTGCAACTTGACTGGTTAGCGGAGGCGAACAACCATGAGGCAGTAAATCTAGTTTTTTTTGGTTTCCATTAAAGATGATGGAAAATGCTTTCGACACCTTGAAAACAGCTTTCCCTTATCCCGAGCCCCTCAGTCCAACAGAGGACATGGAGGGAGACACTTATGGAAGAACAATGGACAACAGAAAGTACAGGTGAGAGTTCTCAGTCTTAAATCCACTTGGGATCCCTATTTACAGTTTGCATAAACCCATGAGTTATAAGCAGTTCATCGAAAGAGTAATTTTCCATATAAATTGGGTCATTTGAATGCATCTTAAAGGGGATGAATCATCCAAGCTTAGGGAAAAGTTTGACAATGATGAGTTTTTTAAAGCCATATGAGGAGTGCAGGGTTTTTGTGCTCTTATCAAGTTATTCGTGTTTTGTTTCTTACTAATTGGGGATCTCTGATTTTGTGTTTTGTGCTTCAGAAGGCTGATGTTCCCAAGCAAAATTTCCCCATTTCTCAATATACCTGACCTCCATCCTAAAGTGACATACTGCTTTAGTGAAGGCAGCACTGTAAGTTACCATGCAGAATTTACGATCCTGATAAACAAGTGTTTGAAACAGAACTGAGCGCACATTCTCTTAACACATAATCTGTTAATTGTGACTGTTTAGGTCCTCAATGGCATTTCAATGTCTGGCCTGGAGAGCTTTGTCAGAGAGCAGGAGAAACGTTTATGTGGGCTGGAAGGAAAAGAGACAGCCAAGCAGAACTGTGAGCAGCAAGGCAAAGACAAGAAGACATCAGGGAAAACTCATGTCACAGGTTCAGTTCATTGTACTTAGTTTAGATTAGTTTTACTTACTTTTTTTTTAATCCATAACATCCGTTCAGATGTAGTCCTAGCAGCGTTGGAGGCACAACATGCAGTAACATAGAATCACCACTTAGGCGCAGCAAAACTCCACTGTTAGTTCAAGTTTGAGCCTAGTAATCCAAGTAGTCCCAACAGTTTTGTCTATACAGTTTGTCAACTGTGTGAAGATTCCCATTGTTGTGTAGAAATTCATTCTTAATTTGTGGGATTTTTTTTGTGTGTGTGTATGTCCTGCAGACACAGCTGTGGCAGATGTTGCTTTGAACATCTTGTGTCTGTTGATGAAGGATCAGTGGAATTGGCTGTGCACTGAGAATATACAGAAGACCATCAGACTGCTCTTTGGCACCTTCATTGAAAGGTAGGAGGTTGTCAGTCTCTCTGTCGCTTTCTCGGCTGTTTTTATGTCATTCATATAGTTAACATGTAACTCACTCCTGACACCCTAAAACACACCGAGGATGGCATGCATGCAAAAAAGAGTTAGAGTTTTTATAAAATAATGTATAATCTCATATTTATCATTTTGATCATTATCCACTTACAGTGAATTTCTGGGTACTGTATGGTTGAGAGATTCATCACTAAAGACAGAGCAGTGCCACAAGAGTCACACGTGGGCTGCAGTTGCTTCTTCTAACACATACAAATATGTGACCACAGATCCATTGGTTGCCAGGTTTGTTGTATTCAATTATTTTTCCTCCATTCAGCTGGACATCCAGACACTAGATCCTTTTCTAGTGAAAGGTACAGCTTTATGAGGTATTAAGAGGTTTGTTGCACATGACTGTTGGATGTCATTCTCTCAAATCGCCTCTCAAAATAGAATTTTTCTCTTACAATGCAATGTTTATGACTTCCTCCCTACACAGATTTAAACAAAGACTTTTCTCTTTTCCACATGCTCTGTAGGAACAGGACTTTTCTCATCTCTGGTGTTCTGTTGTCATTAACTCTTTATACTAGCCTCCATTTTTGGACTTGATATACACCTCTGGGACTTTTAAGGTTCACTCAGTGTGTCAGTAAATAATGTTCACGCTTCTGCAAAGGTTTATAAAATGCTTGTTTGTATTACCCTTCTGTGCATGATAGTCACTCTTTCCTAATCAATCAAAGCATGTTTGTATGTGAATGCATTCGTTTTCGTCCGTTACACACAGGGGCTGAAAACTCATAGAAAAAGCACACTCATGCACACAAGGACACAAATATTGCACTAAACTACTGATTTTTTTTGTTTTGTCTCAGATGGTTGGATGTCGGTCTTGCCCACCTTACCAGCGACCCCTGCTGGGTGATTTACCTACAAGTGCTGCAGGAGGCGGTGTGGCCTGGCGGTACGCTGCCTGCTCAGCCACAGCCAGAGCGAAGTGACACAGAAAGGGAGGAAACCAAGGAGCAATGTTTGGGCTGTCTAATGCAGCTGCTCCCAGGTCTGTGGCAGCTGTCATACTCAGATTACAGGTGTACAGGTGCTGTTCTGATTTTTACAGATTTCATTATGTTGTTCCTGAACAGAGCTCATCACTGACATGCTGGGCAGCGAAAAGTACAGACTGAGCTTGGAGACCATGCTGGAGTCTTTGCAGGACCATCAGATAAACAAGTGAGTCAGCAGCCAAACTGTTGAGCAGAGCAGACCAGTTTGGGGCTCGCAGACCAAGTTGGGCCCGCACCCTCCTTGTTTTGGTCTATAATGAACACAAAGTGTAAATGTTGTGCAGCTAAAAGGTTCATAATATGAGTTTTACATCTTAATGGTGTCCAGCGTCCCTTTTAAATTACATTGGCCAACGTTCTATCTATGAAGAATTATGGTTTTCACTCTCTCACCTGCTAATGCTCATGTGCTGTCAGTGTGTCCTACATCATTAACTTTCGGATGCCAGTCAAGATAAATCAAGTCAAGCAAATTTGGGAAAAATTGGCAAGATGCCTGTGTTATACAATCATTTCTGCAAAATAATATTATTAATATTATGCAGATTAAAGAGTAGTGTTTAAATAATCCTGAAATTGTATTTCAAATTAAGAATGTTAATTTTTTGTAAAACACATTACATTTAAATCAAATTTAATGTCACCGAACATAAGCATTCATTTTTGGCCCATGGCCCTCCCTAAAGTTTTACTTTTGTCCCTTCTTAGGAAAGAATTTGGGAGCCTCTGCTGTTGCGTAAGCGTGTCTGATTCTGCTCTTTTAACAACTGCTACACTCAAGAGCTCAAAAACTGAATAATAGTCTCTGGTTCTCATATTCATAATACACTAAACAGTATAACCGCAGTCTTAATGTTTAGGATAGATCTGAATTCTGTGTTTCATTTTCATCCTGCATATCATCCATAAGAGGCTCTGTATCATCAGGTGATGTCAGTCTCTCATTGTCCTGTTTGTGTGGCTTTCTGCAGACATCTGATCTACTGTGTCTGTGACCTGCTGCTCGAGTTTCTGGTCCCTGAGTCGTGTGACAAAGCCTTCCAGAGGTCTCTGCTGCAGAGCCTGGCTAAAGACACAGACAGGGACAGTCCTCACACGTGATGCGGCACATGACGTACTCTGATGGCCACACAGGTGGAAGCAGTCGATGCATGCAGTTTATGTGTCTTAGGGATGAGACATATTTATAGTCCTTTGGTCAGCAGGAAAAGAGACTTCACCTTGCTTTGGGCATTTATAATAAACTCCCCCACCTTGTGATTTACTGTAGAATAAAAATGGAAAAGATGAGAAATGTGTTTACAACTGTGGAGACACCCAAAGGGGGTAGCATCACGAGAACACAATTTTGGTATCAGCATGAAAATTGATCTGATCATGACGTCTGCTCAGTCTCACAGTCATATATCAAATATTGTGCAACCAACAGCTTGTTTGTTGTTTTTCTTGTTGCATTTCTTCATTCATTCAGATATTGGTGCAAAGCATGGAGGAGTTAAACCTGGAATCAGTTTGTGATTTCCATCTGAAATCTGACTTTGATAAATAATATTTTTAAATCATCAGCCGATCCATTTATTTTATGTGATGCAAAGGTTTGAAAATCTTCCCAGTAGTCTCTCTTTTATGAATGTTTGTAAGGTTTTTTGTTCTGTCTTTTATCCCCTATTCATCAAATGATCGGAGTCTCTATGCACTTAGTGCCTTCTGCTGAGAGCAGTGAATTCTATCAGTTAAAATTAGCTGTCTGAAGGAAGGGCTTTAGTTTTATGTCAGTTTCACAAACTGAATGTAAAACCCATGTACAGAATACAAGCCTAATTTCCTGACTCAATAAAGGTCTTAAGTGTATAAGCATTGTGCGGGAATCCCCCTTTTCTTCAAGCCATACAAAGGTTTTTTATGTAGCTCCTCCCTGACTGCCAAAGCTGCTATAAAGCTGGTATTGTGTTAGTGGAGATGTTTTATCTGCATTCACGCCTCCTTTTCCATCAACTTATGAACTGCTTCCCCTTTTATAAACGGCTTTTGTGCACATATGCCTTCACTGATGACGACTAACTTAGGAAACTGAATTTAATAGTCTTTAACACTGCCACCTTTTCAAAAATAGTTTTATTATTTAGACTTAATTTAGTTTCATTGTGAGAGAAACTGACTTCCACAGCCATGAATGTAACTTTTAGAACCTGGGATTGATCTTACTTCACTGTCTGTGGGAACCGTCCTTTAATAAATTAAAGCCCTTAATATTACAAGTAGTATATGTGTGAAAAAGTTTAAGCTCTGACATGTGGACTTTCAATGGTTCACCTAAAACCCCAGACTGATGCTTCATTGAGAAAAGTGTATGCAGACAATGTTTTAGACTTCTCATGATCTTTTGATCCCGATAGCATTTGAAAAATACTCATTACCCCCCAGCCAATGTTTTTGATGAGGTTTAGGATTAACACTGCACTCCATGACCTTTGAAACGTCAGTGAAAATGTTCCTTTTATATTCGAGTTAAGCAGCAAATTAAGAAGAATGAGGAGCAAAATCATCCGCGTCTGTGAAGTGCTTCCACATGGTAACAAATTCATTTTAAATTAAAAACATCCAGCAAAAAAAATTAAGTTTTTTTTTTCTTGTGACATGGGAGTTGAAAGTTTTGCTCAAATGAATGTTTTTTTTTTTTTTCTATTTCCAACATAAAACATCAACTTGTGGTCTACATGTGGTCATCACTGTGCTGCCCTTTGTAAGACATGTTGTCAGGGTTAAAATTATGGTTGGTAAGAAATGTACTACATCAGACAGAGTGTCAGAGACAAGTAGAAATGAAGATTGGCAAAAGTTCAGTCAGGATAATTATGTGTATGCTCTGCCCAGTGCAGAGAAGTGTTGTGTGGACCAGAGGAGACAGACATTCCCTCAAAATTGGTATTTAACCACTTAAGACCGAATTTTAATTTGAATGGGGTGTGCTAATTTCCCCTCTGATCTGTCCACTCTCTGTACCTTGAAAATATAGACCCTTTAGTATAGGTTGACATTGGGAGGGAACATGTCTGTTATCGTTGCATTTGTACCTACAGGTAACAACTGTTATTTACAGGTACTATAAGGCAACATGTGGACCACTTGAAGTGAGTGTTTCAGGCTCTAATGGATACAGAGGGAAAACTGCTTCTGATAGCTTCAATAAGTCATTTCACAATAAACCAGTTCCAAAAAGCTGAAATAATTACAATCAGCTCAAAGCACCATAGCTTTTTGTCAGAACATTTGTAACCCACATAGACTGGTAAATTTAACAGAAAACAATCAAATTCAATTGGAGAATTAATACTTCAGTTTTGAACGTGTCAAAGGTGAGAGAGAAGAGGGAGCGAGAAAACCAGAAGAAAAACAAGGAGTCCGATAGGCAAACTATCCACACTGAGATAAAGTTGTGTTACTGCATAATAGTATATGTTAAAGTTATCCAAGACAGAGGTACTGTGTTTTGATAATTTGTTGTCCACAAGTAAGTTACGGATGACCAGAACTTGATGTGTTTTGATGATTAATCGCAGTGTGTGTGTGTGTGTGTGTGTGTGTGTTTTAAATTGAATGTAGCTCCTCTTTATTTTATGACCATCAATGAAAAACAAAAACAGCCGGAGAGACACGTGGTGTATACGAGATTTAAATGTGAAGTTTTATTGCTTCAGAAATATTGTGGCGTTGTACTTGGCTAATCACAACATTTTCCGTTCTGGTTTCGTGAACATTTAAAGTAGTAGAGAGAGTGAGAAGCAACTATTAGATAACTACAAACCGTTTGCATCTTTAGAAAACGTTCACATCAATTGACTATTCAAACTGTACAATATGCAGGTTGGACTTTGTGTTGGACGATAGAGGATTTACAGCGAGCTGGAGACACGATGAAGGCCGATGCCACTGCTGCTGTGTGGAGAAGGAGAGGAGCCGCTGCCTGGATTCGGACGCGCTGGATTCTCCATTTGGATTACAGGTAAGATTTTATCCAAAAAGAATATAGTTGAATGGAAAAAAAAAATTCACAGAATTTTTTTTTTTTTAAATGAACTAAACTTTAAGAATAAACAATAACGCTTGCTTCTGAAGAGGGAATTGATGAGGATTAAAGGAAACCTATTGATCTCAGTGTAAACCGGACAGGAACAGAAACTGAACGGTAGACAATCTCACGTTCTCTTTTTCCTTTAGTGTCTTGATAAGAACTTTGAATGAAAGGGACGAGTTTAAGTGAGTGGTTTTATTTGAGCAAAGTAGCATTTGCAGTCCACTTATTCTCCTCCTTACAAGCGCCTAAACCTGCAAGTAGAAGGTTGTTTAACTATTTCTCTATGTCAAGTAGGTACAGAGGCATAACAAAACAGGCAGTTTTGGCCTGCTGACTTAGGAAGTGTTAAAATAAGTGTTATCTACTCTTCGCCTAGCTCTCGTAAAACAGACATCTGTAATGATCTGCGAAACATGAATTACAGTTCATTGATTTTCCCATTGTGTTTCACTTTCTGGCAGGAGGATTGAATAGGTGTTTTGTGACAGAAATTCAAGAGGACAAAAAGTAGAATAAAGTGAAGTCTGCTCAGTGCAATAGTCGTGTCACAAACACTAACTTTGTGAAGCTAAGTCAACAGTTTGAGTATAAGATGCAGGTTTTAAATGGGGTGAGCAATGATAACCAGAGTACCTGACAACACAATCAAAACAACGTCTAACCTTGTCTGCTGACATTTACATATACAAACTCGTGTAAGATGTCAGGGTATAAATCCACTCCCTTTGTTTCCACTTACAAGTCAGAAGGACTTCATAAACTGGATGTTGGGAACATTTAACACGTCTCACTTCCTTTCTCATGAGATCATGGGCTGATACTGGCGGGCTCCCACCTCCTGTCTCATGCTTTGGGACTTCATTGGCAACAGGAGGAGACAAAACGTTCAAGCTGCATTGATGGTGGCCCCATACGTCTCAAAGTCAGAGCAGCTGTAGTTTTACCACAAAATCACTCAGTGCGACAAACATCTGTGAAAGCTCACAACTCAAATCCATCATCTACAAATAATGGATTTGTTTACTTATTTGAAACACATTTAGAAATGTATTTTCAGAAATTTAAAGTGTCCTTAAATATTTTGAATTTGAGTGAAACTCGTCTTTCTCTGAGTCCACATTTAGCTGAATGTGGAGAATAGAGTTTGCTTTGTGAATGTAAAGAAACTGTAGTTACAAAACAAATGTTTTTCCCCTTTGACACTGCTCACCAGTTGGTTAAAATGAACATCTTTATGAAACCTATACTCAGCCCTATGGTTACGCTGATCCATCGCCGATGGCAGACAGAGGGAGAATCATGATTCTGATGATCTCTGGTGGTTTTTTTTCCTGTAGTGCCAACATGAAAGCTGACATTCTTGTTTTTGACTGCAATGTCTCCACGACAGTTGGATGGATTGCAGTGAATGTTGTTCCACACATTTGTGTCTCTCAGGGTGACTTGTGATCATCACGTCTAAATCTTAATTTGTCCAGTGCTTTGGTTTGTGACTGAAAATTTGCAAATTGACTGAGCTTTGGGTTCTAAATAGCAGATGTTAGCATGCTAAGTTCCTAACATTGCTGTAGACCCCTGTTTTTGCTTTATTTTCGCATTTCATTTCAGCTTTCTGAATCTGAGTCTGGTTATACACACAGTACATCCACATATTTACCAAAAAGTAACAGAAAGTACCTACATAAAAATAGTACTGTAAGGACCAGTGCTTTTATAATTTGTTTCACACAAACCACAATTAATATTGTTTCACAGATGTTTGTTATAAATGAGTCACCTCTGAAGTGTTACTGGATGTGTATGTGACCCCTGATCCAGACTCATGACCATGTCTACTGTCTGCATTCAGGCCATAGAAAATATTGTTTTTGCTACTGTTTTGAGATATTTTGTAGCTTGATTAGCAAAATTTTTGGAGCAGATGTCCGGCCTGTTTGAGGTGTGCAACATGTGTGTCCTCTGGATGAGGCTCACAGTGTCCCACATCACTGGACTGGAGATGAAACAAGACGCTGCCCTAGATGATGATGATGATGATGATGATGATGATACTCGGAGGCATGTGTTATTAACATGATGATTATATTAGTCTGATCTCTCCTCATAATCACTCTCGAGGCCAAACAACAGATGTTCTGTATGTGTGTGCAATAGTTGGGATAGTAGCCATAGGTGACAGTTTGCTCACTGACTGAGGTTTAGACCCACCACAGCGCTGATGGTCCAAGGAAAGCAGACTAACAGCTGAAGTATCATAAAGTGAGTAAGGTTTATGGCATCTTTAAAAGATGAACGTATACTCATGCACGTTTGCGCAAACACACCAGATGTAGTGATTACTCAGAGCAGAGGAGTGTCGCCAGCTGCAGTTAACAAGAGTGCATGCGATGTATCTGAATTCAGCGGTACACCTCTGTTCATCTGTCTTGCAGTTATCATCCCAGAGCGTAATTAAAAACAAGTTCATAGTTGAATCTTTTGCAGATCACCGGTAAGATCTAACAGCATTGTCAGATTATGACTGAATCTGACACAGAAACACACCAACATCTCTTACCCTTGATTCTAGCATCTGACCCTTTAGATGAAGTGAATCTGGTTCCTTTTAGCGGTGTGTCCTTTGCTGCACAGTCCAGATGTGCAGAGAGGCCTTTAAAGAACTCGGACACACTGACTCTGTCCCCTACTTCCATCTACTTAGACTGGAAAAACTCTGTTTCAATGCTTCAAGTGCTGCCTATAGTACAATAGGAAGCATCATGCATCATGCCAAAACAAATATATCAGAACATATGCAGGGCGCCCCAGTGGGGGTTGTACATAGAAAATAATTGGGGCAGTTGTTCTTGCGTGTGCCGTTCGATGCCCGTGTGTTTTGGCCTTTATAGGTGGTCTTGAAATTGCAGGACCACATAAAACTTTAATGAAATAATTGAAAAGTACAATACAGTAATATACCACAAGCAATTATCACTTAATCATATATGAAAAGCTTGTTTCACTCCAACATTTTTAATCACGACTCGTGTAAACAATTAACAGCATCAAAATAGGTCAGATTACATTTTTGTCAACTACTGATCTTTGTTTAGAAAGATTTAAATTCTGAGTGTCTGTCACTAAATCACTAGTTTATTGCCTATTTATTTACATTTAGATGAAGATTCAACATTGAAAACAAACAGTGAGCTCATGAAATATGACAAACTACTGGCTTCCCATCTTTGTTACCATTTGATTTCAGTCAGAGCCTGACCAAAGCCCCCTGTTACAAGTGATATATGCCAATGAGCTGTGTGCATTTCAACCAAAGAGTGATAATCGCCTCTCTCAGATTCATAGATTTGAAATTTGAAAATGTTAAGCTCCCTTTGTATGAAGATCACTTGATTTTTATTTAAACTGATTTTGCTTTTCATATTTAGTAGGACTGGAAATTATGGACTGTATGCTTAACAGGGGTGTTTCTTCCTGTTTTTGTTTTTGTTGAACAGTTGAATAGCTTTGCAGGAGATCTGTACTCTTTGGGAATGGTGAGGGAAAGGCTTACATTTTTCAAGCTTAAAAAGTAATGATTTTAACTCTGAGTCAAACTTTTCTCAGAGAAAAAAATGTGCTGTGTTTGTTATCTCAGTAATTCAGTGCAGAACTTCGATGGGCCATATAAGGTCAAATCTGCTCTTTTTGTGGTCTGAAACATCTGAACAGTGTGTTCTCTCGCCTGCGGTTGTTTCCCATATGCCAATATGCATTATGTACAGTTTTATAGCTGGGGACAATACCATACCAGCACGAACGAGAAATAGTTTCCAAGCAGAGAGTGCATTGCAGTTTCTAGACAGCAGCTCTCTAAGGATGATGAAACGAAGCACGGCACTGTGAATTCTCTTTTTCACCTGTGAGCGGACGATACAGGGGAGAGAGGCGCCCCTTAAAATGCAACATTATGCAACATGCTCGTAAAGTTTTTTTCCTGCCTCTCTGTACACTTTCTTTACATGACAGTAGTTACAGGCTTTACCTCAAAGGAAGTGTAAAAAGTGATGCCACCAGTCATTTTAATAACTAGCTTTTGTAAGCCCTGGGCATAGGCCAGGCTCATGCTTGTAGTCTTCTCTGTTTAAACAGGTACAACATGGTGATAAAGCTGCAACAGAGCTCTTGGTGTGATTTCTACCACAAACTCGGCATGGCTCGTTATATATATGAGAAAAAAACTATAATTTTAAACTACTCCATGTGGCATAAAAATGCTGGCCTGCATGATTGTTGAATTCCAAAAAACAGGCAAAGTGATTCAGGAAAGATTAGATAAGAAAGGATTTAAATTATCCCCAAAGTACTTAAAGTACTGCATGTTCTTCATGGTTGGGTGTGTTGACATGCTCTATTATCTATTGCACTGAGTCTCAGTAGCCACTTTAGACAATATGCTGTATTTTATTACACTCTACTTGCATGTATTGTGGAGTGGACAAGTTGTCAGAGCTCACATTACTCCTGCCATGTTTGAGAATGTACAAGTTCCCTGTGTGAAGAGTGTTGAAACAGCAGATACTACAGTATAACAGGCCCTGAAAAGAGAGTCATAATGTGTGTAAATCAGTGCACGGTGGGTTCAGGGTAACATTACAAAATAAGTATGTTTGCAAGCTAATATGAGCAACATGTGCAGGATTAGATGTAAAAAGGAAGTGTTACACAGTGCTGACAGACATTAAGATGTGTGCGGTTTCATTTAATGATGAAATACTACTGTATATACACTCTGATTGCAGTATTGCACCTCCAGAAGTTGTTAATTTCTGCAACAAATGTGTTTCAAAAGTAATTTCTGTGCATCAGCCTATCATGAACCAGAGCTACTTTGATCAGTACAGGAGATAGTCAGGGTCTTAAATCATAGAATCATAGACTGTATAAAGTATGGACGTAACAACTATGAGGTTACCCATATGTTTCCAAAACAGCAATTTTGAGGCTCATAGTGGGTGGCGCTGACGTCACCATCTTGGCAGTGTCTGACTCCGCCTAACTCCCGGCTAATGCAAAAATGGGCAAAGAGGTGCTGTGTAGGTGAAGCTGAGGCGGGCCAATGAAGCCTGATTGCTGAAACCAGCACCGTGGAGAATCTCTTTCTGTATCATTCTGGCTGACAGTCAATGGCTGAGACTCGAAGACATCAAGGCAACTATGGTGGTTCCAACCTGTCACTCAAAGCAGCTTAATTACACACAACTTTAAGTTTTAAACAACTCAAATGGATGACATGTATGAAAATTCACCCCCATACAGTTGTCCTGTGTAGATAAATAAGCTACTTGGAGCCAAACAGTTTTTTGTACTGGGCTGTAACCATGTTCATTTTTGCTGTGAAGCTGGCCATTTTAACTTAGGAGTCAATGGAGATTGACTTCCTTTTGGAGGCATTCTCAAGTGGCCATTCAAGGAACTGCAGGTTTTGGCACTCCTGTACTGGCTGCCACTTGCTCCTGATATATGGTTCTGGTGTAGTCCAGCCTTGTCTTTGGCTATGTTGTTCCATAATACTGCACTTGCTCTGCTGATGTGAAGACACAAAGAAATAGACTTTTGTATGTTACAATTCTTGTGCAGTAAAACTGTATTCCCATTGGTACAACTAAGAGTTTCATTTAGTGTCATCAGTCAGATGACACAGCTACAGAACAGACACTCCCTTTGCGTTTGTCAGAGTCTGAATAAAATCAGTCATTTGTGTCTGCATTGCTCCCTAGGTACATCTGGAGATGTCTTTTGGTGGGCTTTTCCCAGGAGGCATTTCAACATGATGGGAAAAAGACGCTCACAAAAGCCTTACAATGTCTAATTGGTGGATGTTGAGACACCATTTGCATATCAAAAGCTGCACTGTGAATATGAAAGATGTCTGTAAAATGAGCATATGACCTGTTCTAAGCTGAGAAATTGTGAGTGTAGGTCCTCCCCCTCGCACCTATCTGCAATATTTGCAAAAAATGACTAAGAAAATTTGTATCAACCTCTGAATGAAGCTTCCAGTCAGCTCCTCGCACTTCTGCTTGTGAAGTGACCTGGGTGGAATGAGATCTGATGTCTTTATGGGGGCTTTGGGACTTCTGGGAAATGTCAGTAATTGGATTTAGAAAGTGACTGCTCTGGAAAAACCAGGCTGCAGACCGGCTTATAGCAAAGGTACCACTAATAAACACAGTCAAACTGTTCAGAAATATGCCATTTACAACCACATTAAGACTCTATGAAGGTCGGAACAACCCTGTTTATGCTGGGGGACTGCAGTGAGCCTAATCTGTGTCTCTGCAGTGTTATACAGTGTGATTATGTGTTTCCTTGCTACAGTGGCAAAGCCTTGCTTGTGACGTGATCTTTCTGATTTCACATGCAGCAGCAGAGTGTAGAGAGTGGAACAAGGTTAGGAACTTCTGCTGTCACAAGCAGGACGTGGAAAAACATACGACAGCTGAGCTGACATAACACAAAATAACAGCAACTGAAGCCAGTGCTGACGTAGTGCTGCAGTCACCTCGCTTAATTCAGATATCATCTGTACAATCTATACTGACACAACAGAAATAGTGAAGCTCTTTCTGGGCTTTAAGATTTGGCAGAAAAACCCTGAGTGCAGAGGGATTGGTAAAGTCTTCCAAACTGTGTGTTTGACCCAAAACTTTCCAAGAAATATAACTCTTTCAGTTCTTCAGTGGTGGACAAAGTATTCAGATCTTTTGCTTAAGTAAAGTACCAACACAGCAAATGTCCTAAATAAGTGAAAGTACAGAATTGTTCGCAGCAAAGTCCTTGTGTGGTTTCTCTGACTGATACCTTATTATATATGACCTCATTAGATTATTAATAGTGAAGCATTGGTGCGTCAGCAGTGTGTTACTGTTGTAGCACCTGGCTTTTAAACGGAGGTGACACTCTAATTGGTTTATATCATGTTACACCCAAAACACACCTCTAATTACCACCTCTTTGAACCATGCACCTTACTTTGTGCTCAAATTATCCACCGCTAACAAAAGTTGAATTGAAAACGCCCTAAATGTATGTTTGCTACGGCTTTAGACGGTACTTTCAGATCATTGAAATAGGGCTGGAAGTCTTACATCATTTCTGTTTTTTTAAGCAATTGCTTGTTTCTTTTTTAATGAATGCAGTGTGCAGTGCATTTGAGTTCACTCTCCTTCATATTTTGACTATGACATTGAGAAAGAGTGGTAAAATCAAAATTGTTGTTGAAATCTGTTAATATATGAACCTATTGAAACTTATTATTTGCTTCCTATTCTGTTCTTATTAATAGATCCGAAAGCTGATCCATTCAACACAACTCCGCTTGAAGCGTGTCAACTACTCAATCTAAGTAAATTGATGCTGTTTTGTGTGAAGCTGCTTTTAGGGCATTTGTGATTAACCCATAATGGCAGACTGTATGTGCTGATGATATTTTAAGAGTTGAGCCCAAATGCTGCCTAAGTTACTTCTTACCATTTGCTTTTATGTGGTGAATTTATGCAAAATCCCTGTTACAAAAACCTCAATGTCAGCGAATTTCACAATAAGATCACATACATCGCATGCAGGGCTGATGAAGAGAGAAGTGATATTACTTGTCAGTGTTGCTCTCGAGCCAGAGTTGGTTTCACTCCCTCCACTCTGCCTCCTGTGGAGTCAAAGGGTTTAGATTAACACTTGGCTCCACACAGAGGGACTTTCTGAAGCTTGTCTTGTTCTTGGAAATTTGCTCTGCCACGACTCAGAACACTATGAGCAGAAAACGGTGGGGTCTGCGCAAACAAGGCACAGACAGGAGTGCGGTGTGCAGCAGTATTCCCCCTGACGTTATCGAACACACCAGCCACTCTTCACTCTTTCAGTGTCATCGAGTCTCTGGCATCGCACTGATTGTACTGTTGAGATGGAGCTTCATGAGCTCATATCGCCACTGTACACCCTCGTGTTGTGACTTATTTCTTCGTTTGTTTGTGTTCACATCACCTTTTCCCATCTGCATTTTACATATTTATTTTGTTCTTATGGAAACTGCAGCTGGTACAAACTGTGACTACAGCTCCACAGCTGGTTTACATCTCAGCTGTATTCACCGTTTTTGAACCAAACCATTCCCATTTCTGTTTATTGACGGTCCAACATATGAAAAGCATACAGCCAGAAACATGATGTCTTGTTCACTCAGAAAACTGCAACAGTATGGTCCTTTTTCTTTACATGTTTCTGGGACTGGTCACCAAAGTTATATATTGAAAGTCCGAAATCTGTTGTAACAGTGTTAAAACTGCTTGTTGATTTTCTTTTTTCTAGCCAAGCTATAGCTGTTGTGGTGGATGTATTTGCCAAACAGTTGCATATTTACACATCCAGCAGTTACATAACAACATAACTCCTCATTAATGTTATCACTCAGCTGCAACTGGTAATGTTACACACTCCCTCCTAGAGTCCTACTGCAGATTAATGATGAGTTCAAAGTGTATTTTAAGAGCTTTTTCACAGAAAATCTGGTGGATACAAAGTTAACGAGAGCACAGTTTGTGGGTAAGACCAATACAATGAGCTAAAAGAAGCGAAATCAGAATCAGAATTCCTTTATTGTCATTGCACAGAGTACAACGGAATTTAAAAACAATCAAAATTGGTGCAAGACAAAGTCGCTAACTTTATCTGCCGTTTGTTTGATACTTGGCCAGTTTTTAGACACACTCAAAGCAGCTGCTGCTGAAAACTACACTGCTTAAAGTAAAGCTGCAGGTGAAAAAAATAAAAGGATGCTTCATAGAAACGCTTCATAGACACGGAGGGCTGTGATTTATTGTTTATATTAAATACTAGTTTTTATAATAAATGTTCAGTTAAATGCTTGCCACATATCAGAATCCATCACTACAACAGTATATTCAGCTTAGGTAGTGTGACAGTGAGTTGCTCATTATTTCTGTTTTTCTGCTCCCAATAATTCATACAGTTCACAGAGTAGAAAAACATTATTCTCTTCTTTTGGAAAAACGTTGTGGTCGCTAGCAACATGTTGTATCACTGTTCTCCTCCTCTGTGATGACACCCATGTGCCACAGAAGCAGCTACCTGTGTAGAGTACGAGTGGACCCCTGCCGCCCCCCAGTCAGGCCTCCACCGCAGGCACTTCTGTGTTTGGCATCAGTAAACCCCTGCTGGGTTATATAACACCCCCAGGACCGGGCTGGTGATTTATTGTACAGGTGTTTGGAGGCTCGGAGCTTGTGGAGCTCCAGTCATAAAACAATATAAGGGGCATGTTCACTGTCGAGCAGGGTCAGGACGCACATGTGGACAGGTGGAAACTCATGTCAGCCTTCGTTCTCATGCAATACGGAGGCTTACAGACTTTCATACCTGTACATGCATTTATTTGACAGTTACATCGAGGACATAAGTTCTCTCTGCTTCTCTTCCTGTACTCAATGTTCCAGCGCCAGGTGTTGTGTTGAAGGTGTGTGGATGTGTGTTCGCGTGCATTACATGAAAGACAAGGGAGGCCCGAGGCGTTTCTCAAATCTCAAAGGCTTGTTTGAAATGATTTTGCCATTTTTCGTCTTTATGACGTATGTAGGATTCTGACTGTTTCAGGCTACGAGATGTGTGCAGACATTCATTATGAAGCTCTGCTTCTATATGACAGCTTCCACAATTTAGAGGACTCTTGGTAATTTACAGACATACTGAAATCTCCATACGTTGCATCAATAACAATTATAGCCAAAGAAATCCTTGTTTAACTTGACTAGTTTCGTCTTTGTTTAAAATGATAAACTTTATAAACATTTAGCAGTTAGCAGTTATTGGTAATAATGCTAAAACCATCTTAATAACACAAATGCCAGAGTTCTGTTAAAATGATACTGTTTATTGTTTACACAGTCCCAGGAAACTTAAGATGAACAGCTTGTGCTTTTTGTGGGGTTTTTTAATCGAGGCAAAAACATTTTTCACAATCGCACAATATTTTGCCTCACACCAACGTTATGGAATTTCATGAGTTATATCTATGTGTCTTTGAGCTGTCTCTTGTCCTCTGAATTTCATCCAGTAAATATGTCATTTCCTGTGACTCACTTGTTCATATGCATGCCATATGTCATTTGAGTCCTGAATGGGAATTACATATATTTTATATAGAGATATAAGTAATAAGTACAAACATTTGTTTGAAAGGATATTGCAGGATAAATCAGCTGAATAAATCACCCACCTAAAACTGCATTTGATGTGATGAAACTCTTAAGTTCTTCTTGTTCTTATCAAAAGACTTTCAATGTTTTGAATGTCCATGTGCAAGAATCGGCATAACTTCCCTGAAAAACATCAATGCCTCTATTATCATCCATGAACATGTGAACATAAAGCTCTGATGATACAAGTGAAGCAATTTTCTTAACTTCTTGTATGGAATAAAGTTTATTACCTGAACGTGAGTTTCTACAGTGTCAGTTGAGATTCTTGATTAGAAATGTAGTCACTGGAGATAAATAGCTGGAAGACAAATGGCTGCTGTTCAGGTTCAGTTTAAAGGAGAGGCATCTGAGTTGGGCAGAGCGAGGACGCCTGATGTCTCTGCGGAGAGTTGAATATTTTTCCAAGTCTATTTTAAATGGTGACGAAGTTTCCTGATCTCTCAGTGAGCGATGCTTTTGATCACTGTAGTGCAGATGTGCCATCTTAAGGAGAATCAGGTCTTCACAGATGTCAAAGTGAAAACATATTTTCCTGTGCAGATGGTGATTTTGGGATGTAATATTTCATATTATGATATTTTGTTTTGATAGTTAGAGCCTAATTTATTCAGATGCAGATCATCCCTCATTAGAAATATGTATAGTCTGATGTAGAACGACGTTTGTCAGGAATCAGTGGACATATTTTGCTTTACTCGGTATCACTACTCTCAAAAATTTCCAGAAATGGAAGCAAAGTGGAGACTCAACATTTCGCTGGAATTCTCAAGTAAGGTTAAAGGCCCACTAAAACCTCTGGAGTGCACCCAGTTTATTTTCCCAGATGATTTAAGGCGCTATGAGTTGTGAAACATTATATTTTCTCAATTTGCACATGGTGCTGTGGTGCAAGATATTGTACAAATATGTTCTAGCCCCAGCCACAAATAGGAAAGTCTGTGGAGCGGAACAAAAAGGAATCTGAGGGAGGAGATATCAAGGACATCATGGATTCAGACTGATGGTAATGTTGGGAAGATTACAGTGTAGAAAGTATAATGTGCAGTATTCGGGTGCTAATGCTAATGTTGTTATATGCTCTTCAGCTCTGGACTGCGAGAAGCTCTTTCATCACTCCTCAAACCTCCTAGTGTTGAGGGTGAACAATCTTAGTTTCACATAGCGTTTTAATTACACACTTGATGCCTGGTCTTGACCTTTTGTTGTGGGTCAGATGGAGAATGGATTGCTCTCTACAGTGCAAGTCTGACTTTTGCAAGAATGTGTGCTGTCTACGAGAGGTTGAGATGATTTCATTGTCTTTGGAGCCCCTGAAGTTCTTCATTGTGTAAGAATAGCCTCAGACCATATCAATAAGGATATATGTTCATGTACCAGTTTCATACAGTATGGTTCACTCAAAATCATCCCAGTAGACCTGCTACTAAAGCAGCTACTGCGTGTATATTTAATTTAAATAACATGAAAATTATCTGAAAACGTCAAGGGGATCATATTAAATGAAAGTTATTATGTGCAAACATTTTGGATCATTAGTGACAATTTTGATTGAAACAATTGGAATGCATTTACATGGAATATTTGATCATATACAGACAATCATTGTAGTACTTTACTTTGGCTCCCTTATTATATACAATATAACTTGTAGCTTCGCTTTTTACACAATCAAATAATGTAAAATCTTATAATAATTTGACTTAGAGAATAAAGTGTAACATTTTGACAGTGTGTATATACTGTATGTATATATATATATATATATATATATATATATATATAAAAAATCGGCACAGTAGTGCGTTTTGCTGTTGTAGAAACTCTAATTATTGCTCTGAATAGCTCAGTGTCCCATGCAGAATTATCCCTGTAGTTAGTAAAGGGCCTCAGGCAAATGTCTGTTTGTGATTACAGCGTAAAAGCTACCAAGATCATGTGAAACTTCAAACTCTTTGGCAGAATATTGCCAATGAACAACATTGTCCTCGGGACAACTAAAAAGTGCAGTTTGGAAGCAAACATGGATATTTGGTACCGCTTCATTTAAATTGACTACGTTGTTCATCAGGGTCCACTCATGTCTGGAAAACATAACGTTGCGTGTGTGTATGTATAATTATAACTATAACACATTACTCATTTGGAAAGTAATAACATTATGGATTGCTTAACAGTAACAGTAAATAATTGTATTACTTATTACATTACACTCAATATTCAGAAAAACTGCATCAGAGGTGCCATTTAACAAATCATAATAATCGCTCATAACATATTCTGTATTGTAGTGTTAGAATTTAAGTGTGGAGACTGATCGGACCAAGCTGGATGACATTTGGTGTTCTTGCAGAATTTCCTTGGTCGTCTACCTGCACAACTTAAGTCGTCACTGACCGGTTGTTCAGTGTCTGGTCTGGTGGATTAATTCCTCTTAAAATCTTCACATGTGGTTTAGTCTTAACTTTTTTGGCTTTTTAACTAGACATCAGGTTTATCCCAAGCTTAAGACAACTTTGGAGTTGTTCACATGCCAGCCTGTCCACTGAAAACAGACATTAATGATATCCACCCTATATTCCCAGCAGCAACAGGAACCTCCAAGTAGTGGACTAAAATATTACATTGTAATCCCTTCAATGCTTATTACTGCGAGGCACAGTTATCTGGATTACTGTTGTCAGAATGAAGCAACTAAAAGGCCAATTATCTGTCGGTGATGTATCTTCTGTATTTTCTGCTCCCAGTAACACCTAATCCTTTTTTTCTTCCTCTTCTGACAGTCTTTCCGTTGCTTTCCAAGGGTGTAGCTTGGAAAGGAACCTCCAGTTGGGGTTTTTCAGAGATACTGGAACACTCAAGAGGGCTAGTGTGGTTTTCCTGCCTGCTTTGATGGCTGTTTTTCTGCCAAGTCATGGAAATGTGCTGAAGTTGGGATGGGGGTTGCTGATGCTGACTCCATTACACTGTGGCTGTGAGTAACACTCCAAAAAGCCTGGGATTGAAGCACTGGGCTCGTCAGTCTGTAACAACAACACGCTGATGGCTGAGTAACTCATTTGATTCAGGAGATTAACTCGCCTCTGCCGTGATTTTCCCCTGTGAGATAGCAAATGTTGAAAAGATCAGAGTCTACACATACTGGAACAAGTGAACAGCAATATGGAACATGGATATCGTCATTGCTTTTCTTTGACTCTACACATGTCCGTATACTTTTTTTATGTTTTGGGCTTTTTAATGATCGTGTTAAGTGAAGCAGGATTTATGGTTTTGACAGTGAACATACTAATTTAGCCCTGTGCGATCAAAAAGTCCAGAGACTGCACTTATAATACCGTACCTGATTTAAGTCTGGCTGCCATCCTCTTCAAAGTTGTCCTCTTGTGCAGCGTTACACCGTTCACAGCGCTCCTGCCACATTAAATACTCCCTGGAAATCCTCTTATGTAAGTGCGTCAAGCACCATCTGCAATTCGCGCTCGATCTCCTCTGCAGTATCAAAACTGCACCTCTTCGGTTTGAACTTTAATTCTGGGAACAGAAAGAAGTTGCAAGGAGTCAAATCCCGGGAGAAGGGATGGTGGAAAGCAATGAGTGTGTTATTGCCAGCGAGAAACTTTGCGTGCGTTTTCAAATTGTTTACACCGAGTGTTTTCCCCAAGACACCTCAGCACATCACAGTAGAACTCTGTGTTGACAGTCTGACTCTGGTGGACAAATTTATGGTGCACAACCTCACGAATGTCAAAGAAAACCCACCTGATTGCGATTCTTGAGCTGGCACGCCTTCTTCGGTCTTGGACAGTAGTGTCCTGCCCTTCAAAACACCTCACCCGGCTCATTGTTTCATTGCTGTAGGCTTCTACTCAAGGGTAGCACTCAACGGTCTAGGTTGCTAATTTCCCAGAGTTTGACTAAAAATGTGAAGCTCATGGCGAAATCACAAATGCACACGAACTGGTGGTCACAAAAACACGTGTAACTCTGGTGCTGCTGGTGATCGGGCGACGTGACTGAAAACACTTGCTTACACAAGTTATTGTTTCCCCCCATGCTCCATCCATAGTATTGTGTTGTGCTCTGTTCATATGCAACAGGAACAGTCTCTGAACTTTTTGATCACACCTTGTGAATTAAAATGAACTCTTCAGGTATACATATGCCACCGCCAGCAAGCCACACGACTCACGAGCAATGTGAATTAGAAGGTTTGCATTTATTATTTGAATGATGGATGACACTGTCAGGAGTGTACATACATTAAAGTATTTGAAACGAGGCTGACCCTTCGACCTGCCCCCAGAGTTGTTGTGGTGCATTAATCAGCCTATGCAGCCAGAGAGCACAGCTTTTTGAAGGAAAACCAGCAGAGCGGCTTGAGTCACACTCGGCGGGGTGCTGTGGCTTTATGAGTCCTCCCTCAATTCATTGACAAAACACTTAATGCCGAGACACCCACTCCTTTGAAGTGCAGGAGTGGACTCTGGTCAACCTGTCTGTTCTGTCTTCCAACAATCTGCTGCTCACAATAACATGCACACACAGACACAGACACAGTTTTTCATTCAAGAATGACGGTGATTAAAAATTTTAAAGCTGCAGCTGCACTTTTACAACATGTAGGAACAACATCAGATTCCGTACCTTTTTTTTTAACCTCATTTTTGGTGTGGCTTTATGTGACCTGACTAATTTAATACAGACATTTGTGGTCAACAGAGGAAGTATCCTATTGACTCTGTGTTAAACATGAATTTACAAATGTTAGAAGGCAGGTATATGCCAAGTTGAAATGCTAAGAATGGTAAATGTTACATGCTAAACATCTGTGTATTATAACTGTCATTGTGAGCATATTAACATCCTGGTATTAGCATTCAGTCTCATAGAGAAGCCTGCATAACAGTAGACTTAAAAAAGCATGTTTCTTTATTTATTTATTGGTTCGGACCTCAGCTGGGACCTTTTTGTGTGGAGTTTGCACAGTTTCCTCCCAAAGCGTGAGTGGTTGTGTTTATCTGTCTTTTTGTGTTGACCCTGGGATGTCTAGGGTGCACAGTCAGCTGGGATAGGCCCCATGCTGCCCCTGTGTCTCTATACAGGACAGAGCAGGTATAGATAATGGCTGAATGGATGGATCCATTTAGGCTAATTCTAACTTGAAAAATGGATAAATAACGCATCATAATATTCATACCATTAATGTCTTAATAAAAAAGTCAGCGGGTCAGCTGTTTAAACCTGACACCCCTTTCGAGTCAGTCTATGTAATTCACTCCAAGACAACCAAGTTTAGCCCCGTTTTAAGTGGGACAGAATACCGTATACTGTGTAAAGGATAATAATGTTGGCAGTGTGTATTTATCGTACACTGCAGTGTGTGTCAAGGGCCTACTGTACTTCACTGAATTAGTTTTCATTGTCTTGTAAAAAAAATTCATTTGTAACCCAGACTCATACGAGCTCTGTTTGTTAGTGCTTACAGTATGCATAGAAAGTAGAAGCCTCAGATAGTTTATATTAGGATCCCAGTACATTCAACCAACACAGCAACCTACAAAGACAAAGCAAACCTGGCAGGATTAGGTTTAATGTTTACATATGGATGTGTACAGCAGTATGTTTTTGTGTATGATGGTGTGATGACACAAAAGCATGACTTTATACATGCATCACTGTATGAGAGACGGTAATACTGATCCGATAGAGTACTGGCTGAATATACATATAAGACACATGATTGATGATGAACTTTCAAGTGTAAACAAGCAGTTTTTGGACAAAAAGATAGATCAGTGGCCACTCAGATCATCTTATTTATTTTACACAGTAACACTGTTACTGCAAGCATCATGCTCCGGCTGTGATGTTGAACATGAACGCAGTAAACTTAAAAGTGAGGAGGTTTTACTTGCGCATTACATGTTGTGTGTATTTGTTCCAAATGTTGAGATTATGCAGACAGTGAAGCGGCTTTAATGTGCTTCCCGTGCTTGGGAAAAAAATAATGATATACTGTGTCGTGATAAAAGCGGTGGGTGACTAATTAATTAAACATGTTCCTATAACATTTTCAGAATTGGATACTGTTATATCATCTTTTGATGGCTGTTTTTACATGACGTGGTTTTCAGAAAACAGGTGAGCTTCATTAACTTGAGATATTAGAAATGAGACACAAGTTGGAGCTCTGACAGTGCAGCAGAGTAAATGACTTGCCTACATACTTGCTCTCCATCCCTGAGAGCAGAGCAGTTTTACAACAAGTATGTCCGCTGCACTTACTACCAGGTGCTTTCAATAAGTTTCCCTCTGACTGAAATATCCTTACATGGTGCTCTGCTAAGTCCAAAGATTGCAATTGTACTATTTCTTCCAAAATAGCCAAGTAAAATGAATTTTTCATGGCCAATTTTCTGAATTTATGGGTCCTGGCTCACTTGTTTAATGGGCAAATCAATGTTAGAATACAAAATATTTCACTCAAGTGCCTCACACTTTGAGCTGAAAGGGGAAAAAACTAACAAAACTGTACCCAAGTGGTGACTTTATAAGGCTGGCATTAGATATGTGGTTTACTTTTCTCATAAACAAATGAAAACAAATCTTTTCTCGGACAAAACTGTTACATTTAGATAATGGAGATTTATAGGTTTCAGCGCCTTAAGTGCACATCTGTCTCCCAGGTTTCAGTTGCAGAGTAAACCACATAAACATTATAATCACTGTAGTAGACCTGCAATAAAAATAAATTGGTGAAAAAATAATGATGCAAACATTGAATACACAAAACCTTCGAGATGTTTCATTCGCTTAAAATCCCACGTGTACACATTTTCTTTTTTCAGTCACCAGGTCAGAAGTCAGTAAAGGTAGCACACTGCGGGAGCTAATGCTTCACTAAAGCAGTCAAAATTCACGTTAAGAGACGTAGTCGATTTAGAGACCTAATTTGGGTGGACACTTCAAACACGCAGTTTAAGAGTCAAAGGATTTAATAAAGTCAAGAGCTCGAGCAGTTCATAAGGATTTTACATAAGGTAAAATATGAAAAAAAGTGTCAGTAGCCAAGCCAGCTCATGGAAAGACACACTCCTTACTCCCTCTTCGCCACCGCCAACTAATATAACAAGCAGATCACTGCTGCTGCTTATTTTTTCGCTTCAGTGTGGCAATAATATTATCAAGAAACATGTGGTTTCTGTGATTGTGATCCTGACTTCACACTCGGCAGTAAACCTCTTGAGTGCACATCAGAGACTTCAGATGCGGCCAAAAAGAACGACATCATCGGCATGTGTCGTTTTTGGGGGAGGGTGAATGGATCACGTGATCTAAGTTTGACAGCTCAAACGTTGTTTACTCTCATTTTTGTGAGCTTATAAGCAGGTAACTCCGAGGTGTTGAGTTTTTGGAGCAAAGTAAGAAGTCCTTTGTTTTTTCTATCTCATGTAATCCTCACATAAAGCTCCGTCAACACCTGTGAGAGCGTTCACTTCCCTCCTGTAGCCGGAATCTGGCAGCTCACTCTGTTTCTCACAGGACGTGTAGGAGGAAAAGGATGTGGGTCAGGGAGCACCACGGCAGGCTTGTATATTTTCCATTGCTCATGTTATATGTGTAAGTGGATCAACAGGGGCTAAACAGGCATAAGCCGTGTCCATATACCACACAATGGCTGTTAAAAGGAATTCCAAACACTTTCACGAAGTGGCCTAGATGTTGCTGAGGAGTAATGGGAGTACAGGTTTCTGAGCATGTAGGGCCTCGCTGTGGCCTCGCTAGCTTTCACTTCCTCCTGAGTGTAAGAGATCAATTAGTGCCAGAGTTTGGCAACAGATTTTACACACTTGTCTCGGTTACCAAGGTAATTCAGGAAATGGCATGCAGGGTGGTGGCTGTGCTTGGAGTAAAAACTGGCAGCCATCTGTTGGGTTTGAGCGTCTTCCTGCTGCTGTAAACTCACTTGCTATTGTTAAATATGAGAGGACAGCCCTCTCAAGTCGTAACATATTGAAGTCAAGCATTGTCTGTTTGGAATCCAAGCTTGGATTAAAGGATTTATCATTTTACACTGTGGTATAAGTGACACACGTCATATCTCTGTCTATATTCAAAATTCAATTGCAAACACTTTTGTTGTCTGATTCAACTCACAAGTGTAAACAGTTTAATGGTCCAGTTTCATACAGCCATACATTTTATTTTGAAAATGTGCTTGACAAGGTACTGCAGTAAAGTGAAGATAAAATGAGCCCCTTTCCAACACTTGTTTTGTTTTTTTGTTTTTTAAAGAGGATGATGCTACTTAGAAAGGTTTCCCTGAGATACTCTTAGTCCAAGAATAAGGAAGCCCTCTTCCTTTAAATCCCAGACTTCATATTAAACTGTGCAAGAAACTTAATACAACTCATATTTACATTTATTGTGAGCGCTAGTTGCTTGGAGGGAGGTTGGGGGTGACGGATGGATCAAACATTGCTGTTCATGTGCCGTGTGAAAACAAAAGTAAATGTTGGCTTCTTTTAACACGGTGATATGACTTCTAAATGTGATTTTAACATTACATGAATTAACTTATCTAATGTATGTAACTCGGGTAACAAATATACTTATGTTCACCCAAACAATGATATTTTCCTAAAAGTTACCAAGTAGTTTTGGTGCCTAAACCTAATCAAACTGCGACTGTTTCACAACGTTAACCATGTGTTCTTGTTACCATGACGGCAAAGGTCCGTTATGCCTGTCGCTGGTCCTGCCCCGTGCTCATGTATGTCGTCTGGCAGATAACCTATTGTTGGGCGCTGAAAACACTCACCAATGTCATTTTGGGAGTCAGTGGAAATAGATCTATTGTGTTGTACCAGTATGAGGGCATGTTGTTCAAGCCTTTTCAATAGTCGCGTTACATATTCAATTTTCCCATAAAAAGTTGATGTGAACCAAAAGCCAATCCACTACCTAATGTACTGAACAGTTTGTTAAATGAGGAATTATTTCTGATTTATCGAGCGCACTCATTTTATCTTTTATTACAAAAAGCCTGGTTACATAATTTCGATAAACTGATCATGCTTTATTGTAGAGATTTTGCAGTTTTCCCAGAATTTTGAAATTACTTTGATGAATATGAGATTAATGAAAAAAATTACAAATGATTGCCAAAACTACACAATTAAAATCGGACTTATAATAAACCAAATATTTCCTTTAATTTGGTGCATACTATCCAATCACACTTTTAGATGCACTTTCACATAAACGTAGTGTTTCTGACCAATGATAACGACATTTAAATTTTTTTGTCCTTAACAAACTCAAAGAATAGTTATCCCCCATTTTGCCTTTCCTTGCGTGCTCTCTTTTCTTAAATATAAATTGAATAGCAGGGTTAACTGTATCAATAGTCAGCAGCGAGTCAGCACATCAGCAGAGTAAATTTCTATTGGCTCCACCAGGTCACCTACAGAGCATCACCTGAGGGTCTTCCTGTCATAAGCAGTAAAACCGACTCGGACATCTGTTGGGTTGCCCTTTTATGGAGCAGGAAGCTGTGCTCAGGCCGAGGGGTCAGTCCCGGCAGAACATACTTCAGACTACATGTCAGAACACAGGCGTGGTGGGTCAACCTCATGCACTGTGACACAGAATACTTAAAAACAGATCAATTTTGTGATTCATGAGATCAATTAAAAACGGTATCCTCGATGAGGGTTTTAGCATCAGCCCTCACCACTTGTTGCCGTCCAGTGTCCTCAAGTGAAAACATGTGGCAGCACGGACCGACATGCAAATGCTTGTACTCTCTCTGTATTGTAATAAAGCCCAGGCTTTGTCTTGCTGTAAATTCCTATAAATTTTGTTCTGTGATCAGAAACGTTATCGTTTTGTGTTTAAATCACCTTTAAAATGATATTATTGCTAAATAATGGCATACTTCTTGTGCGTTTGCATTTTAGGTCCATAAAAGTGATCTAATTTCCACTTCAAGGATTAATTACACATCATCTAATATATCTATAGTGTAACTTGATTGAATCATCACCCCACCTTTTGGATGTCTTTTCAAGTAGAGCTTCTTTGCTAGCCAGCTTTCATATTTTCTCCGTGCGACATGCCTGAACTGATGTTTTCCATTTTGCTCTGATGGTGGAGATGAAACACAAATTGCAGGCTGTGCTGAGCTCACAGGCGCCAAGGTTTGGCAAGCCAGAGCTTTACAACACTGGCAGCTTTCAAGCCTTTTGGTTCTAATTAAGGCCACTCTCCTCTAAAGACGGACACCATATCGATTTATGTCAAAGCTTCTTTGGAGGTAGTAAATCATTTAGGTCCTAATATCTTTATTTGTGTTAATCACATGCAAATGATATGGATTTACAGGAGTATGAATAATCACATTCAAACAAGTCAAAGATACTGCCAGTCTTTTGGGGATGTTCAAACAGGAAACAATAGATGTCTGCAGAAAAAGAATCCTGTGTCTGCCGCACTTACAGACTACGAGTAAGTGTTGCCACATTGGTCTTGCAGAACAACCATCTGGTGACCTGAGACACTCGCGTGTCTGTTTGTTTGCTCCTCTTACTCCTCTTCCTCTGTAAACATATCCACCACCTCTCCTGCTTCAGTATTGCAGCCTATAAAACTGCAAGTTGTTTTTTGTATCAGATCAAATAACATCAGGTGTTTTTACTTAAGGCATCATGTATGCTCGATGTCGATGGTCTCCATTCCTGCGCCCCTTTTCAGTTCATGTAAATTGCACTCTCAGAAACCTACCGCCTTATCTCCTTTCCATCCGCACTTAGTGTTGATGAAGTAACGTAGCGTCAATGAGAAAACAGTCAGAAAATCAGAAGAGAGTCAACGATGCACCTTAAAGACAGAGAAACAAAATGGCCTGTTCTTAGTCGAGAAGCTTAAGAGAGAAGTAAAACTATATTGAGATGGTTTTTGTTCCTTAAAACCACAACATTTTCTTATCAGGACTGCAAATAAAACTCTAGAAAAGTGTAAAATATGAGACCTTTAGTGTTGAAAGCATCAATAGATACTTCTAGAAACTGTTTACACCTGACTGGGTTTTGCATTTCAAGTGTTTTCGAGCCTAAATGGAGAATCTTGTGTTATTATTCTTACAATCTGAAAATGAAATGCTACAAGTGCTGTTTGTCTTTAGAAGTTGGCTGGAGACTCAAAATGAGACAACAAATCTCGATCTATCTATCGTAAACAGTTAAATCACAAATTGTAATACATTCAGTTATATGTACACCTATGTTAAATCAATTTAATAGATTCATGACATGATGTTCCAGAGACAAATAAAACTATGATACTTAATCCCCTGAAACTGAAATAAAGATCTCTTTCGGAAGACTTGGCAGATGTCCCCTCAGTCATTTGATACCACTTAACTCCACGCTGATTCTGAAAAACAACTTCAGGTATTTCTGTATTTCTTGTCCAAGCACCATTTTATTTCCACATTTTAAAGACATGTTCCTGTTCCACAGCTCAAAGGCAGCTTTAGTGCACTCTGTTGGCTCAGATGTGTTTTCCATGATGCTCGTAGCCTCTATCCTATCAGGCTCCTCCGTGACGGGTTTCATTAGCCGGATGGGGACCGTCCGTCCCATTTGGACCACGTGTAGCTTTGCATCCTCTGACAGAATCGACTCCGGATCTGTCTTGAGTAAACTAAACTGTTTAACTACGCTGATTGCAGCTGCTGTTTGTCTGTCAGCGTAAGAAGTTGTTTACACAGTTTTTGTATCCGTATCTGTATTTAGAGTTTAGGGGAAAGAGGCCAAAGGATATTAACCAATCTCTGAGGTCACAGAGTTCAAGCACCAAACAGGTTTATGTGTGAGATTTGAGAGGCACTGAAAAGCTACACTGTAACTGCCACTGCCTGCAGTATTTCTGGAACCACTGGTGTTTGAGCCAAACAATACTCATATCCATCATTTTTAACTTTATTTATATGCCTCCAACTTTGTCAGAGTTGTTTTCTGTACTGTAACGTGATTCTGTCATTTAACGTGGAGCCATTGACCGTGAGACATGCGGTCTGTTGCTTTGCTATTGCAAATGTTTACACTGAAACCAAGACTTCCAAAAACTATAAAGCCTTCCACTTCTTCATCGCCATGGAAACATACAGCAACCACATCGAGAAGGCGTGTTACCACAGTTATTATCATTATTCAATTACAAATCTGTTTTTCTATAAACACGACCATAAAAACCCTCCTCATGCAAAATCAGAGCATTTAAACATTTTCAATCATCCAAATTAAAGAGTAAGCTAATCTAGCAGATGTCATGGCGCTTTGTTAAAGCATGATTCGTGTTTTGTATTTGTAGATTTGGTGCTTACACTGGAAATCAATGTGGTTTACACTGAAACATTAAAATGCCATAAAAACCTCTTTTGCACAGCTTTCATACATGTGCGATGCACCGGGATGCGTGAACAGCACAGCCCAGAGACACTTCACGCCACTGTCCTATTTCCAGCGTTACCACGCCTGAAACTTTTTTTTTGTCCCGCAGGGAAAAGGCTTTCATAGTCACCAGTCCAGCTTCTCCTCTGCTCCTGTTGCAGCTCGATTCACCTCAACTCTTTATGATGCAGTCTCACAGTGGATGAGGTCGGGAAATATGCCAAGTGGTACGACCCACAGAGCCGTTATAACAAGGACAATAAGCAACTTATCCATCAACTCATTTTTTCCATGCTGTGTGTGGTCTTTACACGGTGCCAGTGGGTTTTCAGATATACTAGTGGCTGGATTTTGTTACTTTTGTCACAGCCAGGTCAGTCGCTTCCCCACGCTTCCAGTATTTATGCTGCGTGACACTAACTGGCTGCTGGTAAGCCTTATATTGCGTAGGAGTCTTCAAACGCTTCCTCCCCTTTGAAAGCTGGTCAAAATGTGCAGATCAATATGAAACACATGGAAATGTCACAGGAACAGTTTTTCCAGAATGTCCAACGCAGAGTCACTAAAATGTTTTCTGCCTCACTTCATGGTCTCAGTTCCAAATTATACTGTATTCGGCCTCCTCTTTGTTATGCCTTGTAACCATCCTTCATTCTGTGAAACCTGCTCCCTGTTTTAAGCATTACTCTGATATATCAGATTTGAACATTTTGGAAGAGCTCCATTATTCTCTGCAGGCCCTGTAGACTGTCCTGTTTGCAGGCAGCGTAGTATTGCGGCCGCTTCGCAGGGATAGCTTTGAAACTGCAGATCAGCAGAATGTACAAAACTTTGAATACTATACACGTCTTTGAAATCAATATCATTTATCTTTAATGATAACAGAAGCCAGCCCCTATAGGATCCTGCGTCTTTGAATCCCCTCCAACCACAGGACTTGCACTGGATTCCTGATGACAGTGATGATTTCAGGCCTCCTTTCCATCTGACATGACCACGTTTCTCATATCTAGATCCTCTCTAGATGTGGTTTCATTTCAGTGGAAGAATCTCTGAGAAAGTGGTGTGTTCGATACAGCTGTTCTCATTACAGCTGTGGTCACTGTCACCACCATTCAGAAACATATTCAGATGTGGGAATATAGATGAATGAGAAAGAGTTCAGTTACCATCTGAGCTCTGCTTTGTGCAAGACCACAAAGGAAGAGGAATGATGATGTCTCCTTAAAGGGATGAAGAGCACCATCTGTCAGCTTACAGTTGGCTCTCTTTGTGCCTGTGAGCTGGCAACAGCCATGGCTGGTGGCATCGCGCTTCGTACATATGTTCGTATGTCTTTCCCCTGCTCGTGAACGCGATATCTCAACAATGCCTTGAGGAAATTTCTTCAAATTTGGCACAAACGTTCACTTGGACTCAACAATTAACTGATTAGAATTTGATGATCAAAGGTCACTGTGACCTCTCAAAATGTGTTTCAGGCCATTACTCCCCACAAATGTCTAATGGGGCAAAATGATAAAGTGATGACATTTATTTTCAAAGGGTCAAAGGGGAAACATTATTCTGACATCATAATGTTTAAATCTTTCTGGCCGTGATTCAACGGCATAACTCAGGAACACAGGGAGATAGTGACCGTATTTCACATTTGATCAGGTACTGAATTGGTGACACTACTCTTGGGTGTCCACCTTGAAACTGTGCTGATCGTATAGATCTTCTGTGCTGTTCGATTGAAGACGTGTCTGAAGCATCCACGTGCTAGAATTGGTTGCTTATTTGCTTGCAACATCCATATTTAAAGTATTGTCTGCTGTCATGGCTACAACTTTGTGTTATCAGCTATATTGGCCAAGTTCCTTCAAAATCCTCACTACATATATTATATGAGTCTAAACTGGTTGGTGGAGGCATACAACCATGAGGTGGTTCTAGTTTCTTAATATAAACATATAGATCAATTATTGTAAATGTAATTGTATTCTACACTGTTACCATGTGTGTGTGATCCATCTACAGATGATGGGGATTTTTTTTTGTTATCAGTGCCTTGTGTGCTCATTTATTTCTGCATTATTACACTGTTAAAGTTTGATGTTGGCAGAAAAAGATCATAATTGTTTTGAATGCCACAATATGGGATAAAGCCAAAACTAAAGAGCTTTTGTTTCGGTGATTATAGATTTGGTCTGTAAGCAGAAAAAAAAAAGCCTTAGCACAACTTGCAACATTTATAGATTCCCAGGTGAGGACAATTGCTCTTTAAAATTAAATTTTTTTTAAAGCCCTGCTGGGTTACATTTAGCACAACCATCCCTGCTGTTAACAGTCGTTTCCATATGGTTTAAAGTTACTGCCCTCACAGGCACAGTTACATAATTCAACAGACACACACTATCACCACTTTAAAGTCATTAAACCTCTCGAAAGAAGAAAAAAAACTGAACTACAAAATGAAATAGACTTCAAGTAAATATTAATATCTTTTTGTCCCTCTTTTTTGAATGTTTGAGGTTACGGACAGTTTAACTTTTTTAATTCATGCTTGTATAAAAGAAAGAATTTGCTGCAGCTGCTGGAATATAATTTTTCTTTCCAACCACAAGAACTTCATCATTTATCTGCACGGACGTGTCACATCCTGACTGAGAACAGTTACCAAAGGCATTGTCGATCATACTGACATCATCTGTGGAGGCAGTTTTCTGCCAAATGTTCATTAGTTGAAAAGTAAATATTGCTGTGTGTCAACAGTTTCTGTTGGCTGGTCGGGTGTTAGGGTGGAAAATAATACAATATGACCTAACAAAGATGTGGAGAAGGTAACTGACTCAGTCCTTCTGCTAAAGAAGAGCGAGAAGCTTTGATCATTTTGAGGGGAACTCAGGTTTTACAAGTCTGTTTACAGGTGCACATATAAAAGAACTATGTGTAGTATAAAGTCTTTTATGACTCCAGGATCAAGTCTAAATAATTGCCTGCCGTGATGTTGCTTTGTCAACTTTGCTTTTGCAAGTTTGAAAAGAATCTGAAGGTGCAGAGGTAGAAAGAAGTTAAGTTATCAGATGTGTGCTCCTGATTTCTGTATGCAGCTTGTGGCTCAAGGCTACATTAGCTGCTGCCCACCAGTGCAGATGTGGTGTTTTAATGCAGTATTTCCAGTCTGAATGCTTACTATCAGGGATTTGCAGGACCACATGGCAAACTCACACCTGCAGATAAATAGAAAGCAGACTAGAAACAGTCAACAGCTTGGAGGTCTGTCGCGGTAATCGAGGCTGTCATTTTGAATAGGATAAACCTCCCACACACAGAGAAGATAAAAGCTGAATAGAATGTCTTTATTGAGGTAATTGAAGGTTTCCCTATAGGAAAAATTATAGGACAACTGCTTTAAGTACAACATGTACTACACTTGTAGTGTATGTACAGATGAATAAGGCAGCTTGTTGATCCTCTGATCCTGTGGATGAAATGTTGTGCTGGAGGCTGTTGTAGACCATCTTTTACCTTTTTTTCTGTCTCCTTTCAGGAAATCTGTGCAGAGAAGACACGTAACCTTAAACCTTCTCCCTTCAGTGAGCTGCCGTCCAAGTAGGCTATGTTTCTCACACAGTTTCTGCTATTTTTTTTCCCCCTCTACACAATTTCATGCCAAGATTTCCATTTTATGTGACACACCATTTGTGGGAGTGCATCTCAACATGTGGAACCAATTTGCTGTCGGCTAATGAATTTCACAGGTGGGAGTTGTTGCGTGCTACACTGCAGTCGGAAACAGAGAGCAGATACTGCAGTTTGGCTGAGGTAACTGTTGCCTACATTGTTATTCAGGGTGCAGACATATTTACTTCCATGTTTACGCTTTATGATATATTTTAAGATCAGATTTTCCTTTCCAGTCCCTGTTGGGAGTACCACTGCTGATTTCAAATGAAACCTAAATATTTTGTCTGTGATACTTTCATTTTAATCCAAATTTGTTTATCGTTGTTTAATTTTTAACAATAATTCTGTGTTTGAACAAAAATAATCCTGCTGTCACTATCTGTATATTACAGCAGCTGATTACAGTAGGAATATACGGTGTGTTACAAGTTTACATAAGTGATAAACTGCTCTGTGATGTTACTGCTGGAATAAAATTGGGTTACACCACAGCTGTTTGAAAGCCATTGTAGAATAAAATGGATAGCTTCAGCCTTGGGGAGAGAAAAAAGAAATAAGAAGGGGAAAAAAGAATATTCTGTGAGTGAGTCACTGGGTGAAGGGCGGAGTGATCTTGGCTTCACAGCTGAGACAAGCAGTGTGTGTGTGTGTGTGTGTGTGTGTGTGTGTGTGTGTGTGTGTGTGTGTGTGTGTGTGTGTGTGTGTGTGTGTGTGTGTGTGTGTGTGTGTGTGTTTGTGTGTGTTTGTGGGGGGTGCTGGGGCACCATCAGGATCACTGGGGCCTTCTGGACCCAAGCTGTTGTTCTGAGCGCAGACCAACCCAACCACATGCATTCACACAATAACCTTAGACATGCTCGCAAAAAATAGATTCAAAATTCCTTTTGCTTGCGTGTGTGCAGAGTGGACAGTACGTAGCAAAGCTGAAATTGTCCTCAGATTGGGGTAATTCCTCTCTGTAAACTCAGAGTATGAAAAAATAGATTTCAGTACGTTTGTGCTTTCCATGGAACAACACATTTAAATGATTTAAAAGACCTCCTCCAGTAAATCAGGGACATCTTAAGTTAAACCTTGTGGAAACAAATTAGGGCCACAAAGCTCTTCTAATGCAGACATATTGTAACATACACTGTCAACATTCAGCTCACCGCAGGATTTCTTATCTAAAAATAAAATTAATGTAATTCAAAATGTATCACTATCTTGAAATGTTCAGTGAACGTAGTTTCCCTATGTTGCAAGTTTTCCTTTATTTGAATGAAATTCGTATCCAGCTGTGGCTGGGTGTCAGCTGGCTGAGAGCTGCTCAGCCAGATGCTTGATGGCTAATTCAACTACCCAAGGAGTTGCATAGCTCTTGCAATTGACCTTTTTACGGCAGATGTTTTTCACTTGTCAGTGTAGGGAAAGCTCAGGTGTATTAATGATGGCTGCATTCCACTGGTCCTGCTTTTGTGCTCGTTGGTTCACTCATCATGGCTTACTGGGACACTTAATGGGACTGAGCCATTACCTACTGTGAGAGGGGGGAGTGTGTGTGTGTGTGTGTGGGGGGGGGGGTTCCGTCATTGTCTGTTATACCGTTTTCACTGAAGGCCAAACCAGATGAAACAACATTTCACAGAAACTTCAGTTGCACCAGCTGTAGAGAAATCTATTCTGTGGAAACAGATCAATAAGAAAGCTGTATTTCATAAACTTGGTGCACAGCAGTGGGTGACTTAGCTATTTTTTTTATTAGTGAGATGTTGAAATCAGCTTATCCAATAGATGACCGATTGTGTTAAAAGAAACCTCTGAACATATTCAAACACGCCCCCCCCCCCCCCCCCCCCCCCCCCCCCCCCCCCCCCCCCCCCCCCCCCCCCCCCCCCCCCCCCCCCCCCCCCCCCCCCCCCCCCCAAACATCACATCCGGGTGGAAGTATGATCTTTGTACATTTGACTTTTCAAGCTGTTAGTGACTAAAAGGAAGACGGTAAAAGCAGGATATCCTCCAGGACGGTAATTACACGCTGTCGGCATAGAGACCACTGCCAAAACAAAATAGTTCGAACATTATCCAGTTTTTATGCTGGTTTGAATGGATAATTCATTTTGAGGTCTTACTGCAACTGCGGTTAATGAGTCACTTCTCAAGTGACCCACTTTTTTTCGAGTGTGGTCAGGAACTCTGTAAAACAACCAGGAACAGTTTGTTTCTGCCCACAAGAAATTTTGTTCTACCCTCTCCAACCCCTTTAACCACTTTACTCTGCTTTCCCTCAGCTTAAATCCTCTTGTCATCTTTGAGAGGGAGTACGATGACATGCTAATCTCCGCCCCGGCATTGCCTTTAAATTCCAACGCTACTCTCCTAATTGCTGTAACTTCAGCAGTCGCCTGGATTGACCTTTTTCTTCTTCATGTGTGTGTTTAAACTGGATTCCCTCTTGCAGCAAATTTGCTGAAAATTGTTTCACATATTTTGGACAACTTCACAGTGATGTCAGCCCAAAACTGAATGTTTACTAAAGAGAACCACAGCCATTTTATTTTTTCAAAATCAGCTTCCAGCAGCATCCTGGTAAGGCTGCTTGCCTGCTAAGCTGTAAGTTGTCAGAATTCAGCAACTCTCTGATCCATCAAATTTGTTGGCCCATGTTTCATATTTCATTTGAGGGTCAGTGTCGCCTCCCAGTGCTGCTGTTTTTAGCTGTGCTGCCACCTTATAGAACTTCCTTTTAAGGATGCTCCGAAGGTTCTCAGTAGGGTTGAAGACTGAGGTTCACGGTGGCAGCATCATGATTTTTTTTTTCTCTCCTTATATTCCCATAGCAACTAGCACGTAAATGTGCAGAACCGGATGCCCTGCATGACAATAATTTCATTCTGTGTTTGGAGGATCCTGCATCGAGAGAGACACCTGCAAATTCAAATACTTCTTCAACACAGGACATTGTTCAATTTAACACACGTTTTATCTTCCGAAACATCTCATATTGCATGAAAACTGTGACTTGCACAATAATGTGGAACAACCTCGTTAAGTAGGTATCCCAGTAATGGAGATCACCTGGCGAACCAACAGTCCCACCTGAGATTGATTTTAGTTACCTGAAAGGCCATGAGAAATAAAACAAGCACCAACTTTCACAGAAGTTAAACCTTTATTTTATTGAATCATTGTGACATATTAGTTAAATCATAATTTGTTATATAGCTTATAACTAGGATTGGCCTGCAAGACAATACAAATTGTTGTTACAGTCTTTCTTTGTTTCCAAAACAGGTTTCTTTATCTGCACTTTTTGTAATTTCTTCGATGAAACATGTCAGCCTAGATTTTTTTTGTTTTTTTTGTTCTTGGGTGTTATTCTTCTTCAGCTTCCAGGAAATGACCTGCTGGCCCTTTTGCCTACCACCTCCAGCACACGTGCATCATGTGAAAACTTGATATATGTACTTAGTGTATCGAGATCAAAGACTCTCTGAGAAATCCCATCAGAGGATATCAGCCATAGGACATCACTAAAGACAGACTCACTGCTCTGTCCTGTGTTGACATGAAACTCATGCACTGATGTCATCCCCTTATGTAGCACATTGGCCCAGACCCAAAATCACACCTGCATTAAGGGAATATTGGTGTGCTAAAAGCGCCTGAGCTGCTGTGACAGCCATGATGAAGACATCCACATCAGTTTTGGATGAACTCGACACTGTTTGACTGACGCCTCTGGCAGCCAGCCAAACAGAGCCTGTAGGTCAAGGTACCGCGGGGGTGTGGAGTGAAGGACACAAAGGAGATGAATATCCTGCCAGACATGTGTGCGCTTGATAAACTGTTTGAACTGGCCTAGTCTGTAATTTACTCTTCTAAAGAACACAGTATGCAGCTATTCATCTGTGTTTTTGATGGTTTTAATATGATAATTGGATGATGTGATTTATAACTGATGAGTTAATGAATATGAAATATTCATATCAAGAATATGCTGAAAACTAAGAAAACACAATATATTTAATTGGTATGAAAAATGTATAAAGTCAGTCAGGTGTGGAACTTGTTTTTGTGCAGCCATATTTGCAGGAAAAAATTAGTTTCCCAGAGACATATTGAATTTGCAGGAAGGGTTTGAACTCTTTTTTTAGTTTGAATACTGGTTGGAAAATGTTTGGATATTGGTCTGTGCAGTAACTTAAGAAGAGGGTTTACTCCAATATGAAGCCTTCCCGTCCACTCTTAAGGCCATAGCCTTTTTTTTGTTTGTTAACAATTGTGCAGTCTTTTATTTGCAGCCTTGAAATCCATACGAATTATGGATGTTATTTTGGTTTTAAGTACGAACACCACCTCAGCATAGGTTTTCATCATCTCTTAAGTGTGTCTTGACCCTCTCTTCTGATTGGCTGACTATTTTCTGACTACGCACAGGGGAGGGGGGGTCATGTACGTGAGTTTGTGAAATCACAACTCCAGACAAACCATGAACATAAGGCCGACTCCGTGGATTTTGCTCTAGATGTAGCCTTTTGACACTTTCAAAGTAGTTGTATAGCAAATAAAAAAATACAAAATTTATTGGAACAATATGGGACCTTTAAATTGATTACTTGCAATTTACTACATTAACGTAATGTTTACTGCCGTAGATGAGGCTCCATTTGTTTCCTAAAGATTCACCTGCTGCTGTTATGCCAAAGTTCAGTGTTTTGCCTTTGGTTTATTGGCTCATATTAGTTGACTTTTTTGCTTTTATTTTAATTTTTTTGTATTTTATGTGTCTTTCCAAAAGTTACAACTTTTTTAGACACAGCTTAATTTAACTTTATTACCGACATCTTTTTATACCGTTTATTTTTGGGGTTGTGAGAGTGTCATGATTGCAGCATCTGTACTTGGGTGAATGAGTTAGTAAAGCTACTCCTTTCACCAGCTTAGAGTTTTATTGAGCATCCCGTAATTTCCACTTCGAGCCGCAGACGCTGCTGTTGCCACTGCAAAGTGATAAAGTCCTGCTTTATTGGGTGATGTTGAAAAAGGCCCTTTTTAAACCTCTTAAACCTATGTCGATATCAGACCTTCATTATTTTAGATATTTCACTATGTTTCATCTTTAACAAAATAATGCAATAGAGCGCCACTACTGGTTGATGCGTCCACAGGTGTAAGGTGCACAACATAGGGCCTTGTATTCTATCTATCTAAAGAATTAAACCCTGTTTGAAATGTTTTCTAGAAAAATCCGCTTTTCTCTTTGCAGAACCAGGAAAAATTGTTTTTTTGTTTAACTGGACAAAATGCAGTGTAATTTCACTCTCTTACAGTTCTACTGTAGTTTTACTGCTCACTTTTCAGGCCAGTTTAACAAGGAGTCACATTAATCAAGTTACATTCCAGCATGGCTTCATGAGGAGGAAGACATTGATCATTGATCATTGATCACTGAGCTCCAGAACTTGACATTTCAGCATATGCTCTGTCAGGTTTTGATGGAATCCAGAGCTTTTTCCAACAACTAAGTGAACCAGTACTACAATATTGTTTTTGAAGGATTTGATGGACGCAATAAAGTAATTTATTATTTTAAATAAGAGTTTATTTTTTTGGCTTTGTATGACTTGAATTTGACATGAAGGTTATGTATGTATTATTTGTGTAAATTTGCTTCAGAGGTTAATTACACTACCATTCAGTGTTTATAACACAACACAAGCAAGACTGATTTATTAACTGACAAATATGGTCTTTAAAATGTTCTATTAATGTGTATAACGGTAGAAAAATTGTGTTGCAAATTCAAAAAAATTATTAATAACTATATATAAGTACTTAGTTATATTATACATCAATAAAATACATTTTAGTGTGAAAAAAATTGCACTAACAAGCAAGCAACTTCATTTTTAAATGAAGTCAACTGAAATACAATTTAAGGCGGCACAGTGGTGCAGTGGATAGCATTGTCACCTGACAGCAAAAAAGCTACGGGTTCGAATCTGGGCCTTTCTGTGTGGAGTTTGCATGTTCTCCCTGTGCCTGCATGGGTTCTCTCCGGGTACTCTGACTTCCTCCCACCATCCAAAAAACATGCGTCTCAAGTTAATTGGTGGTTCTAGAAATTGCCCTTAGGTGTGAATGAGAGCGTGAATGGTCTTTGTTTCCATCTGTCTCTCTGTGTTGGCCTTGGCGACCTGTCCAGGGTGTACCCTGCCTTCACCCAATGTGGGCTGGGATAGGCTCCAGCCCCTCCGTGACCCCGTTCAGGATAAAGCGGGTATAGATAATAGATGGATGGAAAATACAATTTATCACAATATTTCTGTGGCTCGGCAGGAATCTTTTTACATCCTTCCTCCACTAGAGCCATCTGCCTTGTTTCTTCCACTGTAAAGCAGAATAATGGAAAAAAAAAAGAAGTATGAGTTCCACATGTATAAGACCACATGTGCTTTTTAGACCAACGCACAGCAGGCTGCATGGAACAATTAAACAAGAAGAGTGTACTGACACAACAAAATAAAGAAAACAATCATATTGATACTGTGAATTGATACATATAGGTTTGGTGGTTATGGTGTTAATGATATCGGGCTGGAATGTGAACTATTCACACGCCGCTATACATTTTAAGGATCTTTCAAAACAGATGTACAGTCTCCCATATTGAGGTGGTCGAGTTATTTTGAGAGGAAACTAAACAGTGTTATCTTTGGACACTAAATCATGTCTGTGATGAATACACTGTAAACAGAAATCATACCTGCAGTACACTGGATGATTGTTTTGGAGAGGCAACTGGCAATAAAATCCATGAGCCACCTAAAGTAAACAAGTGAATTAAATGTTTGTCTCAAATACCATTAAAATGATCCATTGTACTTGTTTCGAAAAACTATAAAACTATACATTAAAGTCTCACTGGAATTGTCTTCCTTTTTATTTTTGTCTTACAGCATTGAAAGTCAGATAACACCTGGACAAATGATTCCTTAATTAGATACAAAAATTGTGCTTGTATGTTAATTGACATGGCGGATGCTGCTAAGCTTCCTAATTGCTAAACAAGGTTTTTGATACAATCCCTGCACCCCTTGTACACTTCGGTCTGCAAAGAGCCTGCTGGTCTTTGTGGCAAGCCAGACCATGTAGCTGGAATGTTGTTTATTGGAATTCAAAGTCTTCAAGCAAACTCCTTCCCCAAAACTGTTTTCCCAGCCCACTGTGTCACGACCTTGACTCAAGGGACCATTCCCAGATTCGCAGCTAAAACACAACCATCAATCATTATTTATACTTTGAAAGAAAGCGTCGTGGATTGAAGGAACTCTGGCTATAGTTGTGGGTTTTCTGACCACTAGACCTGCGTCTCCTGGGTCATTCTTCAGCCAGAAAGGCAGTGAATGCACACAGACAGACCCGCAAGCCAAGGCAACGCTCCAAACCATAATGTGGCCAAGATATATTTTTCTTATGTGGCTGGGAAGGTCCCACCAACACTCATATTCAATGTTACTTTAGTAGTAAATATCACCTCTCATCTCATATTTTATATTTAGAACCGTCATTTGGCTTTAAACTAAATTCATCATGGAGAAGAGATTTCGTACTGCTGACAAACTCGGATAAGAGTGACACCGCTTTATCTCTAATCTTTTTATTATTATTCACTCCGGGATAATTAATAGAAATCTTCCTGTTTTGTGAGACAAAAGCAGACAACTTTTGGACTATGTTCTGACTCCCTCCATTCAGACAAAGACTAACAATAAGAGACCCACAGGGTCAGGAGATCTCTTGAGGTAAAACAGAACATATGTTTGATATTTTTGCCCAACAGCACAGCGCTCCAGCGTATCACCCCGAGAGCTGGCTTTGAGATGGAGGGATAAAAGCCAGTGCATGCGATCTCTGTGCACTTTCTCATGGAGATTTATCTCCATTGTATCCACCCAAAATAGATAGAAATGCTACAGCTGAGATCTGTTCTATATCAGTTTGTACATAAGTGAGAAAAGCTGCTGAATCTTGTTGAATAAACTTTTTCTGGGTTGTATTACATGAAGTACATGAGTACATGAAACATCAATATAATTTGAACTAAAAGAATTGGGCACCAGGAAACGTCAACCAAATATCCATGTCAAATTATAAAAGGTGAATAAGAGCTTAGTGGTTTCACCAGTTTTTCCACCAAAAGGTAGGTTATGGTCAAAAATCTTCAATCAAGTACATGATATCAATAAGTCTACAATCAGAAATGTCATTGATTGATCATTATTGGCATAAGAAGTGATCGATCAAGTTGCAGATGTAATAGCTTAATTAAAATGGGTCAAAAGTCAGAGAAAGCATGTTCAGAGATCAGACATTGCAATGGAACTGTTAGATTTACCTTTGTTTTGATTCACAAAAATATATTTGCAGTAATTTGGCTCAATCTGGTACAGATTTAAGATGGCCTTTTGCACAAATAGAGTTTGTTTTATCAAACCTCTGTTACAACTGATCACAATAAGGCATTTCTGTCTCATGTAGAATAAAGTCAATTTTAGTGAATTGGTAAAAGTATATATGGCTGAGTTGGACACTTCACTGCATCCAAAACCTAACTTCAGCTCAGAAATGTGTCTCCTACTTAAGCTCAGAAATAATGGGAACCTTTGGGGGAAAAAATGCTGTGATAGGCTGATAAAATTGAAAAAGGAGTCGCAAACCAGTACCACATATAACTTTGTTCTGGCCTCTTGTTGGATGAGATCTGACACGACCCTCTGTGTGCCTGCAAACCAGCACCAGGACCTCATTGGGTCGTCAGTAAGGCGGTAAATCATGTGCTGCTGCTGCTGTTGTAGTTGAGAGTCTGCTCTTTGATACAGCTTTGTTTTACTTTCCCATTGTCTTGACTGCCGACTGAATAGAGGTGCTTTTGATCAACTCTTAGTAAATTTAAGGATGTTTTCTGGGGTTCTTGTGAGTGATTTTGTTCCCCCTCCTCCTGCTTTGTGGCTAGGTTGGGAGCTTAGGATTGTCGTTTTATTTTCTGTGGGGCAATTGAACTTTTTATTTTCTAGTTGGTGTGGGTTTTTGTTTATTTCTTTGGCCTTGCACATTATGATGTATGTTTGCATACTTTTCAGCTTTTTTGGTTGTTTTGTCTTGGGTTCCTTTGTTGCAAAGATTTTGGGGTCAACTCATTATATCAATCCTTTTGTTCCCCTGGAGTTTAAATGGAGGTCATAACAATAGTAATTTTGATTGCTACATTTCACCCAGTTCAAATCTTTCTTGAAACTTGTTCTTTGCATGAATGTGAACACTTAAGTGAGTCACTGTAGATGATTTGTGGGAGTCTACAACCAGGGGGATTCTTTTCCAGTATATTCTCTGAGAAGAAAAATTGAGGCGGTTATTCATCAGAAAACATCCCAGTGTGTTGCCATGCAATGGAAACCCCGGTCACACAAAAACACAGTTTTATTATCTGTTTAAAGTGAACTTTGTAAGATCTGCCAAAATGTCTCTTGCAGTGGTATTGTTTTAGCACTTCAAATGCATAATATTATTGATCAAACTAACCCCAGACCATCTCACCTAATTTCTTAAACCAGTCAGACATAGTGGTCACCACCTGGTGGTCCCAGAACATGTGTGTCTGTGTGTGGCGTGTTATTCCTTAATTCTTACTAAAGCGTCATATTTGCCTGCTAGCAATCTAAATTCAGAAGGTGAACATCGGGACATTTAAAATATTGCTAAACCTGCAGGATGATTTCATTTCATGGACTTGAGCAGAAAGCACACGTCAAACTTTGTGTCAAACTTAAGAACTCGGTAACAGACACCGTTGTGAATTCGTCCCACAGCGTCAGACTGTCAACACCGAGGAAAAACACAGAGGAAAAACATTCAAGCCAAACAACCTGATTGTGGAGTGATGAGACTTTGGTTCTCACAACAACACAATCATCGCTCCTCACCACCTTTACTTACTGGATTTGACTTAGTGTGACTCCTTTCTGTTCGCCAAAACTTTGTCAACATTTGATTTGCAGTCTGATCAGGTTTCAGGTCCCTCCGAAATCGGAGATGCACCTATACCAGATGCTGATGTTAATCAAGTGATAAAACTTGGAATACTTACTCATAAAGGTTTTACCTTCCCCCTGCGTTGTTAATGTCACAGTGCCGCGCTCCATTCATGCACAACAGGAGCACTCTCAGAAATTGTGTATGTGCAGCTTTACAGAGTTCAGTAGCATGGCCACATATTTGAGTATTTTGCACATGCTCCTGCCTTCCCCGTGTGATTTTGATCATTCTCTAATGGCAGAAGTTGTCTACCATTAGAAGGCTTCACAATAAATGATTGGCACCTCTTTACCCTCTAGATCAGGGGTGTCAAACTCATTTTAGTTAAGGGCCACATACTGCCCACTTTGATCTCAAGTGGGCCAGACCAGTAAAATCATAGCATAATAACGCATACATAACGACAATATTTCTCTTTGTTTAAATCATTGGTGAAGGTTTTTGGATGATAAACCCTGTTTTAAGGTCTTTCTACAATAAACTAGAAACATAAAGACCAAAAACTCAGACATCAGCCCACTGTTTATCTGCCTGGGCTCTCCTCTGCAGATTCCCTCGCGCTTCTGCCTCCGGAGCAGACGTCACATTTACGCTGTTTTTGAAGCAATTACTGGATCGATTAAAAAAAAAATTACAAAACGTTTGTACTCATAAACCTCCATATTCTCATAGAAATGCAATTTATGTCTTTCTGTAATTTTCACACTGAGCAAAGTCATCCGGCGGGCCGAGCTGGACCCCCTGGCGGGCCGGATCCGGCCCGCGGGCCATATGTTTGACACCCCTGCTCTAGATGGTACCTCTGGGGTGTGTGCAAAACTGCTAAATCCTGCTAACAACCATTTTTCTTCTCTGTATCATTTTATTTATTATTAAGCTGCCTTGCTTACATTGTTTCAAACCCATATTTATCATAGTTCGTCCCGTAGTTTTCTGCTTTAAAATGTGCACATCTTTGTAGAACTTTTATTCTATGAAAAGCAACTCCCTTATTTTCTGATATTCAGTGTAACATACAGTGCATCCGGAAAGTATTCACAGCGCTTCACTTTTTACACATTTTGTTACAGCCTTATTCCAAAATGGATTAAATTAATTTTTTTCCTCAAAATTCTACACGCAATATCCCATAATGACAAAGTGAAAATAGTTTGTTTAAATTTTTTGCAAACCTATTAAAAATAAAGAACGAAAATATAACACGTACATAAGTATTCACAGCCTTTGCTCAATACTTTGTTGAAGCACCTTTGGCAGAAATTACAGCCTCAAGTCTTTTTGAGTATGATGCTACAAGCTTGTCACACCTATTATTGGGCAGTTTCTCCCATTCTTCTTTGCAGGACTTCTCAAGCTCCATCAGGTTGGATGGGGAGCGTCGGTGCACAGCCATTTTCAGATCTCTCCAAGAGATGTTCAATCGGATTCAAGTCTGGGCTCTGGCTGGGCCTCTCAAAGACATTCACGGAGTTGTCCCAAAGCCACTCTATTGTTATCTTGGCTGTGTGCTTCGGGTCGTTGTCCTGTTGGAAGATGAACCTTCGCCCCAGTCTGAGGTCCAGAGTGCTCTGGAGAAGGTTTTCATCAAGGATGTCTCTGTACATCGCTGCATTCATCTTTCCCTCCATCCTGACTAGTCTCCCAGTTCCTGCCGCTGAAAAACATCCCCACAGCATGATGCTGCCACCACCATGCTTCACCGTAGAGATGGTATTGGCCAGGTGATGAGCGGTGCCTGGTTTCCTCCAAACATGACGCTTGGCATTCAGGCCAAAGAGTTCAATCTTTGTTTCATCAGACCAGAGAATTTAGTTTCTCATGGTCTGACAGTCCTTCAGGTGCCTTTTGGTAAACTCCAGGTGGGCTGTCATGAGCCTTTTACTGAGGAGTGTCTTCCGTCTGGCCACTCTACCATCCAGGCCTGCTTGGTGGAGTGCTGCAGAGATGGTTGTCCTTCTGGAAGGTTCTCCTCTCTTCACAGAGCAACGTTGGAGCTCTGTCAGAGTGACCATCGGGTTCTTGGTCACCTCCCTGACTAAGGCCCTTCTCCCCCGATCGCTCAGTTTGGCCGGGCGGCCGACTCTAGGAAGAGTCCTGGTGGTTCCAAACTTCTTCCATTTACGGATGATGGAGGCCACTGTGCTCATTGGGACCTTCAATGCTGCAGAATTTTTTTCTGTACCCTTCCCAGATCTGTGCCTCGATACAATCCTGTCTCGGAGGTCTACAGACAATTCTTTGGACTTCATGGCTTGGTTTGTGCTCTGACATGCACTGTCAACTGTGGGACCTTATATAGACGGTGTGTATCTTTCCAAATCATGTCCAATCAACTGAATTGACCACAGGTGGACTCCAATCAAGTTGTAGAAACATCTCAAGGATGATCAGTGGAAACAGGATGCACCTGATCTCAATTTTGAGTGTAATGACAAAGGCTGTGAATACTTATGTACGTGATTTTTTTGTTTTGTTTTTGATTTTTAATAGATTTGAAAAAAATTCAAAAACTTTTAGTTCACGTTGTCATTATGGGGTATTGTGTGTAGAATTTTGAGGGAAAAAATGAATTTAATCCATTTTGGAATAAGGCTCTAATATAACAAAATGTGGAAAAAGTGAAGCGCTGTGAATACTTTCCGGATGCACTGTACATCATCCTGCAGATTTATTCTTACCCTTTCATTAAAACCACAAAAGCCCTTCAGGTCTTTCACTTCTAATTTAGAGCGTGCAACAGTTGTAAAACATGGAGGCTGCAGTCCCATTCTGTTGTTTGGCGATACATTTGGCAGTCAGCCTCTATTCATGACAGCCCTTTGAGCAATTGGCTCACAATGTATAATGTTTGGGCCCATGTTCAGTTGGCGTAATTCAGCACAGCTTCATCAACACGTGGGAGTGACTGACACATGAGCATAGCTCAGTGTTGTTGGGGCCATAATAGAATAATGGGAACATTATTGTCTTGTGACCATCTTAAGAAAATTTAGGTTTATGATTTACTTTTCTCTCCACTCTGCTCTCGACACTCTGAGTTTGTGACTCAGTAAGGTAAACCATCTTCTGCTCATGGGATTCCGGTCAATTTGAATTTCCATAGATTACAAAGTTGACTGATATCTCTGTCGTATGTATTTGCAGCCCATCTGACAATTGTAACTGCGCAATGCTTCATTTCCTTTTTTTCTTTTGCAGTTTTATTCGTTTCTATGCTCGTTTAATTGTTTTGTCTTTTGTGTGCTTTAATATTTGCACTTTGCTTGACTTGCAATTTCTTTCAAGCAGCAGCAGTTTTCAAAAACGTTGACTTGTAAGCTTCAGTGAATTCTTCACTGCATCAGAAAAGATTATCAAGATCACAGTTAATTATCATTGGATGAACACTCAACCTCTTAAAAAAGAGTTTATCTAAATTGGCACCACAGTGTCATGCCAAAGCATATAATGTATCCATCAGCCCACTGGAGGAGACCATGTCAGTGTCAAATTTGGCCTCACCTAGGTTTGAAACTTCCACGCATGTATGACCAGGGTGAAAGGAGAAGGCCGTTTGATGAGGTACCAAGAGTGATAGTCCGCATGGAAAGGCAGGTTCGGGGTGGTTGGATGGATCAAACTAAGGACTTTTATCCAGAAGATGAGAGTTTAAGTCTGTGAGAAAGTAACATGGATTTCTATAATGAAATCTGTTTGTACACATGGCTTGTGGTGGCTAAACCGAAGGCACCTTACTTTTCATGTCAAAGTGAGGCAAAGACATGTCACTGATATGGTATTCTCTAGGGGAATGATGGTTATATTACAGTCTTTGTTGTTATGTAGGACATAGAACCATAAAGCATATTTGTAATTATTATTTTTTTTTTTAATATTATTTCTGAACGTTGTCAGAACAGATGAATGATCCATGGTGTTAAGTGAAGTCTTTAAAGAGGTATTTTAAAGTCTTACATCACAATGAATTCTGCTGCTACTTTTGATTAAAAGCCACAGTTCTATATCCGCTTTTCATACAAAGAAGTAGTGTGGCACGATATGACAACTTGATATTCAGTGTAGGTCTTTGATTTATTTGTATTCAACTCTGGAGTCCCTGTGCCTCTGTAAAAGCATGAAATAAAACTACATAAAGCCATGATTACCTTCAGAAACCACAAGCTCTCACTAAATTGCCCATGGCTGTTGGACCATTTTTAAATGAGTCATGCAGTAAGTAAAATAATAGGAGACTACCATTTTCATGTTTCATTCATCAACGATTAATGATGCCTTCAAGGAGTGAGTCCGTGTGTTTTAGTGGTTTTCCTGAAACAGTTCAATTAATTAGAATGGAAACATTTGCTTTACAACGTAAACTCTTAACTGAGGAATTCTGACGTAATGACCACTGCCTTACAGTTTACTGTCTGTTCAATACCCATAATTCTTTATTAGCCTCAGGAAGTACTACCGCTAGCAACTATTTAAGGTTCTCTTCTTTTTGCTGAATATATGGCTGTAAGGCTGTCCGTTGGTGTTTCAGTGTGTCAGTATACTACGTAATCCAGAGTAAAATATCACAGCTGTAGTTGAATGGATTGGTACAAAAGTTTGTGCAGTCAGGTCAGACTTCCAGTTTGTCCAGTGCTTTAGTTTGTAACTTAATATCTGCAAAGCCAGTTCCTGACAGCCTCAGGTGTACTTTGTGTTTACTGGTAGTTAGCAAATGTTAGCATGCAAACAGCTGGAGTTTGACCCGTATATTTGACAAATATCAGCATTGTTATAGTGAGCATGTTTGCATGGTGTCATTAACATTTATCTCAATCAGTGCCGTGCCAAAGCGCAGCCTGACAGAGCTGCTAACATTCTGTAGAATAGTCCTGTTTCCATAAAAAGAATTGAACCTTTCAGTTTCAGGAACGAAAGCTCCTCCTGTTTTAATCACTTAACCACAAGCCCTTAAGGTCTTCCAGGATATTTGGCCCTTCGCATTTCGAGGAAATTCAGCCTAATAATTTAAACTCAAATTACACAGGGTTTTTAATACATTGCATGCTGTCAGAGTTTCATTCAAAAAGACTGAGGTCTTTTGCATCTTTAAAACTTTATGTCTACAATTTTGCACTGATAACAAAGACATGATATATAATGAATAAGTGCACGTGCGATTTAGAAATATAAAAAGGTTTGTCTGATCTTGATACTTTCGGATGGGAAGACTATCCATCACCCATCCAGCTCAAAAAACTGTCTTCTTGTAAAAACCCATCTCTGCCTTCCTCTCTGTCCTCCTGTGGATGAGCATTTATGTTTGTAGTTTGCCCTTGAGCCCTCTGGCACTCACCTGTGATGCAGTTGTCAATCCCCTTTAGTTCAGTAGGAAAAGAGACATTATTAATTATTGTAATCTCACTAATTACTCATGTTGATCACTTAGTTTCACAGCTGCAGAATAATCATCTGTGGGTGGTCTGATAAATCCGACTCCCAGGATTAAATACTCCATGAGACACACCAACAAAGAGGTGCACCTGAAAGTAACTAATAATTCTGGTGTCTGGTTTACACTCTTGCATTCCTTAATACTCTGGCATCCCTTAAACTGGTGGACTAAATATAGAGGGTTTGTTATTAATTTCCTCTCTGATAAGGCTGAAGATTGATAAAATGATAAAACAATAGAACTGAAGAAATGAGATTAGAAACATTGTAAGGCTTGCTATACCCTTTGGCAAAACATGACACAGACCTGCAGTGACATTTGCCATTTATCCCCTGCCACGATTAATGACTTCACTCGTGCTGCTTTTCTGATATGAATTCCAGTTCACCCCATGCTGTGAAGCCGACAGGAAGGATAAGCTCTGCTGCTTTTTTTTGTTTTTATTCTGCTGGAGATCTTCTTAGTAGTTCTCTTTGCTTCTTTTTTCCTGTTGTTTTGACAGACTTCTGGATAGTTTTCATGATGAAACATCCACTCACACGTGCATATCGTCTTGACGTGAACTTCAGTTTTGTGTCTATCACAAACAGCTCAAATCAAACATCTGAAGTGCACAAAACGTGTATCACTTTCGAACAAGCAGGAATCCCCGTCAACCTACTATCTCACTAACCACAACATGACTTTGCATCTGCACCCACTTACATGAGTATTATCCTCTCTCCAGCATATGACTGTAATGTGTATCTTCTGAACAGATCCAATGCATTTTCCAGGCATTTTTTGGGGGGTGTTTTGCACACATGGTTAGTGGGCTCGTAGGCTGGATTGCTTGATTCTTCATAAATGATTATTCATAATTAGAGCTCTCAGGGATTAGACTTAAGGTTTGAGCAAGTCATTTTTATGCCACATTGTCTGTTTCACAATGCAGTCTAAGTTTTGATTCGAACAGACGTCCAGTAGAATAAAATGGCCTTACTCCTATTAAAAACTGAGTTTTATAAGTTTATAGCATCACCATATGACTTCATCTTCTCGCTTCTCCCTTCAAGAGGCTCAACCAATGACAAATTAACTCAGTCTTTGGGGGCTGGCAGGACCAGACTGATGTGGCCACAAAAGACAAAACCACAGTCAGCCGGACTTTAATTCTGTTCTGAGCCCAGGTTAAAGGCCTAACTTGATGTTTTGAAATTCAGCAGATTATTTGTCTCCACCAGGAACTTGCCACATTATAAGAAAAACGTCCCGTTTGTTTTACCTAAAATGGATTGCTAGCATAATTAGCATTCCCTGTCGAAACCAGAAGGCACAACCAGCCAGAAAGTTACAGCCGAGTTGCAGAAAGGAGGACAGAGTTTGCTCCCTATTACTGCAAATTAAACCTCTACCTGATATGCATATGCAATACTGTTTTTCTGCCCCTGATGATTAACAGATTGCATTTATTTGCAAAAAGGGATGTCTTTTTCTGGCCAGCTACCTCTGGACAAGTCCTGGCCACATTATAGGCAAGCCAAACTTTGGGTTAAACAAAGGATCCAAATACGCCAGACCACCCAAAGCATTAAAATTATGAGCAGCCAAGCAGCCAGTTTGTGTCCTGCTCCCTCAGAGTTGTGTATAGATTCTTGATTGATGCCATATTTTTTCATTCTCCTGGGTTTGTCTTTGTGATCCAAATTATAGTGTGAAGAATAAATGTCAGAACTCTAAAACAAGCCCCCCACTTCTGGGTTTTTTAGCATACCCCCTCTCATAAAGACACACATGGCTATACTTAATCTCTCTCTTCATTGTGGGACCTTAAAAATTTCTTGATTAGAGTAAATGGAATATGAAACCCCAGATTTAGGCCTTTTGATGAGCAATTCGAACGCAATATTAAATTATTTCTCATCCAGCTGTTTTGAAGCAGTTCAAATGGCTGCATAACACAACTTCTTGTAGTTGTATTTGCAACGTGCATTTCTAAAGCATTAATAACATCAAAATAATATAGTCTGCATTGAGTTTCTTTCTTCTCTTTGTGTTCTCTTCACGCTTATCTGATGCCGACTCCCTTCAGATTTTTCAGAATAAAAGCCCTTGCATGCATGGACTGTATTGTTCACCCTGATTCACAGCAATTATTTAAATTGTGAAACAGATGAAGGAAGTTTGGAGTTTGCATTAAGAGGAAATAGCAGCACCAGCAAACTAATCTGACAAATGGGAAGGGATCATAAAAATAAAGGGCTTTTCCTGAATATATGCAGAAATAAGAAAATAGAAAAAGGCTATCTCCAATATTTATCTGAAAACGAAGGCCTGTTTCTTTCTTTACTTCAGCTAGATACTTTAAAATATCTGCGTTGTGTAACCTGCCATCAAAGCCTTGCTTTCAGTAACTGACACTAAGTGCTGAGTTCAGAAAGTGGTCATTACTCCTCTTAAATGCTCTGAGACTTAGTAAATATTAAGCTCTGGCCAAGGAATGTCCTCAATGACCCAATCACACAGAGACACGGCACAATAACAAGCTCACACTGAAGCCAGGGGTTTATCTCTTTTTAGATCTCTAAAATACTCCCTGTAGCACACTGGTTTCTGCCCTTTATCATATTTTTTCTTTAAGAAGCTATTACAAATCAGACACTCAAATTTGGTTAAAAAAAATGTTCACCTTTGACTAACTAAATCCAGACAATGATAAGGAAAAACTAAAACAGATTTTGGAATTTATGTTACCCTCTCTTTTCCATTTATCTTTGAACATTTCCCCTTAAACAAGGTCAAAGGTGAGGGTACAGCAACAGGTGACCAAACCATCTTTGTTAGGATGAGTTGCAGTGCTGCAATCACTGTTACCAGAATCAACTCTGAAAAGCTTTCCTGCAGTGTTTCCACATCACGAGTGTTTTGCAGAACATAAGTCAAACTGTAAATCAACTGCTTATTCGAGAGGTTGATGAGCAGACTAAAACTACTTTCTTGTCACAGTCATTACTTGGCTCCACTTATCCGGAATTAGGTCGCAGAGGCAGCAGTCTAAGCAAAATAGCCGGGGTGAGCACCTTCTCCACCTCCTCCAGGCGTTCCCAGGCCAGGAGGATATGTAATATCTCCAACGTAGTCTGGGTCTACTCCATGGTGTCCTCCCAGTTTGTTGCTCCCATGATGCCCTTTTAGGGAGATGTCCAGTTGGTATCCTGACTAGATACCAAAACCACTTCAGCGGACCCCTTTCAAAATAAAGGACCAGTGATTAGCCATTAGGTGCCTCCTAATGTCTAAGCTTCTCACCATGTCTCTGAGTGGGAATGCACAGACCCCACAGGGGAAACTCCTTTTGGCCCCTTGCATTTGCAAATTTGTTCTTTCAGTCCCTACCCAAATCTAGTGACCAGAGATAAAGATAGGAACACACATTGCCTGGTAAATTTAGGTCTTCACTCTCCGTCTCAGCTCCTTATTCACCATGACAGCCTGGTACAGCATTTACTTTGCTGCTCTAATCTGCCTTTCAATCTCCTGCCCCGGTTTACCTTAATTTATGAACGAGACCCTGGACATACTTTAACTCCTTCACTCGGGGCCCCAACTGTCCACCTGTAGGGCATAAGCTGCCTTTTTCCAGCAAAGCACCATGGCCTCAGATTTTAAATTGCTTAGCTGCTTTGCTGCAAAACACTCCCGTGCTTGCCGAAGGTTACCACCTGATGAGGCCAGCAGGACCGCATCATCTGCAAATAGCAGGGATGCAATCCTGTGGTCGTATAACTGGACACAATCCAGCCCTCAACTCCGCCCTGAAGTCTTGTCTGTAAAGGCACAGCCCTGGCAGAGGCCAACATGACAAGGAACCATGCTTCACCTACTGCTGAGTATGTGTACACAGCTCTCACTTTGGGTACACAAAGACACCCCGTATTCATGCAGCACCCTGCATGAAATAATAAAAGGAACATAATCCTTCTCCAGGTCTACGAAACATGGGTAGACTGGATAGGCAAATTCCCATGACCCCTTCAGCACCTTTGTGAATGTAAAGAGCTGCTCCTCTGTTCCATGACCAAGATGGAAACTTAGGTTTGACAAATGGAAAGACTCTCCTCAACTCTTCCCTCAAACCCCCGGACACTGTCTCCTCCTCAGAGGACACATCACATGGGTTGAGTCACATTGAAGTGTATTTCCAAACATGCTGAACATTGACGTTTTTAGTTGATGTTTAGTTCAACAGGGAAGCATAGGATTGAATGATGTGTTTAGACAACCGCCTTCACAATGTTTTGTGGCTAATGAAGCATCGCCCGCATAATGTGTCACAAAAGTGGCATGCTAAACTGAGGCACATATTGCTGAATCATCAGAAAAGTTTTCCATGAGCAGAGATCAGCTGTGGCTCTGTCATCACTATTGTTTGCAGACTGATTCTGCTCCTGCTGATAGTCAGCAGACCTCCTCAGAGATGCACATTAATGAGGCTCATTGGGCCTCTCCATGTACCCATTCAGAATCACATGGACTATGTACAAAGCACTTCTTTGAGATGTCTTTAAACGTGTCTGTGGTGAGCAGTCCATCTGAATCAGCAAAAGCGGATCAGACAGAAGACGCCACATAAAATTTGTCAGTTGGCTCCTCACTATAATTACTTACAGAAACTCTGCTCTTCAGTTTAGAATGGTTTCACTAATTTTGGGTTAACCCTTCCTTGCAACTAGGCATCTACAAAAAGGGAGAAAAAGAATGAATAGTCATGGGTTATTGCAATGATGCGCTGCTGGTTAACACATCTGGTGAAGTTTGTGGCTCAATGTCAAGCCGTTGCAGCAGAGGAGAGTGAAGCAGGATTAAACATTTGCAGAAATAAAATACAGTACATGCAAGCGACCTCTCTGTCTACTTCAGTGGTAAAAGTCAACAATAATGACAAAGTGTAGCATCACTTCAATATAGAATCAATTTGGGCAAAAAGAGATTAAGCAGCTTAGCTAAACCATTTTGTTTTGAGGTTCAAATGAAATGCAGCGGACATAATTACAGAAAGGATGGCAAAGGTGGATTAGGAAGTCAATCAAGAAATCTACAATTTGTTCAAGAGCAGTTTACTTTTCACAACTTTTCATTTCAGAAAAGTTTGTTGAACCTTTTCATTCCAACATTATTGGCAGTGGTCTTAAGTCACATTCACTTGCTAATTACTGTGTTATTATTACTTATAGGGATGAGGACCAAAACTACACGAGAAAACTTTTTCAAAGAACCAATGGGTTGTAACTTGTGACTTTAAATTATGTGACAATATCTCTTAGCCGGCTGGTGTTTCCAGACCCAAATTTGCTTCATGTGTATACAGGTCTGGCTACACTCCATTGATAATTGTTTCCAGTCTTTGCATCCTAATGGGCGTAGACCCTGGGTTCATTTTGAAACTATTGGAGCAGCTTTTAACCATTGACCACCGTATGATGTATGTTATACACCGAAACTCACCAAACCGTAAACAATAGAGACCTTCTGTCAATGTCAATGTTGGTACGTGATCATTGCAGACTTGGAAAAAAAAAAAAAAAGGGAGGCATTGCTCTTACAACACTTCAATTCCTCTATATTTGCTAGCATTGTTTGGATTGTTTCTTCTAGCTTTACTACTGTTGCCATTGTTGGAACTACATTTAGAAAACAAACACTTGTTTTTAATGTCATCGCACTTACCCCTCATTCAGGGCTCAAACAGGGTTTCCAGACTGTAATGCCAACAAAGACTGAAGCTGTGAGCAATAGTCAAGCAGAGCCTAGCTAAATATCTGTCCATTATCCCTCTATCTTAATCCTTCAGACATCATGGTGCAAAGTTTCTATTCTATTATATAAACTGCACACTGTTTGAAAGACTGATATCATTAATCCTTGGTCTTAAACTCAGATATAGCACAGGCATCCCAAATTATAAGATATATTTTTCCAAATCAAACATTTTATTTGAGAGAAGCTTTTATAACCAAACATTCTTCTGATAAGGAGTCTGGTTCAATTAAAGCCATCAAACCTGCAACTAGATAGGACTGTAAACCCAGGCAAGAGGCAACTAGGGGAACAAATAAATATTTCCATTGGCTCTCCTCCAGCTTTTCCTCTATCTGCTCTTATGTAGGTCAGACTTCTCAGCTTTTTTTTTTTGGACCTATTGCTTCTTTCCCAATAACTCTAAAAAATGTCTGAAAAAAGACCGCCCACAGACTCAGACCTTTCTCTCGAAGTCAGACGGTCAGACATGCGTAAGTTGTCATGTCAGAAATCGCACAATTCATAATTTCCACCTCAACACACAGCTGCATTCTTGGACAGGTCACAGACACAGACAGGGAGAGCGAGTCCACATCACTGCACAACCAGTGGAAAATATTTGTAGTTGCATGTCTGAAATGTTGACCGTGAAACAAATGCATGGCAAAGTAGAGTTTATAGGCCACAGTGAAAGGCTATAAGGCATGCTGGCCACCCATCACCTTTACGCTTTACTGTAGCTGCAGATGTAAGCGCTGGTAATTAATGAAGTTATCTCAATGAGAGGAAGCAGAGAACTTGAGCAAATGTACTGGTGTATTCTTTTTACAGTCCACACATTATCTGCTTCCTCTCTTCCTTCTATTCAATTTTAATGCTGACCTATACATTTGCTCAGCATGGATTCTGTAATCTTACTTCCTCTGGCAGATGTATACATTCTTAGGAAGAAAAAAAAGTATACAGAAATTAAACCAAGGAAAAGGCTTGTTAGTGTTATTAGCATACCTTGTTTAAAGCAAAGTATAATGATTGCTCAAAACTTCGTGTAGCTTGCTTAATTTGTAAGGATTTTAAATACAAATATTAAATGAATTTGCATTTTTGAGTTCTTTCCTAAAACAACAATGCACTGACCTCATTCTGGATGACAAAAGAAGTTCAGCTGAGGTTAAAATGAAGCTTCAGGAATCTGAGTTAAATCAAGTTACAGTGTTATTAGTAGGAAAATCCCTTTTGGTGCTTGCACGGCAAGATTCCTTGCTGTGCCCCAGCAGAGGCAGAGAAACAGGAATTAGTACTAAAAAGATAGTAACTTTACAAAATATCCACTTATTCTTCTATTTCAGACTAATGAAGCACCATTAACTTCAGCTTAACTTTAGAATGTAGTTTTGCATGGAGCAATATTAAGTTTTGTCACCCAACACTTACACTGAAATTGCTGTAAGAAAGGATATAATTGCAGCTAGTAATGTTCATATGAGCTTGTTTGTATCTGTAAAACTTAACTTTTAAAATCTCAGTGGGTCTATAATCAATATCTTTATAATAAAAGTAATGTATATGTTACTGCAGGTTTAATAAATGTGAAAAACAGTGAAAAGGAGATGTCTCTCAGCAGCAGGTTATGTATAATTACAGAACAGAAAATAATGCAAAGAATCTGTCACAACTGTTAAGTAATGGCTTTATTTTGGAATAAATATTCTGAAGTCAAAGACAATTACAAATGCCTGTGTAAAAAAAAAAAAAAAAGATTAAAAAATTATTATTTACATAATTTTTTTGCACTGAGCTGAATAAATGTATACATAGTATACAGTACAGCCCATGTAGGTCATTGGGTTTCTTTTGCTGTACAAAGTGCAAAAGCTGATCAAAAAATTTGAATTTAAAACTAGAATGATAATTCAACCAACAGCATTCATCCAGTAGTTGGATGTTGTACTGGTCAAAGTGGCCTATTAAAAATAAAACGGGAACATAATGGATTACAGGATTTCATCGAACTGCTTCACTCAGGCTGTGGGGCCATGGACAAGGAGATCCAGGAAAACACATTCCCTCTGGGCTCTATCGTTTCATTGATAATAAATTATTGTCAGTAACTGCGCCAGACAGGCATGACTTAACGGGCTTCATGTCTGGCTGAAGACAATCTTTGAGTTCAAATGAAGGAGGCAATCAAACATGCTGAACACAGGAGGCAAGAATTGAACCCAGTCTGAGAATGTGCATGTATGTTTGTGACATCAGAGTGAACCCATATGTCAGATGAGCCGTGTAATGCTGGTTACAGACGAATGAAATTACTGAGCCACATGATTGTCAGGGATCAAACCACTGGTCATTGTTTCTTTTTGTCCGATTTTTCATAAAAGCCACCAGTGTGACTTCAGAATCTAGTTTCATCTGAAAATGAATCTCTAAAGCGCTGGTAAATTCCTTGTTTTGAAGTCGAAATGCTGGCTGAGTCAGTATTGTTTTTTTTATTTGGAGTAAAACATGTTAGAAATGCCATGGGGGTTGTTTCTGTGGAAGGCTATCCAATGTTTTATCAATCCTGATTCACTGCAGATGCTAAACAACTGAATTTAAAAAATATAAGTATTGGGGCAAGATCATCAATGTAGCAGTGACATCGCTACAACCATGCAAATTATATGATCCAGTTCATTTCAGGATCGATACCAAGAACAAAACGTATAAAAGATGTCAAATAAAGCACTGACTATCTTTCTCTGTGTGAAGTATTGTGCAGCACATGGACATTACGTTTCAGTCCATTAGGTTGATACTGATACATGTCAAGGCTGCTACATTAGCAATTTGAAAAATAATTAGTAATTTTTTGGACTATCAGCAGGCTTCACTAATTTATTTGCAAGACCCAACTAAAACTTTGAAGCCTGCACAGTACAAATAGTATGCTACAAAATAGGTTCCAGACTTGTAAGGTAAACTAGATTGATTGCTTGCAAATGGATATTCTGTATCTACTGACAGTACAAGGGATTCGACAAAATCAGATTTGACCTTCTTGTATGTTATTTTGCATCACAGTTACACCTGGATAATGTCTTTTGAAGTCAAAATGATGGCAGTAAAAAACTATCTTCCAGCATTCAGCCTCTGGCTTTGACTCTTTCCATTTTTCTTGTTCTTCCAAGCAAATGTCCGTCATTTTCGAGCAGTCCAATGATGCAGATGGAAAGATCTGCATATGACAGACATATTGGAATCAATTCAGTCCATTTAAAACAAAAAAAAAAAAAACATTTATAGTTTATAGGCTGAAGTCACTAACAAGGCCTGAGGTTACAGAAGTCCAGCTCCTGTGGTTTACGCAAGCCAGTGCACTGATCCCTGGTGAGAAGATGCCCAGTTTGGTTTTTGCAGTGCAGTGGTCGTCTCTTGAAGCCCTTCCCACAGGTTCTGGAGCAGGGCGACCACTGCCCAATGTGCCACTCAGGACATGGGTCTCCACAAACCTTGGTGGCTGAGGGTCTTTGTGAAGAGTCACAGTCCAACCCGGGCTTTCCGTCCGGTCTCAGACATTGCACCATCCTCCTCTGGATCCCACGGCCGCAGGACACCGAGCACTCGTCCCACCCTGTGGATATCCATTTCCCATGAGCGGAATCCTCCTTGCTGTAAGACTTCTTCAGGGTGGCTACTTCTTTCTCCTTCACACTATCCTCAGCCAGGACACTGTTGTGGGAGTTTACACGCCCCATCTTCTTCAGAGTCTTGTCCTCTTTGGCCTGACGGGCAAGGTAGAAGGAATAGCGAATGCGAGGAGGCGTTAACTTGCCTGCGCACAGCACCTCCACAGTCAGGGCTTCTCCCAAGGGCTTCACGGCCTGCAGGGTCTCTGCGAGGCCAGCTGTGCCACTGTAGCGCACAAGGCTGCTCTTTACAGCAATGTCCCTCTCGCCAGCTGACACTACATAGTTCCCATTGAGCAGGTAATGACCCTCACTGTTCTTTACTGCCAAATAGTTGTCATCACTCATCTTTCCCTTGTAGCCTCGCTGACGAATGTCTATGTTGGCTGCACCTAACGGCAACATGACAACGAAGTTGTAGCCGTGCCTGCAAGCCAAAACATTTTACAGTAAACAAGAGGTCATAATGTTGGAGTGAAGATGATAAAGTTATCATGTTGAAGTAAGGAGGGGGAAAAAAAGAATGACTTCAGCAATATTCTCTAAAGGTGATGTGGTTTTACTCACACAGGCTTTGTGAAGAGTCCTGACACCTTCTTGCAACCCTTGTTGTCACCTCCGCAAATTCCACACTTATCAAACTTCTTGGTGGAGCCAATTTTGCCATCACAGCCCGCCTTAATGCACTTTCCTTGGACACACACTCCTGTGGAGTCTGGCGAGCATGGAGTCCCATCAACAACCTGGGGTATACAAGTACACCTCAAAGTTAGCTTCCCCCATCAAAAACTTAAGGTCACAGGGGGCAAACAGAATAGATCATCCAACACACACTCAATGCAACACATTTACAAAAATTAAAACTCCGATATGTTCTAATGTTTTGGTCCATGTGAGTTTACTTGCATTATTAAGTCCAGGACATTCAAATACTTTTAATTGCAGGCAAAACTGACTTTGAAATTGTCCCTCATAATTACACTATTTACAGACATAAAAACCAAACAAGTAACCATGGATCACTTGAAAAATACTGTATGTTCTGTGGAGATCAGCTTCATTGTTTGTCTGCAAATGTGACCAATGCGTTCATCTACTGTGGTTGTGGACACCCTGACACAGGCATTCTTTCATCCTTTAGTTGAAGACCCTTGCAAGCAGACACCATATGAACCAAACTCCAGTTCAAATTGTAAACCAAATTTTTACCTAGAACATGTTGTAAACTAATTTTTGCCTCAGTCATGACTCTGTGGTTAAAATATCCAGCTGCAGCTGCCCTGTTATTCAGAGCTACGTGTCCCCTGAGTGCTCTTATCTACTCCTCCTCAGACACTATGATGGAGTTGAAGTGTGAACTCTGTCTCCCTGCTGCTCAAGCTCACTCCACACCCTGCTATCTGAAAGTGATAAACTGCTCTCTTCCTCTCCTTCATTCCTTCCTTCACTCTTTGCACTTAGAGCAGAGGCAGCTGGCTGATATATATATATATATGTTTATTGTAGAAGGATTCGTTGTTATCTTGGCCTTTCAAAGCAATTTAACTCAAATTCTAACCCTAATATATACAGACTTTTTTCTAGTCACCTGTCAGATTAGTTTTAAACGTGTTCAGGCAAAGAAGTGTACCCTTGCTGTTTACCTTGGGTGCCAGTACGTAGAAATAGCCCGTGCCATTAGCCCTGCAGATTAGTTTACATCTGTCCTCGGGGGACACTCCAGAGTACTTGGGTACCCACACCACAGAGTGGGCGATGCGGTTAGTGTTGAAACTGCGGCCACTGGTCTCACACTGCTCCTCACGATAAGTCATACCTACACAGAGAGTAGGGCAGGTACAAAAGGTGAGAGGTGAAAATGCTTGAGGGGAAAAAAATGTCATTTGGACAAAGTGTTTTGAGTGACTCGTACCTGTGTCAGGGCAGCGGTTCAAGTTGCAGGAGCGATATTTGACCCGAACCCCTTGGCAGTATTTACCACCATTTGACGGAACTGGGTTGTTACACTCCCTTTTAGATAGCTGGACACCGCCTCCACATGTGCGTGAGCAGGAACCAAACAGACCCCACTTACCCCAGCGGCCGTCCACCTGGAAATACAAAAGAATGTATATATGTACACCTTCATGAATCACATCCTAGTCAACGTATGTGTTGATTTCAAGAACCGAGTCCATGTGGGATTTTTACCTTCAGATTTTGGATTCGTCTGTCAGTGCAGACCCCTCGGTCGCAGATCTGTCCGTCCCCACACTGGGTGCCGTCTGCCCAGGGGAAGTGCCGAGTCATACACACCAAATGGCCGCTGGACTTTCCTGTGCACCACAGGCGACTGCATGGTGGTTGCATGAAGGGACAAGGCTTGGAGGCTTCTCCAAAGGCGAGCTCACACTGACGCTCGAGTTTGTAGGATGCTCCTGGCAGCCCGTCAGGAAGGACAAGCGGTTTCTGAGGCTGGTCGAGCAAACATTCCCCTAGAAGGGGGAGACTCGGTAAGCAACACACAGAAGTAACACCAACTGTCTTTTACAAAGTCTTATCAAAAGGTTACGGGACTGTTTCTGTTGTACACAAACAGGTGGATGCAATAACTTTCAACAGTAAGTATTGCAAGATACGTTGCTTGATCAACATCAGCACCTGTGTTTTTGTCACCACTGCTATGTGCACATTTTTGATATCATCATGGACTGGAGCCGAGAGCGCACATAAATGTTTTTGTCAAATTCAGAATATTGGCAACGGAGACCCTTGAAATGCTTCGCTAAGCTTACGGCAATGAAGCAATGAGTTGCATTGTCATTTTAAGACGGGCAAAACATTTCTGTCCAGGACAGAAGAAGGTGCGTCAGGTCAGGAGTGCAACGAGATACAGTAAGTTCCTTTGACATTTGCCAGGATTGTGTGTTGTGAATTTTTACCCCGGGGTCACACTGTCAACATCGAGTTTTACTGCAATGTTCTAAAGCATCTAAGGGAAAACGATACAAACCTAAACTATGGAGCAATGGCACTTTGGTTCTCCACCATGATAACGTGCTGACTTATAGAGTGTTGAAGATGCGCACATTTTTTTTTCCTAAAACAACACAACCGTCAGTATTGGCTCTCCGTGACTTCTTCCTATTCCCCAAACATTTTACATAAAATTAAATGTGCATTCTTTGCTCTAGTTTCAGGTCCATGGTGAAATCACAAATGCTTATGTACCAGTGGTCACAAAAACATGTGTAATACAGGTGCAGATGTTTATCAAGGAACGTAACTTGGAACACTTACTTCCGAAGGACATTGCTTCCCCCTGCATCATGCAAATCATTGTTCTATACTCTGTTCGTGCATGACAGGAACCGTCGCGGAACTTTTTGATCTCACCTTTTATGTCTTCTTTTTACCAGCTGTAGGCACTGATACACATTGATTAAAGATGTAACTTCTAAAAGTTCACCAAAGAATACAAACACATGGGGGAAAAAAATCACAAAAACAATGCAATCTATACTTATGCATCAATATTTATACTATCCTTTTCATTAAATATGTTGTGGGTGGGTGGGTGGGATGTGGGTTGGGCACAGCGCGCAGCCATTGCCCTTGTGATTTGGGCTCTTTGAAGGGAAAGCACAGCTTGATGCAGTGCATGCAGCGTACGCCGCATGCCACGCACAGGCACACACACACAAACATGCATGAGCGCCCCACACACAGCCATTCCCACCCCTATCCCATCCTCAAACTCTGCCCAAAATCCCACAACCTTGTCCTCCCTTGTTCCATCCCACCCTTGTTGCATGGCTCCCGGGGATAAAGTTATTCTAGATTAATTTATAGATTTAAGCTTGAAATGTCATGGAGCTAGCAAGCAGTGCAAAGGTCAAAGGTGTGGTCTCCATTTAGAATAAAGGGAACACAGAAACCTTTCCAAGAACAGGCTAATAATAGGACGAGTTTGACAAGTATGTGCTTCATGGAAACATGAAAGATCAACATCAGTAGATGAAAAGGTTCCAGGAGAAAGTTTTTTTTTTTTTTTTATCCCTCACACAACGTCTCACCCTTATAGGGAATTTTCACAACCAAAAGGAGTAATGTGAGGAGGGAAAACTGGGCTCCCTGAAGTTGAACTCTTTGTTATGCTGTTCATGTTGCGGTGGATTCACAACAGATAATAAGGCAGTGAGTGAATGAGCTGCGACTGGTGACAAATTAGTTTCCTCCCATTTCAACGCAAATTTGGCAGAAGAAAAACACTGATTAACTGATAGTACAATGCTGAATAAACTGTACCTCACCTCTTCCTTCCTAATCTCTCTACAAAGAGCAAATTATGGAAAACAATAGTTGGCAGTGCGTATGTTTGCGCGCAGACAAATGGAACAGGTTACAAATAATTCTGGATGCATCACTGCATGAAAATTGCCTTAAACATGTATCAACATGTTTTGTTTTTTTTCTCCCCACTTGAAGTTTAGATTTATGACATGGCCAGGAGGAACCTTTTTACAAGTAGAAATCACTCCCTGTCAAGTCAAAAATGTTCTCGTTCTGGATCAGTTGTTCTTTTGTTCTCAGATCATCTTTGATATGTACACAGAGAGAAGCAAAGAAAAAGTTTGTCTATTTGGAGTAAACCTGCATGGGAAACACTGGGCAGATACACCTCGTGGTTCAAACCACTGTGGTGACTCTCCCCAGAACAAGCCCTGTAATTTGGGACAGATGTGGGGGCAGTTTTTAAAATAAAAGTTTAGCGTTGCTCCGAAGCCAAGTCCTGTGGTCTGTCTCACTTGGCAAACAATCTGCGTCCAAAAGAATGAATTTCTTTTTTGGCCTTTGCTAGTTTTTCTATTAGCATGTTACTCTAAGGGCCTGATTTACTAAGATCTCAAATAAAGGGTACTAAATTACGTGTTTTTTCCAAAAGTTTGCACATTAACTTTGCACCCGTTTTGCAAGTGATTTACTAAGAGTAATTACATCTTTAATGTCCTGTGCAAATCGCTGTATTTAAATGAGGTTTGTGTGTGTTAAAGTGATTCCAGCCATGAAAAATACAGAACGACTGCAAAAGGAAAAGGAAATCTGATTCCATTGAAATTAATAAATGTAATTATAACAAGAACAAAACACTATATAGGAGATTATCAGTGAGGAAGTCAATGCAATGGGAAAAAAAAAAGATTAATTGATGAAATTATGAGTAGATGGCAAGATATTAAGCGAAAACATATGGCTTATAATAAAACATCGGCAAATAAAACAGGAGGAACGATGGATGAGATCCTCTAACAAACACCGATCAGCAGGTCCAGCTCTTTCTGTGATGAGCAGGTGAATTAGTTTCATTCAGTGTCTCACGAGTGCTCGTGAACCTTATGAAGCTACCTATGAATTCTGCGGGACACATTCAGGACCCGTGACAGCACACCTGAATAACAGGACTGGGTGGGATATCCAAGCAGCGATACGCTGGAACGACCCAGAGGCAGGAAAATGCTAAGTCTGAAGAAGTATTTTTAATTGCTGGTATTTCGTGGCTCCTCCTTGTTGTTGGCTGTCAATCATCATTCAATTCATTCAATAACTCAGAAATGTCATCACTGGACAGACGAAATGTCTGAATAATTTCTGCCTCTGTCATCTCAAAAGTTTTTCCACCGGTCTCTACGTATTCTTTAGTTTCTCTGCGTCTCCTTCTCACCACAATAAGAGCAGCCGTCTCTCCTGATGTGTGCATCAGATTAATAGGTTCCTTTCAGTCATACTAAAATGCACACCAATCACTTCTCCTATTTCTACTTTCAGATTTAGTAAATATCATTGCGGGTGCTAAATTAATGTATTTGCATTTCCCTCCCAGTATTTTGCACCTTCAGGTAGAAATGCTCAATATCGCATATGCATTCAGGCCAACATGCAAAATGGACAATGTGTGTTAAATAGCACATTTGAAAGATGCAATCCTCACTGCACGTCGTTAGTAGATCTGCTTGGACCTTTTTTTGCAGGTGGTGTAAAATTTGCATGTGATTTTACACACGCAAACCTTGAGTAAATCAGGCCCTAAGAATATTGACAGATGCCAAATTTGAAGCATACTGTAAATGGAGTACAAATTCACCCATTCTCTCACTGCGTTATCCAAAATTATTGCATAGTTAGTGGAAATCAGAAGATTGTAACTCAGAAAAATGTCATAAGAAACGTAAAACATTAGAAAAAGAGCTTTCTCTTCTACAACCAAAGCATGGCAGTCACATGCACTGATAAACACAATCATAAACATATGTTCAGGTTCTAACCGCAGTATGCGACTGACACATTGAGGATAAACACCTAGCTACATGTTTGTTAAGCACTGCTACCTTCAGATCCCTTATATATGCCTGTTCAGTGTGTCTGTATTCATTTTGTCTTCAGACCTCTTCAGAGACACCATGAGGCTGTTTGCAGTCAAACACTGGGGTGATAGGGTCGTGGAAACTCACCATGCCCACTATCCAGAAATTCAGTGATGATGGCAGCGCTGCAGGGAGACCAGGGGCTGGTGCGGTTGATCTGAATGAGCGTGGGAGACATCATGTGGTTGTCTTGTAGTTTACCAAACACGTCCTCGCAGGCCCTCACGTTGTCGTGTGGCATGTTGAACACATGGCCTGTCGAGAGGGAGAAAGATGTCAGAGGATACATAGATTCATTTATCTGTGACAATGCATATGCGAACACGATGGAAATCATTACGGTACTAATGTGCATTGAATGAAGGATGGTCTTGACTGGTCATACCAAGCTCATGAGCAGTGGTGAAGGCTGAAGGCAGGCCGTCGTCTTCGATCACAGAGCAGCTCCTCTTGGGGTCGCACATGGTGCCGACATCTGCCATGCCAAGAGTGTCACAGGTGGAGGCTCCACAAAGGTCCTGGACAAAAACATTTACATGTCTCAGATCAAAAGTAAAAGCAGGTGAACATGGCATTTAAACCTGCAGTGACAGATTATTCGTTCACTTGACGGCACATATCACGTTTTATGTTGAGTTGGAAAACTTGTTAGCAACCAGTTGCTTATTTGCACAGCCAGCAGTTATGGAGCATCGTTATCACGTATTACCTGTTGAATGAGAGTCTAATATTCGCTGTCTATTAGATCTGTCATTGGTCGACATACGGTGTTTGTCTCTTGGGTTGCTAAATACGCCACTATATTCCCTCGTTATTCGCTAAATGTGTGTGTTTGCTGTGCAGTGCTGAGGAACAAAGTGTGCAGGGTGTTTTTAAAGCCTTTTCACTGAAAAGCTGCCTGCTGCAGCCAAAAGTGATGCTATGAGAGCAATGGGAGTGAGCCAAAAAATTGTGGGCTGGTCAGCTAAACAGCATGGTGAGCTGAAACACATTATAAACCTCCATAAAGCACTGAGCTGCAGATACATTCGATGATTCTCTTTAGGTTCACTACGAACGATTCCTTTCACATTGTTTGGCATTTGGTAAAACATTTTTTTTTTTAAATACCTGCATTAAAGGTTATTTTCAAGTTTATTACAATCTAGTCACCATTTTGATAGATTTGAGCATCATTTCTATCCATTATTATAATGTTATACTCATCTAGAGATTCCCTGTGTTCTGTGGATAAGGTAACATTGACGTTTAATGAGGCTGAAATCTTGGTATTTCAGGTCAAACTACTTTATTTGGAGGTAAAAAAAAAAAACACCACAGAAAAACTGAAGACAGTCCTTGACTGCACAGAGAAACTGTGTGCCCTCAGTTATAGTGTGTGCAACAGACGGTTTGGATTATAATTTTATCATTGGTCTCTGTTTTTCTCTTGCAGACTGGAGTTTGTTTGAAACCTGTCTGCTACTTTTCCTGATTCTTGCCCTGTCTGGCTTTTTGTAGTGATGTCACCTTGTTCCCTAACCTCAGCAATTAATTTGTCTGACTATAATGGTATTTTACCAGCAAAAAAAACGCCCAATTTACCAAAGTAAGATTATTAAAACATCCTTCATGTTGTCCTGGTGTCATTGCAGTAAGATTTGTTTTCTAGAGATTTTAAGCAAAGTTCTCCACCACCCAGTCTTTAAATCTTTTTAGAGGGCACTAGTGTTTAGAGCACACCTTCTTCTATGAGGTAATGTAACTGTCCCCAACCATAACATTTCCATGCCAGAGCAGAGTTTCCAGATGACCTATTTCTCTACCACAGGGTTTTAAAACCCAATCTTAGCGAGCATCCATTTGGATCTGAACCTCCTAATCACAGGACAACTCCGGCAGCAGCCGCCCATCTGCCCGGTCCCTAAACACCACTGTGTCTATATAGCCAGAAACACAGAAAACCAGCGGCGGTTAGCTATTACAGATAGAGCACAGCGCTGGTTTAATGTCACACAGCCCCTCCAATCCTCCGCTGCACTGAATGTAACCATAAAACATAGGGGCCAAGTGAAGACCTCGAGTGCTATGACAAATCATTCCTAGAATAAACCACAAAACCACAGTTGTTGGCCAGTGCAAATGTAGTCCAGATGTGCTCATGTGCGCAGACGACATCTGAACTTTTGGGCCATTTGAGTAAAAAAAAATAAGAACAGCAAGACGAACAGGGGAGAAGAAACAGCCGTGACTATGTGTTCTTTGCCATGACCTACTTCGCACATCTGTCGGCTACCTTTGCATTTTTTGGTGTTTCTGCCATTCAAAAACACCTCAGCAAAGAAATATGTCCATTTTATTTTGTGTACCGATTTCCATTATTCACCTTTTGTGCTTTGGAGGCACCATTTAAAAGTACTGCCTTGAGTTTTTGGTCTGATTTCAGCAGTATCACAGACAGGGTTGATGACATCCGGACATACTTGGGTGAATTCCTTTTTTTCTCAGCCCATTATTTATCATATAAGTAAAGACAAACAAGATATGAGCTGAAGTACAACCACCTCCTCTCTCCCAGGGGAATCACGCATTTCAACAGATTTACAGTCAGATTTAATCTTTTGGCAGCGTCTCATACAATAAACATTCTGTGTAACTTAATGAACCGAGTAAACTTGCAACATTCTTTACACAACTAATCATGCTGACTGTAGAGTTTAAAGACGACCACAGCTGCCTCTGGACAACACCGAGTTGGTCTTCATAAAACCTAGAAAATTACTCTGGGCTGGTAAACAGCAGACAATGGATGGGCACTTAAGGCCCATTGTAAGCAGTGGTAAACCAGAACAAATACGCTGACTGTGTCACCATGTCATGTATTCACAGGGTTGTCTAAATCTTTTACCTTTCCTGATTAGCTGAGTGGAAAGCGCTATTACCAGAAGACGTGTGCAGAAGCCTTGAGTATCTTGAGTCTGGGAGGCTTGGGAATGCATGCTAAAAACCTAAATGACAAAAGGTTTGACACAAAATATTTGTCAGTCAGTCTTAGATAAACAAGACCTGACCCTATCACACCTGAGTGCGGAATACACCCCTCAGTCCACTACAGGATACTGTGTCAGTGTCACGTTTTGCAGCCCATAAGTGTAGAAAAAGCTTCCTCACAGACTTAAACCCTGATCTCCTCGGTGAAAGTCCCGAGGACACTATGCTCCGCCTATCGATAACGAAAACTTGACTGCACCACTGGCTTGTCAATGAAACAGACACGCCTCCAAATTTACCGCTTTTTGAGTCCTAATATCTAATTAATGATGGGATTATTTTCAGATAGACTACCAGAAAACCTACAAGAAGAAGGGACTTTAGGAAATAACACATAAATGACTTGTGGAAAAATTGTATTGACTATGTAAGTTGAATGGGAGTTTGGAGCCAGAGCCCTTTTTGGAGCCAATCTCTAGTGGCCCTCGGAGGTATTTCACTTTATGAAACTTCTACATTGGCCTCACATTTCAGACATGAAAGCTAAGTCCACTTTTACATACGGTCTAGGGCCTAGGCGAGGTAAAACGGGACACTGACAAGGTATCCTCTAATGGACTGATGGGTGTATTACATGGTTTGATAACTTACTGGGCTGCAATTTTACATGCAATTTCATGATATTTACCACTGTCATAGAGTACTGAGCCATAGAAATGCTGAAAGCTTGGATGTTTAATGTTAGTAAGCCAAAAAATATTTTCTGTGGTGCTTTCTAAGGGAGAGATCATTCTGATTGATTCAATATTATGGAATTGACAGTAAGAGGTAAAGTGGCCCTGAATGCTGTAGGTTCCTGTTGTTGTTTCTAAACAGGTTTGGTTTGATGGATGGTGCTATATGAGATGTTAATGCACTACTTAAAGTTGATCACTTTTTTGTTGTTGTTGTATACTTTGAATGCTGTGTACAGCGTGACAGTATTTACCTATTCATGGCCATTCTGTTTTTCTTGCACAATTTATGCAAATAATTCCATCTGCAAGAATCTGTTTTTCCACACATACGGGTTGGGGCCAAGACATTTTCTTTGTTTGACTCTTTCTGGTAAATGTGGCTTTTTCTGCAAAACAATTCTTGTTACAGTTTGTCAAACCTCAGATTTAAGTACATTAGGTCACTCATTTCGTGGAATTTGTTAACTAAAGCAGTGACGGAATCCCTTGACGCCTGTCTTTCCGCTTTATATAGCAGATGAAATCCACATGACTCACAGTGGGCAGGTCCAATATAGTTGAATGGGGTCGACTAACCTGGCTGCAGAGTCTATTACCTCAACTTTGCACGTGGAGCAGAAACCTGGATTCTGCATTTGAAATACTTTTTATGGAAAATACTGACAGTCTTTGTGGTGCTTTAAACTGGAAAAGCACAACCCTGACAGCAAAAAGAATGAATGACAGAGGAAGTGTATGACAGACTGTAACTGTGCAGCACTGACCCCCTGGAGCGGCTTGTTTCAGACTTGAAGCGAGCAGGTGGAGCAAAAACAAGAACTGACATACATAGAAGACCCCACCACCACCGCCACCACCACGCCCCTCAGTCCCTCCATCCTCCTCCCTTCGGGGGCCTGTTTAATGAGGAGCAGGCAAGGTGGTGGGTTGGGCTGGAAAACCCACAACTGGAGGAGGATGGCTGAGAAAAAAGACACTTCTGACTATAGTTCATCCCTGAGGGCACTGGCTCTCGTTAAAATTGATGCAGTTTCAAGTATAACATAATTCTTTTTTGTGGCCTGATACCATAATGTACAAAGTCATGTTGGTGATATTAGTAACTCACCTTATGTCACTTTTGGCTCTTTAATTCCAATGAGGAGGCTTTAAGACAATACCCTTTGACTGGAGACTGAACATTGCTTAAACAGTATCTTTTTCAGCAACTAAATATGCATCTGCTGGCTTAAGTTATCAACTTAATTTTATCATTCTGAACAATGACTTCATTTCTGACCATGTGTCATCTGCTAAATATTTGGGAGTGCATTGAGAAGCATGGAGGTGGATTCCAAGTCTGTAAAACTACTCTCTGAGGATCCACAAAGAACAATCAAAACTAGAGCTCTGTTCAGCTCAAGTAATTTCCTTTGTGACCCACCCTCAGTGTCAAAGCTGCATGCTGTTGGTGGACTGAGTGAGTGCTTCATGAGTTCAGCAGAGGTGGAGAGTGTGTTTCCAGAGCAAGCCAATTAACTGACAGCAGGAGTTTCTGAGGGGAAGCCTCTCATGTAAAGTATACAGTATACCTGCTATTTTCCAAAGTCATGCAAACATACACATAGTTTCTATGGATGTTGTATTTTCCTCCTCCTAATTATTTTTAATAAGGTGACACAAAAAACATATTTGCGCATTTCTGTGCGTAATTGCGCTTACCAGCTCATTCTCTCCTTTGCTGTTACCCCAAATCCCTGTGACGTGAGCTCTAATAAAGTTGTTTTTACCTGTCTAGTGAAAAGAATAGCTGTGTCCCAGTAATCTGGATGCTTGTCGCTGTTTTTGTTCATCTTCTTTTGCCAAGTGCAAAAGTTCCGCAGCGTCATGGCTGCGTTCCCGGACACCTTGGGCCCTTTGTCCTCCTCGGATATGATCAGGATCTTTACAACTACAATGCTGATAGAGTTAAGAATGCTTGGGTGTCTGTACAGCCTCGCTGCCACTGACATCAGTGTCAAGATGTAGTGCTTTAGGTCATCTCCATGGAACTGCGCCATGGACTCGTCCGCCACCACGAGCGTCTCCACGTATCTGGGGACCGAGGCGAATCTTTTGGCTCTCCCCATCCTCTTCAGCATCGTTTCGGTCACATTATCGTAGTCTGCCAGTTGCTTGTATTTCTCCAAGGACTGTGCAACCTGGAGGCTTATGTCGCTGTCCACTGCGCACCTAGAGGTTGAGTTGAGCTTCAGGTTATTGCTGGTTCTGCGCCGGATGACGTGCACACTCTCTGCGCTTCTGGTGTCATTCTCTGCCGGGCTGATGAAATATTCCCAGCCTTGGTAGCCAAACGCACCGTGTAAACCCTTACAGAGACTTAAAGCAGCATATGAATATCGGTCAGCGTTCACATATCCGGAGTAAAAACACCGGCTCAGGTCAGTGGTCACATCGGTGTTCGGAAGCCACACTGCGTCTTGGTTAGAAATGGAAGGGGCAATGAAATTAGAGTCTTGGTGTAAATCGATGACTAATTCCAGCTGGAAAGCTCGAATTTTTAGGACACATTTTCCATTTAGGAAATCCACGTCGTTGTCAAAATCCCTCTTGTCATCGTTATCCAATCTAACCGGGAAGCAAAGTTCACTTTCCATGCAACGAACAAGCTTTAAGAGTGAGACCACAAAGTAGAGGAGAAAAGTTGTTCTGATCAACATGACGATGTTTGCATTCAACAAAGAATGCAATGACCAACAGAGACAATGAAACGAAATTGAATCCGCAAGCTCAGTGGAAGCGATGAGAGCCACAGATCAGGATGAAGAGCATAATCCAAAACGCACGATTTCTAAAACAATGCAGGTCGTACGAGTCCACTCAGAGAAAACTCCTTCTGGTCATGACCCACTCCCATCTTCCACCTGCGTATGCTGAGTCTACTGCTGCCTTCTGTGGACTTCATGCATGTTCGTCATGCGTAAAAATATGGAAACACAATCTTCTTTTACGGGGGAAGTCTTTGGAGGCGCTCATTGGATGCGCGTTTCAGCCACCACTTGAAACTCACTGCTCTGCTCTGAGACCCTGCCTGACAGCACAGAACCTTTATCAAGTCAATACTGAATAGACACTTTTGGCCACATGGAGAAGATAAAATTATTAACAGGATGATTTTTAATCTCACACAAAGCATTTAATAGCAGAAATATATCCTCCCTGCTTAAAAGATAAAAAGGAACGATGCAGCAACTTAGATGAAACATCAGTGTGCAGCAGGAGTATAACAGAAATGTATGTTAAAGTACATAAATATCACACAAGTCACTATAATATTGCATCTGAAGTACCTGAGAACAGTAGACGGCCACAGGGATTCCTAATCAGCTCTCATGTCAGCTCAGTTTCGCTGTGTGAATCACACACGACATCTGGTGGACAACAAAATAACTGGGAGAGTGTAGCCTGTAATTACAGGCAGATAAATGCTGCAGTGTAAAGTGCGCAGCAGTGGAGGTGACTTACGTATATTTGCTGAAGTACTGTCGTTTGGTACAATTTAGAAGTACTTTTTGTTTTTTGTTTTTTTAATCATTTTTATAGTTAGCACTCCACAAGACAATACCGAGGGATCTATGGTGTTCCCCGTTGATTAAAATTATTTTTACACATAGGTAATATTGATTTGGTATTGACTAAACTTCCTAACTCCATATAAATTAGACTACAACGAAACATGTTGAGCAGCATAAACCAGCCTACTTAATTCCCCTCTTTAGACGGCCTATTGTTATAACTCTCATAACTTTCATTTTCATCAAATGCATAATAATAATAATAATAATAATAATAATATGACTGTCTGGCATAATACGTTTTTTAAAATGCAACTTTCACTTTCTTTTTTTTAAATGCATGACAACAATATATTTGCACCTAAAACATTCCTTAGATACAGACTATATTATAGGCTTCCTCCAGCACTGGTGCACAGGTTGACTGAGAGGGACCCAGAAAGGTAAAACGGAATGAAATCAATTTATAGCCTACCTTGTGTAGTAGGTGGTTCAAGCAGCCTGTAGCTGGCTATGAGCACATAAAACAGTGGTGCAATACTAGCCACGTTCTTTTTTTTTTTTTTTCATTATTATTTTCTATTTAATTGTAATACTTTTGTGCGTTTTTAAATTATTTTATCGTCCAGAGATAGGTGCACAGCAGACTCAATGGCGCTGGTGCGCAGGGACTCTTCAGATGACGTCACTCTCCTCCAGCCGCCCGTCTGCTTGTTTTCCTTTCTGCAGCTCGTTGTCAGGAACGCAACAGCCGTTGCTAGGCTAAGGACCCCTGCGTACGTGCTGTCCAGTGAAAAGCCGGTTTTGACTTTCGTATTACAAAGTAAAGAAAGATTAAAAATAACTGTTTTGTTGTTAAAATAGGCTATTCAAAGGCCACTCTTACAAATACTGAGTATATATGTATGGCGAGTCAAACTTTACTTTGTCTTCTGTTACTTTTGTAAATTGGCAGTTAATCTTGCCAGCATTTCGTCGTATTGTTTTGTTACCATACCCCCAAAAAGTAAGAGTAGTCCCTGCAGCTGTAAATTAACAAGAGCCAGAAAGCTACGAGCCATTACTTGTGAGTTGTAAAGTTACATTTTGTCGAGGTGAAACAGAGAGAGACAGGTTACCGATGCGAACAGGTTTTGAGTTCAGTTTGTGTCGGTTGCAGTTTGTCTGCCGCCGCTTCTCCTTGACATGAATTTGTACCACGTTTTGGAGCTGGTGGGGGAAGGCTCGTTTGGTCAAGTTTACAAGGGAAGGAAGAAATGTACGGGCCAGGTAAGCTTTGATACGAACATATTTGTGTTTTTCTATTTCTTAAACCACACCGTTTCACCCTGTGTCAACGTTTGTCCATCAGGTGGTGGCTTTAAAGTTCATGCCGAAGGTGGGTCGGTCTGAAAAGGAGCTGCGAAGTCTCAAGAGAGAAATTGAGATTATGAGGGGTCTTCAGCATCCAAACATTGTCCAGCTCTTTGATAGCTTCGAGACTGAAGCTGAGGTGTGTTTTCAATCTTGTTTAACAAACTCAAGAGTCTATTTTAGTTCACAGAAAGTTGCTGTTTCGTAGATTCTTTGATCTCCAAAACGTATCTGAGTTCATATTCCCTTATACGTTTGCCACAGGTTGTAGTTGTCACCGAGTATGCAGAGGGACAGTTGTTCCAGATTCTTGAGGATGACGGGAACTTGCCAGAGAGCCAGGTATTCACTGTTTTTACAATTAGGCCACACACTATCACAATTGTACATGATTCACATTGGACTCTTCCCTACTTTCAAGGTCCGGGAGATTGCCTGTCAGCTGGTCTCAGCTTTGTATTATTTACACTCCCATCGCATCCTTCATCGTGACATGAAACCGCAAAACATCCTGTTGGGAAAAAGTGGTGTGGTGAAACTGTGTGACTTTGGGTAGGTTGAATACATACAGCATGTTTTTCATAACCTAAAATTTCCTCGTGAATATGTACATTTCTGTAAAGCATTGCCTGCATCTGCCTGTGAGCCATCATTATAAAAGAGTAGGCATAATAATGTGTTTGCAGTACAGAAGAGACTTGATGTTCTCTGCATGTACATTGGCAAAAAAAAAAAAAAAAAAATCCAGTATTGTGCATCCCAAGTATTAATCATTTCCTAAAGCATAAATTGCATGATGTAATCTTGCTGTAGGTTTGCCAGAGCAATGAGCGTCTCCACCTTGGTGCTGACTTCTATCAAGGGAACGCCACTGTACATGTCTCCTGAGCTGGTAGAGGAGAAGCCGTATGACCACACAGCTGATCTCTGGTCTCTGGGCTGCATCCTTTATGAACTCCACACGGGGGCGCCTCCGTTCTACACTAACTCCATCTTCCACCTGGTGCAGCTCATCGTGAGAAACCCAATCAAGTGGCCGGACACGATGAGCAACACCTGCACGGTACAGTTACAGTTACAGTGGCGTTGCAGATGGGATTTCTAACGAGGCGAGCTGGTTGAACTTGAAGCCTTGTTGTTCCTTTGTATAACCAGGTGGCTACGAGCTGTGCCAGAGGGCAAGAGGGTTTTTAGAAATACTTGTTTTTTTATACGCCCCCAGTGCAAATCATTTTGACCAAATACTAAAAACAATTTTTTTAGTTTTTCAGTTTTTTCTTGGCTTAAAAGAAGTTAAATTAAAAAATACATCTCCCTATTGTCTTCAATCACAGCTATAACTCGGCTAAGGGGGTCAATAGAGACAAAGCGCAAAGTTTGCATATGTATGACAAACAAAATATTTTTGCTTGAGTCACAGTCATCTATATTATCATTATTATTATTGTCTAATATTTCCCTCAGAGTTTCCTGAAAGGCTTGTTGACCAAAGACCCTCAGAAACGGTTGTCATGGCCAGACCTCCTGCACCATCCCTTTGTTGCTGATGAGGTTTTAGGTGATGCCAAAAACGTAACATTTTAATGGAAACTTTCCAAATATGAATGGAATTCGTGTGTTTTTAGAATACTGCGCAGTTTGACTTTGATGGTTTTATTCCCATCGTGATGTGTCGACAGTGCTGTCAGACACAAGTGTTTTCAGCCCTCTGACGGTCACACCCAGCCCAGACATAGTGGCACTGAAACTGCAGCAAGTGGCAGAAAAGTCTGTGCCGAATTCTGGGGAGAGCAGATTACTGCGAAGGGCCAGGGAACATTGCGACAACAGAAAGAAACCAGTCAGCAGTGACAATGCCAAAGTGAGTCGTACATTGATATTTTTTTTTCTTTGTAAAATTGGGGAAATGGAAATCCATGTTTTGACCTGTTCTATGTATTTTAACAGAAGAAGAAGGATGGAATGGGAAGTGAAAGGGCGAACCCTGTGAAGGCTGCGGCGTCCCCGGGAGAGAGCGTCCCCAGCGTCAACACCACCAGTGATGTTTCTGTGACAACGGGCCAATTAGATCAAAATCCAAGCCTCAACCAAAACACTGCAGCCAGCACGAGATCGAAACACAGGTGTTGACAGAAGCTCAGTGTAGAGACGTAATATACTCACAAAACAGATTTCGGTCTGTGTTCACAGCTCTGACCCTTTTTCTCTGCAGGGGTCAGATCAGCAGAGACTACGAACTGCAATTTCCCTCTGTGGTGGTCGGGCCACGACAAGTGTGGCGATGCAAAGACGGGGAGGTCAGTGAACGTTGTTTTTCAAAGTGAAAAGAGGTTGTCAATTTAGAATATGTTTACTCTTTGTCAGTAGCGCATCTGCCTTGGAAACAAAGTAATTGTTTACCATCTAAAAAGAATTGTGCCTGACTGTATCTATACTGTCTTGTTCTTTCAGGATGTCGACTGTGAGGAGTATTGGGAGAATCTGGCGCTAGAAACAGATCCAAGCAGGCAGCAGAAAGAACTACTAGACTACAGTGCCATTATACCTCAGCTTAAATCCAAGATCCTGGTATTTAAAGCTCAGGTAATTCGGTACAATTTTCAACTGAGTATGAATTGATTTTTTTTCCCCAAAACAGTTTTGTATTCACTCTCTTTTTTTGTTTTGTTCAGCTCACAGGTGGTGTTGTAAAAGAAGTGCAGCAGATTCACCAACCACTGAAGGTCCTGCATAATCTGATACTGATGACTGACCTCGAGAAGTCGCACCACATCAGCTGTGAACTTGGACTACCCCGTGTCCTCTTTGACCTCATCCATGATATCGTAGAAAACCCAGATTTCATCAAGGTTACTGCTCATAAATGGAACAAAAGTCAACGATGCTCTAGTCCTGCAACTGTGTCTCTAACTTTTTTGTACATTTCCTCTTGCTCAGCAACAGTGGAGTGTGTCTGCTCTTGGAGTAATTATGACAGTGCTCATGGTCTACTGGGAGATGCACAATAACCAGATGGAAGAAGAACATAGGTTTGATCCTTCTTTTCTTCACTGAAGCTGATTTTGTTCATTTGTTGAATACTGCGTGTACAAGGACTGACTATCACACATCACAGTCAGGTAAATGCTGCAGCTCATCATTTGCTCTTATACTTTAGACTGGAAGACTTCATCAAGCCCTTCAACACAATTCTTAGTCAACCGGATCTCAGTCCTTTGGCAGTAAGTCCCTACTGAACCTGGTTTACAATAACTTTCGGCCATGCTTCACATGCCATCTATTTTGTGTCTCTAGCAATAGCTTTTTGCTGTACAGTAAACTGATCTGATGTGTGACACAGTTGATTTTTGGTATCTCTTTTTTTTTTTTTTTTTAGCCTCTGGCTGCCTCTGTTTTGTCTCTCTTCACACAATGTGACGTTGATGTCCAAGTTGATGTGGAGAATCTCGTGTCCTTTCTGAAAACTCTGTCCCTGGACTCATGTGAGGTACTAAATCACTGATAATTTGACAGTAAATCATAAAAGTTTTAAGTGATTTTCAATTGCCTGTGCTGTTTTTTTGTTGTTTGCATTGTCAGCCCCAAATTACACTCCCCTCCGGTTGGGGACTCTGTGATGGCCTCCTGTCTTTACTCCTACACGCACTATCTGAGGTCAGACTGCAACTAAATACATTTGCTTGAATTGATTTCAGAGACAGACCAGCACCTCATGTCTGTGCTCTGCCTCTTTCTTCTTTTTAACAGCATGAAAATGCCCCGGTATCTTCGTCTTTAAATCCAGTTCAGTTTCTGGATCTATGGAAAAATATCGGTACTTCATTAGCCAGCACAACACCAGACTTGGACTTCTGTTCCGCAAAGGGTAAATATAGGCCTCCTCTGAAACCCACTGTATTTAAAAACACTTTAAAGTGTTGGAAAAGTTGACTTTTTTATCTTTCATTTCAGGGCTGCATTCCTTCCTGTCTACTGTGCTGCTCGTCTTCACCAAGGATCCATACTCATGCATTCCCCTGTTTTCTGAAAGTAGATCCAAATCTGTAGACACTCTCGGCCGGCTGCTGGGCACCGACTGGTTTGTGTTCTGATTTACCTCCTGTTTCATTTGTACCACAAATCTGCAATGCCTGGCGCTAACAATAGCATTTTTTTTTTATACCCTGCAGCCTTCATTTGTTTCCCAAAGGCAGTCCCGGGAGACCTGAGGTGGATCTGAGTCACGACAGCTTATCCACATTGAGCTGCCAGTTGTTGTGTTTTCCATTTGCCCTGGACCTGCCGTCACACACCATGTCCATGATTCTCCAGCTGTATGACAGTTGTGGTATTGTTGCAAGCCTCCTGCAGGTTAGGGCCTTCCTGTGCTCCAATAAAGACCTCACTGACAAACATAATTCTCTGATGCAACGCAGGATAACTCTTGCACCAGGCTCTCGTCTGGCATGCACTACTGTACACTAATGTGTCTGTACTTTTGGGAGAGCGCTGTGTTTTTTGTTGTTGGTGGTTTGATGTGTGACGAGTTGTCTGCGTGATTTTGTTTTTCATGTTTTGGCAGGTAATTCAAACTCTCCCCCTTCCACTGCTCGAGCTGCCTCTCTCCCTGCTGAGCCGTTTGCTCTTGTGCGATCCCGAGCGCTCCGTTTCCCGCCTCAGAAAAGCTGCTCCTGGCTTTTTGTCACCGCCCCGGGACCTCCAGCTCGCTGCCCCCAGAGATCAGACTCCTCCAACCAGAACTGCCAGCTCTCTGCTCTCTGACCTGCTGCAGCTGGATGTTTTGTGGGACTCTGCCCTGGAGCTCCTAACTCTGTTTTCCCAAGTGGCCCGTTGTTCCTCTCCGCCTGCCTGCCCTCAGCTTCATGTGGAAGCCTCAGTGCTGCAGCAGGCGCTGACTCACTCTTATGACCAGATCAGGGGGGCCACATGCAGACTTCTGGGAAATGTGGATCCATTTGGGCCTGCTACATCAGACACCCTGCAGCCTGTCATTTTCAAAGGCATCATTGACTGTGCTCATGATTCTTGCATGCCTGTCCGGCGGATGGCTTGCAGGGCAGTGGGGAACTGGTTGGGATATATTGCGGCAAGATCGGGGTTTAAAATGTGCGGGTCCGATGGAAAGGGCAGCGACGTGACAGGGTGCGGAAAAAAGAACGAACAAAACAAGCACAAGAGTTCACATACTGAGACGGCAGGCGATTTGGAAACGATACCAGAGCAGAGAGTTGACGATGAGGAGGGGAGAAGATGGCTAGAGGAAGCCAGGAGGACGGCGGCAATGCTGGCATCTCTGACTACGGACCCCGATGCCGTCACACGTCGTCACTGTTGTGCAGCTCTGGGGAACCTGGTAAACATTGATGGCGCTGCACCCTTGTTGTTGGAGGAAGACGTGTGCAGCCTACTTCTGAGAGCTGCATGCACGGATTCCCATAATGCAGTGAGACAAGCTGCCATAGAAACTCTGTGCGTGTACAGCCGGCAGGATGCGTTACGTCAGGTAATGAAATGAACAGGTTATAGCAGGACAGATGACCGCATCACATTAAGTCTGTTGCTGGAACTTTTTATCAATGTTACATGTTTTAAATACAAAAGAAAAGAAAAAGAAAAAAAAAACAGTTCACACTTTTACTGCCCTTAAGGCTTCCCTTAATTACTGCATTGCTTTGAGCTTGTTGATCCTTTATATAAACGTGTTCACCGCATATACTTTCATGGGTCAGGAACATTATTTTGTCTCAATCACTTGTACATAAATATTTTCACAGGTTTCCCCTTCTTTTGCATTTATTTGAAGGTCCTGATGTCCCTGGATGCCAGTAAGAAACTTCTTGAGGCTTCCCAACACACCCCTTCACAGTGTGACTACCACCAGCTCATTGGACAGCTGTAAGTGGATCCACCACCTGAAATGATGGCGGATCAAAAAAATTGAAAAATAAACTTCTCCTTTCTTACTTTACTGTACTTTCTCCTGTCTTAAGCAATGTGTTAGAACACTACATAATAATAAAGTTAAAAAAAATCTATAAAAGGAATTGTAAAACAGTTTAATGTTTAATTTCATGAAGCCAATTCTAATTTCATAAGAAAAACAGGAGTACAAACTCCAGAGAAACGACAGTAGAATTTCTTTCTAATTAACAATTATTTTATTTTTTTGTTATAGCTTTTTGTCCTCTCCCAATATAAGGAACAGTCGTTAAAACAGAAACAAGTAAGTGGGGGAATTAACTTCTGCATTGGAAATATTTCTCCGCGCAGATTTCCGTTTAATTTTGGTTGTGTTCAGGTGTTGCGCACATTTCATAACTTAAATAGGCAATTTTTTTGGTTGGACCATATTTTAATAGACCATGTTGCCGTGTTGGCTTTCGTTTGTTGTAAAAAATTGTAAAGACCTTCGTGGTAAATCTCGAGATCGGCGTTTGTGGGTTATAGAAATAACACCGAGTTGATTTAACTGCCGCTGGCCACAGCAGATGGCGAACGGCATTTTCCGATGACAGGATGATTAATTATCTGTTCATTCCTTTTTATAAATTGTGTGATAATGCATTTCGCACCGTGACGGTGACTAAACACAAAGGAATCAATAATTATAGTAGTAAAAAAAAAGTTTTCCTGTCAGTAATTGGAACTAAAGCTGCCGGGTTGGAAACGAAAAGGAGCGCATGTCCGCGTCCATCAGGCCCTGAAGGAACTCTACTTTGCCTACAAAAAAAAAAATTCCATTTAAGTCATCCAAAAAGGATTACTTTATTTTCAGCCTCAATTATATTATATTATATTCTCTCATTATGTTGACAAAAATCATTTTTAACCAAGAGTCGGAAAGAAAACATCGGAAAAAAACCCCACAACGGGCCAAGTTTATGACACGCTTTATTTTCTAAAGGAAAATAAAAGTTGACATCACACAAAGGAAATATACATATATTATTAAATTACAAAGCGTCGGTATGTGCCGTCAGTACATATTTTTGGTTTTAATAATCGGAGTTGATAGTACACCGCAGGGGCTCAAACAACGTGACAAGAACCAAATAAATAACTGACCAGACACCAGCGCTTATATTCAAGATTGTCTTAAAATAAATATGCATAGAAAATAAAACTATCCTTGCAATAGGAATGTATAACAGTAACAGTGGTTGTTATTTGCTTCAACTAGCAACAGATGAATTGTAAAATAATTCAGCAGTATCCTCTTACACTAAAGTTTATGCTGCGAAAGCCTCAACAAACAATCTAATGTGATTTTTTTTTTTGTGTGTGTGTTAATTTTACAGAAAGAAATGGTTCACACACACTCCACTCCCTGAACATACAAAAGTTGTTACAAATTAGTGCAGATCAGCCAGAGGCCTAAAAAACGTATTGCCTTAACAAGCAGTTTAGAGAGAGAAAAAAAAAAATCCTCCACTTATTTCTGAAACCCTAAAATGTCTATTCCGGAGAGAGAGTACATTAATGCAAAGGCATGCAGAGGGAGGCTGCTAGAACTCCGCTACTTACAATATTTGTACATTTGGAAAAAACAATTCTTACATTAGGAAAACCTGTGTCAGTGAAATCTTTGCCATGAAAACTGAGTCTCCAAGTTATCTGATGTTTGTAGGACTGGAGGAGAAATCCTGAGCTGCAAAACAGATTGTACAAATTGCAATATAATTTCAAGAGAAGAAAACTTTACAGCCGCCACACAATTAAATGTCAGTTTAACATCCTCTAAAAATAATTGATGTTTTGGTCACAGAATATATAACTTGGTCATTATTTGCAACCATTATTAAAATAAAACAGCAATGGTTTGATTTGTTATATTAAAAAATAATGTAAATATCTGAAAAATTAAAACAAATGGAAATACAGAAGACAAAGTAATGTTTCGCGCAATTGCAGGGTAAAACGCTCAAAATGTACAAATTCCATTAACAGAGAAATATTTAGAGCGAAAGTCTGAAGTAACCTGAAATCAATCAAATGCTTTGTCACAAAAATAATAATAAAATTATACAATTGTTAGATTTCTGATCAACGTTTTTTTTTTTTTCCTCTTGTGTGTATCAGCGGTTCTTTCTTTAAAAGTCAATACATATTCAACAGTTCAAAATTTTCTCACCAATTGCCATGTTTGCTGTTGAAAGAAATTATTCGAGAAAACTATTTGATTTAAAAGATGTGTTCAAACTGAAACGTTGACACCAACAACACATTTGACAACAACTATTGAAAAGGGCGATACAGCAACCGCAAATAAAAAAATTAAAATAAAATAAAATAGAAAAAAAAAAACATCAAGTTCTATTGTTGACATCAATTTCAATGTAAGGCTGTTAAAAATATAAAACCTGCGTAATGAACATTACTTCTGCAGAAATAACCCTATTTCAATTAGTAGATTCCCAATGAGCGAGATTTACTAAAAAATGATTGTCATTTAAAGCATTGCAATGCCACAGTGCAGGCTCAAGTGATTTGAGTGTGAAAGCAATGGAAGCATTAGATAGTGTTGATTCACAATGTAAAAAATAATTCACATCAGCAACGCATGCATTTACACTCCTCGCCATGAAAAAAAAAAAATTCACATTCAATTCTGGACAAACTTAAAGACACAAAAAGCACCGCATTTCCCTGTTCGTCTCTCTTTGAGTGTACTTGCAGCAGGGTGGTGTTATGCTGATGTGTCCTGCTTGAGCCTTTGGCTACGGGCCTTGTAAACTTCAATCAGCAGGTCTTTAACATACTGGATTTCACGTTCTACGGACTCTGCCTTGTCCCGGAGCTCCCGGTTCCTCCCTTCAAGGCAATGCAGTTGTTCCTCCAAAGAATCCAGCTCCGCCCTCTTTCGCTGGCGATACCTGCATTAACCAAAACGGAGATTTAATTAAAGCTGCTCACTCGCGACATCGTGTCCACGCGCACATTTGATCAAGCAGAAACTGAAACGTACCTATGGGCGGCAGTTTTGTTCTGATCTCGCTTCTTTTGCTTGCGCTCCCCGCCTTCAGCTGGAATGAGGTCCTCTTCGTATTTCATAGCACAGTGGTCTTCCTTCAGCCTGCATGCTTGTCTGTGCCCTGAAGAGTCAAGGTTCAGACTCTCCCTAGCCATCAAAAGACACTCAGGGCCCTGATCCTCAAGGAAATTACAGTGTAAATCATGTTGAGCTATCTGGAGACTCTCTGTTTTCACCTGTTCGTTGATGTTGCCTAAGAAACTGTGATAGGCCTCGGACTGCGGCGTCGCTGGAAGATAACACCCTTCGCCGCTCCCGGTTTTCCAAGAAACGGTGGCTTTTGTCACCTCCACGCTCGCTTTCATGCTGCTCAGCAGCTCACTGGTGCTGGTGCCTCCGCTGACCTCCCTCATGCTATACATCAACAGATCCTCTTTCTTATGAGGGACATCAAGTGATCCACCGAAGCCAAATCCGCCACCAACAACCTTCGCACCACCTATCACATCTTGGGTGAAACAGCAATTCTTCTCTTCTTTGGCTAAAACGGCACATCGTCTGACCTCGACTGCACTACCCAGGCAGTAGCTTTTCCCTACCAGCTGCTCGTCCTCTACACAGCCGTAATTACCTGTAAGTGTCACAGCGGAGTTACCTGAGTTACTTCCTTTGGAGCTCAACAAACTGTTGTCATAGCCTTCGCTGAACCTCACACCATCAGGAACTCTTTTCCTACCACACCCACTGGGGCGACCGCAGCTGTACGGGGCGTGTCTTGGAATTTTGGATCGCCCAATGGGCCCGCCACAGATGCTCAGCAGGTCCAGTTCTCCGGTTGCCAGGGTAACAAGGAGTGGGCTGGATTCCGATTGGTTCGATGTAGAGTATGATGCGTAAGGCAGCTGACTGAACGGCTGAGGACCCGCCGGCAATGGACCCCTGTCGCATTTTCCCAGCCTCGGCCCTTTCTCCGGCAGTGGTTCAGACAGGAAGTAGTCCTCTAGCTGGGCAAGTTCCTCTTGCAGCAGAGAGGTCATGACCTCCAAGTCAGAGGGCACCTGGATATCATTCTGAAGGGGTGAAGGGGGAAGGGAGGCATTGGTGGAGGAGGGAGGGGAAGGAGGGTTTGGGAGGTACGAGGAGAAATCCACTTCTTCCGTCATCCAGTCAGTGAGACCATCACCTATCGAGGAGGGGAGAAAAACTGCATTCGTTACGAGCTGTTAAAAAAAAAAAAAAAAAAAAAAAAAAAAAACGTCCATGCAAGTATGAAAATAGCAGTAATCCTACAGGACACGTCGCAGTTCTCTAAAAGGCATAATCTGATCAACTACAGTAAATGCAAAGCAAAAAAAAAAATTTGTATAAAGTTGCAGCGTCTCGATATAACAGACGTAGCTAGTTTATTACTTACTGTTCAAGAAGGACGAATGTGGTGCAGTGCCGAGCCCACCTGAAATGGGGAAAAATATAAAAAAGTGTGCTCGCTGCAACTCACCAATTAAGTGCTGACTCTCCTCTGACACCTCCCCCCTGCACCCCTGTGATTGGCTGTGGTTAGCCTGTGGGTGAGAGAGAGCGAGGGGGTCTGCCGGGCAGACACGAAGACTCTTCCAAACAGGAGCTGATGTTGCCATCATTTTGTCTGTTGGTGCTTTGATTCAGTCCAAGTCCAAGCATATGCTGAGAGCAAGCAGGGTCTGACAGATGGGCCACAGAGAGCAGGGCTGGATGAGCATAATGAAACCTAGGGGGTAAACAGAAATAAGGATCAGAGATCTGTGGGACTTTAAAAAGATCCAGCAGTCGACTGATAGGATCAGAAATGTCAGCCTGTGCTGCCCTCAGCAAGTTTCCCAACATCACTCCGGTTTTTTTTTGTTTTGATTAGAGGGTACAATGAAGAAATCACCTGCGCCTCCTTGTGTGTATTTGAAGAATCCACAGTTTACTCTCATGAAGAAAGAGCTTCTAAAGGCCAACTACTGAAAAAGCACAATCAAAAACTTTTTTTTTAAAAAAAACCAAAAAACCCAACCCTCAGATTTAGTGATACACAAGTGGGAGCTGCGTCCTTTGGGCTTTGAACTGCCTCAACCAAATGCACTTGATGTCCTCGAAGCACGTGGGATTTAGGGACCAAGGGCCCAGCTGTTGACAAGTGGCACCACAGTAACAGCATGTCTCTTTAAGTGAGAGACACACCGATGGTTAAATCGGATTAACGCGGATCAGCTGCTTCTAATCGTCCTGTGTTGAAATTAATCACCACTGTTTGATCACTTGAGCAGTTTAGATTACAACACGAGATCAAATGAAAAGCAGCTGACAACAGAAAGTTTTAGGTGTGTTTATCTATTGTATCTCCGCCAGATAGCCTCCAGGAAATTCAAAACAGCTCCTCTTGATTGTTATCAAAGTCACCACAAACAGTTCGGGAACCAGCGTTAAATCTGAGCAAATAGTTTAAAATAAAAACAAATAATAATACCAAAAAAAAAGAAGTAAAAAGTGTAAAGAAACCCCACAACGAACAGAACACTCCGCATGTGACACACCAAACACAACCAAGTGATCACTGTAACAACACGGTACACTTGACAGCAGCAGTGTGGACAGAGAGGACAGAGAGGACAGAGAGAGTTGGACTTACTCCATTCTTGCAGAAAAAATGTAGAGCACTTGTGGGTGCGTTGCTGAAGCAAAGCACGTCTTTCTTTTCCTGGTCCGACAACTGAGCGCAATTAAAGAGCCATATTTCAGCTCGGAAAATCCGGGACAACGCAAAAACGACGAGATGTTGCTTTGTTGTGGTCGACCTGTAAACTGAGCAGCAGCGTAATTGTGACAAAGCATCAGTTCATTCACACCTAGCAACCAACTGCGTCACCAGGATATTAAACCGAGCTGCTCCGAGTAGATCCCTCCGCCCCTCCCTCCGCGGCCCGCCGAAGGACGTCCCGCACCCACCGCCGGGCTCCCTTCATACCAGCAGCGAGGTACTTGTGCCGCCTTGTTGCTTGATTTGAAAGTCATAGTTACAGCACGTTAACGCATTACCGATGGGATTTTGGTATAATTTCTCGCGTTGCTGTTGTAATACATTTTGTTTCACGTAGAAAATAACGCTGCTCGCGTTGATTAAGAAAAAAAATAAATAATAATAAACACAAAAAGCGAGAAATATATTATGAAAAGAAAGTTCAGCGGGCATTTTAAATATACAAAACAGTCATTTAATGAGAGGCGAATACAAACTCAGCGTCACAAATACAACTGAGCTGTGAAATTTCGAGGCGGAGGAGAAATAACAAGTTCGAGGCATGGCATTGTTTTTGTAGAGGGACTATTTGATTCACAACACACTTTGTTGTTTAGTCGAAGTCTTGTTGCATCTCCGTTGCATCAGTGGTCCGCGCTCACAGCGATTGGCTGCGCGGGCTCAAACTGTCGTCCTGTAATTGGTGGGACTCGGTTGCATGTGAAATATGATTGGTCGGTGGTAGGCAAGGCAAAGCATCACTGTGTTGTTATCTTTTTTTTTCTTTTTCCCCTTCCTCTTTCTCAGTGCAGACTGTGCACATGTTTCACGTAAACAAACCGGGTATGGAGATCGGTGCAGCAGTTGTTAAAGCTGAGGGCAGCTCTGATATTTGTCTTACGAACTCATTTATATATATTGTGGGAAAAGTAACAGCATCAGTGGTCATCAAGTCCTGGGTGGGAAAAGTCTTGACTGATTATACAGTTTAGAAAACGAATAATTAACTCTCAATGCATATTGTCACTGCAGGAATATAATCTCTTTATATAAATATTTTTCAATTACTCTATTGTAATCCTGCCAAATTAGTTTATTAGTTGTTTATTTAGGACCTGTCAGCTCATATGTCAACTGTCTGCACAGTTTCATTGGGGCAGACAGTGAACAACAGAAGATGAGTTATATACTCCGTATTGTTTTCCAGATATACTTTGAGAGTCCTTATTTTTGTGGCTACGGTAGAACCAAATGAAGTTACCGCTCATGACTATCGATAACACTTATGTGGGGGAATAAAGCTTTGTTTTTTTCTCCTCTCAGCAAATCCCGAAGCTGAGCAAAAGTGCTGTTCTCCTGTTGCTATAGCAATAGCGGACACTGCCCCCTATTTTAGACTTGTTTTCTGGTTGCTGTTGCCATGGGATTTGCATCTCTCTCTCTCTCTCTCTCTCTCTCTCTCTCTCTCTCTCTCTCTCTCTCTCTCTCTCTCTCTCTCTCCCCTCCCTCCCTCCCTCCCTCCCTCCCTACCTCCCTACCTCCCTCCTTACCTACTGTTTTCCTTCCACCTCACCTCTGTTTCTACACCCCTCCCTATCCAACCATTCCTCCATCTCATTTGCTGAGTTGCATCTCTGTGACAGTCTCATTTTGCCAAAACCAATAGGTTTATTTCCAGTTCTGCTGAATTTACATATTGACGGGCCACTAGTGTCTAGCCTGTAATAGATTTGTCCACTTAGAGGCTTGTCTGCGTTTCGAGTGGAAGTCTGAAAACATCCAAAATTGTATTGATTGCTCGTAATCACATTATTATTAGTGGCTGCAGAGGAGTTGTTTCCACACACAGATAAAGCGAACAGGGTCAGAAACTCTGTATCTGTAGATTATATTGAATTTGAGTAAAATGTCCCGTGCAGGACTCTTAACATTCGGTGTCCATCTTTAAAAATCGGACATTTAAAGGGACAGAGGAGCTATTCAGCAAAAAGCCCACCGTTTGGTTGCTGCCATATGAGCGCAGCTTTGAGAGATTTGTTGAAAGGCAGCCTGATGCAATCTAGATAAATGTGGTCGTAATGGAGAGCAGATTGAGATAGTAGTAGCTGGTGAAGTTGGCGGGTCTCCCAGGAAATCGCTGACTGCTCTCTCTGTCTGTATTAATTGGTCCACTGAGGGCTTCCTGTTTGCGCATCAGGAGAGAAATCCAAGGTGCTCCCTGTCACTGCATGGCTGCATTCCCCTGTCGTCTCCACTATTAAGTACAATTTCCTTTCATTTTCCTGTCATTATTTAGGAAGAGATGTAAAATGTGTTAATTACACAGCAAAGCACCTCAATCTTGCTTTCGATAGTCCGATGGGCTCAGTGTCAGAGCAAAACCTGGATGATATGACCGTTCCCAGTTGTTAAAACAACACTACCAAACTTTAACAAGCCATTTAGACGAACAACTTAGGATCACACTGGACGTCAGATATATCTGAGATGTACATTTTTTTTCTACAGCGAGACAAGCCTGTCCATCAGTTGATGCCCAGATTCATCGTCTGAATTTTGTGTGAGCCGAGAAGTCAAAAAAGTCCATGCTGCATGCCAAGTGCACGTATGGCACGTTAGTAAGGGTTACACCATCATTTCATCATCATCTCTCTCAGAATTTATTGTCCTCAACTTTTGCCCCTCTTTGAACATACGAAGAAAACATGGAATTCAGTTACGACTTGTGAATGGGAGCCTCTCAGAGGGGATTTGGGGATGTTTCTGTGTGTGTTCAGCCTGCTGATCACCTGCGTTTGTTTGTATGTTTGGCAGGAAAACAGGTAATCGAGTATCCCCCCCCCAAAAAAAAAAAGTGACGAGCATAATGTGATTTATATTCATGAATGTTGTTTCAACTAGGCTAAGTTTATTTGCAGTCACCCGTGACAGATCGTAACCAAGTCAGTCACAGGGTTGTTTATTTACTATTCCTCAAAGACTTCGTGGTAAATTAGAGGTGTTTGATGTAAAGGACTACAGCGTCTGTTTTGCCCTCCTTTGGGATCTCACAGCTTTTATCACTCCTTACTACCTCAAAAACTCCTGAAGGTATCCTGAACGGAGGCGTTCATGGCACACGAGGCTCAAACCATACTGACCTGGTGCGATAAAGTAAAACCCGTACCTGTAAAAGCTGACGTAAATAACAGCACGTCGATTGGTTGCCACATGTTTTGATCGTTTTGAAGGGGAAAAAAATTACAGATGAAGTGAGAAAAAAAACAGCAACATAAACAACAGAATCCCCGAGATGATAAAATGTTAGTTAAGTGCAACAGATTTTTGCTCAAATGTGTTCGCACATGACTTGTGATCTTCAAAATTTGAGCTCTTTAAGGGTCCCAAGTGGTTCCTCGGTGTCATTTCCAGCACTCAGGCCATGTGATGCTGCTCTGCAGAACCATTTAAACCCCAGAGGCTCGGCGTCTATCACCTCTGGAGCTTCACACAGCCGACAGTCATTCGGGCCGTGTGCTGCATGTGCTGCATGTGCTGTCCACTTATCAGAGCTTAGCTTTCACCAAACTTGTATTTTATTGACTCTGAACTTTAAATTCTGGATGTTAATTCAGTCAGTCATTTTAAAACTACTAGCTTTACAATATTATAATTCATGACTTCACTATCACATGAAGTTTGAGTCATGTGGGGGCTGCTTTCTATCAGAGAGACTTTATATTCATTTATCTGTAAATCTTAACTCCTAAACGTGCATGCAAACAAATACACAGAGGTTAAAGGTCAAAGCCATGATACTTCAACATGATCATGTAGTGGACAGAAGGATTCAAGTAGGGCAACATAAAGATAAAACAACCAGTCCTGTTCTAAATTGTTCTCTTTCTTTTCTATGTTGAAATATCATTATTTAAAAATCACTGAAGTTGTACAGTGTGACAGTCAATGAAATGAAAAGAAAAATATCCCACAGTGGGATGCAGTCATCGTATTCACTATGCATGTTTTTGTTGGCATCATTAGGTCAACGCTGGCACTTCTCCCCTCTGGATATTTTTCACACATCACTGTTATGCTCGGCGTGAAATCCGAACGCATTGTAGTTTAATGACTTGTATATTGTGCGCCGTATTTTGAATTAATGACTGTCGTTTTCCGTTCTCTTCACAGAGAGTGGAGATGATTTGTTGAAGGCAGTAAACATTGGGAGTGGAAGTTTGGATGGCGTATCAGATGCATTTAGTGAAATATGTTTTCATCTGCTGTGTGTGTGTGTGTGTGTGTGTGTGTGTTTTCTCGGAGGGGGAGCATGTTCGGGGCTGGGCAAGAGATTTTTCTCTTTAATCTCCCAAATTAATCTGAACTCATGTGGATATGAAAACTTATAAATTACAAATGCCTGCTCTGAAATGTTGTGAAGGGTGTGGGAGTGGAGGTCTCTGACAGGTGCTGCTGTAAACTTTCCCTCCGAGCTGAGAGATATCTCCATTTCGTCAGATTTTTTGAGCTTGTTTTCCGACAAGGTTAACATCTCCCATTAATATTGACAAAATCATGCGAGACCTTTGCTAATTCGCAGCCCGACTGTCTTATTTGTGCGATAAAGGCCCGGGGAAAGGGCCAGTCAGAGTGTGTAAAAAGTGAGACAAGATCACCCGGGGCTCATTAATATTTCACCAACAATAAGGGTGGGTGTCACTCATGCTCATCACCACGGTAATGAGCTCACACTGCCCGCTTAAAGATCTATTTATTATTCAGCTGGGCGCACCAGAGACTCAAAAGATCCTGAATGACACGATATGTGAAAATCTCTCCCAAGGTCAGAGAAGTGGTTGTTAGTGAAGCCGCAGATGGTGTGTGAGTTATAAGTGGGAGCCTTTAGCTGCGCTGAACTGAATATTAATTTTAATAAATATCGGGAAAGGTGTTTTTCACCTCAAAACAGGATGATAACAATTGATATTTCAAATGTTGAATCTAACTTGTCCCTGACAGTCACAAGTATCCTTCCACTGAATAATACAGACCAGTCATACATTATTATTAATCTGCACATGTGCCTCCTTTATAGTGATGGGATTTGAAGGACATGTGAAGAAAACACTTTGCGAATATATTTTTATTCTAAAAAGAACTTGTTTGTGGGAACTTGATGCGCACGGTTTCAAATTTCTCGATATTGAATCATGCATGTTAAGTTGCATGTAATTTCACTTCATGTTCTTTTTTTTTTTTTTCTGGGTGGCCCACCTAGTGCACATGAGCCATATAATTATTTCACTGCCCCAGAAACACACACACACACACACACACACACACAGCATGAGGTAGGATTTCAGAGTCTCTGGACCAAAGCTGAAGACAATCAGAGTTAACGAGCCAATTAACTCATTAAACCACTTGACTGTTCTTTTGTAAATAGACACATTTTAAAGGGAACACCTTTGTAATCTCAGCAGCTCATTAGGGTGCGAGAGATTATTTACATAAAGATGGTAATTAACAACTTGTTTGTGAGGAGCGCTAATTGAGGAAGCAAGAAATGGTTTGTAACTGAATGTATTCAGTTTAGCTAATTTGTCAGGAACAGACAAAACAAACCCATAAAATGCATCGTATATTTTTATTTATTAGATGTACATGGTATCTCTTAGAATATCATTATTATAGGACTATAATTTCTGATTTCTGTTAAAATGCTAATAGATTTTGTTTCTCATATATATGTAAAATACAGACACATTAATGTTATAGTATTTGCCTAAATGAAAAGCTTTTGGAACAATATATAAAGTGATATTAACATAAATCTAGCAAAATATTAAAAGTATTTGGCACCAAATGATGTTTAACATGACACTCTTAAAATGTTTTTGAGTAGCTGCTTACCTTTATAGTACTTTGAAATATTAAGAGACAATTTTTTAACTTGAGAAAAGTTACCAAACTCAAGGGAAAAAGTAGAAATGTATCAAAAAGGTTAGAGTGATAACACTGCATGCATAAATCGGCTTCAGAGGTGTAAACAGTTTGAGCTTGTGTAAAGTGTTCCTCCTGAAATCTCCAAAATATTAACAATACATTTTGGTAACAGAATGTGATTGATGTCGTCGAGAGCTCCCTTCTTAAATCCACTGCAGGCTGCTCAAACTCTTTTTTTTTTTTTTTAATTCTCATGGCTAAAAGATAAATACAACTCGTAAATTCTTTGAAAAGCACCTCTGTCCTGACGGAGCCCTCATTTGCTCGAAGGCATCGGGTTTTTTTTTTTTCTTTTTTTATGAGAGCCCCACATTATTCATCTCTTCAGATGTCCACGGGTTACACGGCGACTGGCGGTGTGCCGTTGATCTGGGAGCAGCTCAGGTTGTTCTCGCAGGTGTTCGGGCGCTCGCTCAGTCCCCGTCACCCTCCGAGTCGGTCGCCCGGCGGTCCCTCAGCTCATGAACTGCGTGTAGCCCTCTGCGCCCGTTACTATGACATCCATCCAGATCCTCATGGCCTCGGGGGACGGCGCCACCATGTAGTACAGGCGGTCGTGTGTTTTCACGCAGAAGGTCAGAGATGGGTTGGGGCTCTGGAGGATCACAGGAAGAGCGGGAGACTTTTTACACCGAAAACTCAAAGCAGCACCTGTTGCATATTTTCCCTCAGAGACATGTGTCAGAATAGAATATAACTGCTCAAACATAATTGGGTCCAGTAGTCTGTTTCTAATTGGAGGTTTGTATTAATGTAACGTCAACATCTCGCACTTTTATAAATTAAAGGTGAATACTTCAAATTCACAATTAAATAAATCTAATCTAATCTGGACTTCTTAATGTAACACTCAGTTTGGCAGCAGCAAACAGCCACCTGCCACACAGTTGACATAAAATATGTGGCTATAGAAATTTAGTTTTACTCCAAAATGAGTATATCGATAATTAAAAACACCCAACATATTTATCAACATCAAGTTTATATAGGCATTTGAAATTGTTCAGGACCTTCACATGTTTTTAAGTGACAACAGTTTGAGTGGAGAGTCATCTGTAATTTTTAAATATTGCATAAAATGTTTTGAAAACAGCCTTTTGGAATAAAACCCATCACATATTACTCCACTCACTCTAATTTAGAAATGATTATCATGCATGCAAAATATTTAAAAATAGTCCATGAAGTTCTGAATTGTAAGTAATGAAAAAGGAGTGTTTACCTTGGTGGCGCTGCGTAGGTGATCATAATAAACCTCTTCAATCGCCTGAAAGTAAATGAGCCCTTTCAGCTTGGTCTCATGCTTGTCTGAGAGGAGAAAAAGGAAATAAATATATTAAGATACATGACATTACATCTTGTACTGATGCAAGACCTCTGCCAGCCCAGGCACCAGACAGGAGCTAATCAGCCAGTGATGTAGGGATACATAATAACGGACTGATGGTAAAAACGTCTTTATTATTACCTGTAGACTACACTAGGTAGTTTCATTACAAAATAGATGTCATACTGTAATCTCTGGTGTCAAAACATAGGGCCTTATATTTACTTTTCTACCCTGAAATAGGAGCAAATAGAGAATCACGTGAGAGAACAAAACAAGTTGTACGTCTGCTTTTGCCCTTCCAGAGGGGATTTATAAAATGTTTCAGAAAAATAAAACAAAGATAAGATCAGTGCACTGAGTTAAAATGAGTATGGGGGAAGAATCAGGGAACATTAAAGTTAAATGAGATGATATCTTATTCAAGCTAAAATAGATTTTTTTTTTAAAAAAATTTATAAGAAACTACTGACATGAGACCTTTTCCCAAGAACGTGGCATCCCTTTAAAAACACCAACTGGTCCGATTTTGTTGCTTTCTTAATTGTTTTTTATGACTCTTAAATCTTGCGGTCATCTAGTCTCGGATATGTGTTGATTGTGTATTTGTCTCTGTTCTTTAAAAAAAAAAAAAAGATCTCAATCTCAGTAGGACTACTGATTAGGTGAAGTCTTAATCTCATAGATGTGTGTCATCCGCCATCATTTCATGATCAAGCTTTGGACATGTTCTGCCTTTTTTTTTTTTTTTTTTTTTTTTTTTTTTATTAACAAAGACTTGATTAAATACATTTCGATAAACCCATAATTGCCCTCAGGGTCGGAGCTTGCAATTCAGCAGTGAATAGCAGATATATTTAAATGGATGAGAATTGTTTGTCGTACCTTAATTGGATTACTTAAAAGAGGAAATATGTGTCTTTTATAATGCTGTTCCTAATCCTGTAAAACAGGGGAACAATAACGTAAATCTAAAAGGAGAAACCAGACACAAAAACAGGAAAAAGGTGTTAACTCTTTTTCCCCAGCGACACATACCCATGAATAGGTATGAGCGGCTCAGTATCGGAGTAAAAGTTAATTAAAAGTGCGAGTCTATTTCAAGCTATGCCTGAAGCCTTTACCATCCTATTAATCTGACTTGTTTTCTTCACTCGTACTTTCTGGATTGTCTCCGTAGTGTTTTCTTTCTTTTTTTGAAAAGCCTTTTTCCTGCTGGCGAGGTTGAGAATCTTTATAAATCTTAAAAAAAGAAGATCACCTTTGATCTTTGCATTGAACATTTCCCTTGAAGCAGGTCAGACCTTCTGTCCAGTTCTTCGGGTTTCTGTTTTGTAACCACGTGATACCTTTAAGCATTTTAAAATCACTTTATTCTGAAGAGTCTTGTGTTTTGTGTTTGGGTGAAACCTGCAGATGAAGCTCAGCAGATGCAGTCACTAACTGGGCTGATGGGTTTTTCTAGTTTAGGGCTGAACTTCAGGCATTTAAGAGTGAAAGAAGCTTTCTTCAAATAAGATCTGCTTAAAGAGTTTTTGAATTCCGGTCTTGTTCAAATAAACAGCGGTCTTTTCTTTTAGTCTCCTCCGTGTACACCGGCGCGCCCGGCTAAAAAACAAACATCAACCAACAATTAAAAGCAATCTTTTGAAATACGTCCGACGCTTTTTCTCGCCTTCCCTTTTCCATAAGTCAAATCTGCTTAGTAATGAGATAAATGTTTTTGAAATGTGAGTTTCGTTTTATTAGTCACGAACAAGCCAGGAGCTAGCCTCCTCCCCAAGAAAAACACATCTAGAGAAAGTATTGCATCTTATTTCATCATCGTCATCACCATCATCTTCGTCAGGAGTGAGGGGGTGAAAAGGCTAGGCAAGTGAGTGGAGAGAGGGGAGCAAAAAGAACAGGGGCGTCAGTAATGAAAATACACTCGGATTCTATTTTGAACCTGATTGTAAGCTAATGTCTAAAGAAACACTCGTGAATTATTCACAAAACTAACTGGGATCGTTTCCCATGCAGAGGACATTCGGACGGACGTGAATTAAAAACTGTCTTCAGTTTTAACACACAAAAACAGCGGGGGACAGTTCCTCTGAGGGTCACTCTGATCAGCTGCCAGATGAATAAACACTGGCTGGGACACAAGTCAGGTTTCACTGAAAAACAGCAAGCGAGCAAACAACCCTCAGACGAAGTTCAGCACGGCCGGTGGCCGAAACGGAATAAATCCGGCGCTGGTCTGGTGTACTGTACACTCAGGAACCTGAAGTTCACTGGTTTGATCACTTTAATCTGAACCAGTTTGTGTAAATGAGGCCAGAGGCTTAAAGCGGACAAGTCAAGTCAAGCCGAGCAGAACGCAAACGGATCCTTCTTATGAACTGCTTTTGGATTTTCTATACTTTCTCATACTGTGTTGTTGGAGTAGTAGTTAACAGAAGCTGTAACTTTTCGGCCTCAAAGGCATGACGGAGGAGGGAGGAGGGATGGAGGGAAGTTTTTTTTTTTTACTTATGTCGCTCTTTTAATGCTGTTTGTAAATTTGCAGGTTTTGAAATGTACTTTGGTAGACAGTTGTCTCAACATGTGACACAATGTTTTTCGTAAGCAGGATGTGTCTGCAGCTGAGACCGCAAAGCGCAGTCAACTGTCTTCCTACAGGCTCAGCCCTTCTACCACAGACAAGCTAGTTTAGTTATCTGCCACCTTAAAAAAAAGGAAAAGGAGTGTTGACAGAAACCCACAGAGACAGATAGACATAGAAAAACATACAATGATGAATTATAACAAGACATGCTGCATGTAGTCTGTTACCTCACTTTTCCCTCTCGAGTTTATAGACGCAACAAAAGACAATTGAAAGATGGCGTGAGAGAATTGGGAATCTAGATTGTTTAATGGCGCAACACTTACCTGGAACATTATGATTGTAATGAGGGTCTTTTGAGAGCAGAGGGAACAGAGGGTGTTTGAACCGTCCATCAGAAAATGGGACCGTACAAATAATTGTATACAGAGGGTGATACGTCATTCATTCTTTTTTAGCATTAAAAATATATATATTTTGGTGCCATTGTGGTAGCTCTATCTTTGTTGGATACTTCATTATGTGATGCACTGTTTTGTATTTCTGCTGTTTTGTCCATTTTGAGTGCCCGGTGTAATCAATCTGTTTTTATTTTTGCCTCCTGTGAGATTGAAACTGGTCGACTCTTCTTCTTTCTTTGCTCTGTTTTAGAGCGCCTGCGTGTTTTCCTTTCTCGGGTCAGTTTGTTAATCTTCAAGAGCAGCTTAAAGGGTGAAACTGCTTGTGTGAAACTGAGTGAGCTCCTGGCCTCTTCCTTTTTTTAAAATTATTATTATTTGCAAGTGTTTTACTTTAGTTATTTAATTTCTGTAGCGACACATCAATCAAACGATCATCATAAATTGGACGGCTGAGTTAAAGTCGAAGGATGGATTTGCTTTCAAAGTTCATCTTACCAACTCTGAACTGATAAGACCTGGTTGGTATTTTGTGTGTTGGAATGAACTGCAACACAATTTGAGGTCAGAGATAATCATTATACTCAAAGAGACTCTTTTCTTAAATCTGGTTTTGTGTGTGATATTCTCATCTTGAATACATTTGTCCTCAGGTCTCTATCAAAAGACTTGGGGGAAAAAAAAAAGAGGGTCAACTTACTGGTAGCCATGTAATTAAATAAATGTACCCTCATAACATAAAGAAAAATCATCGTTGTCATTCCTCACCCACGTAATAACTGAAGTTCCTCTTGAGACGGTCAAAAACGAACCAGCGTTTCTTCCACGACTTGATTTTGCCCCCCATCTTCACCAGGTGGCCCTTGCACATTTTCTCTGTGAGGATGACGAAGGGGCAGGTATCTATGTTGTGGCCGGAGGACTCCACGTGGGCGCGCAGGTCAAACTCCTCCTTACGGTTGGGCAGATAGCGCGTCATTGGACGGGCCTGTGGGGAAAACGTCTGATGTTGCTTTAATGCTTCTTACTGAGAGAAACCACGGGGATAATAAGCAGAGGGGTTTTCAGTCTCTTTATTCAAGTCGGCAACCTTCATGAACAAATTCTAAGTCCGGTCGGAAATGTTTCTCTGAACACTGACCAAGGAAATGACAGTATGTAAACATTTTCTTTCACAGTTGTTGTTTTTGTTCATTTCCTTTCAGTATATACATTCACAAGCTAAATATTAAGTGCGAGTCTATTCAATTTAAGTTTCTCCCTCTTGTTTTTTTGATGCTACTTCAAATTGTGGTGAATTAAACCCTTATTTGCCCACTTGGGCACATCAGGTATTTGTTAACAAAACACTGACGTAGAACTTAAAGCATACTTAAAACCCTTTTTCTTTTCTTTTTTCCCCATTAAAGGGTTTTTCTTATCCAAATCAATGTTATTGGATGCAGATTTGTGTTTTTGGGTTACACAACTTAAATGGACTTGACTTGAATGTGTTAGCACACAGGTGCCTGTTTACACATCCAGCAGACATGAGGCAACATTAGCATCATGTCCCTGTCCATCTGTTAAATCCACTATTAATGCTACTTTTAGCTATTTTGTTCTCTTTACCAGCTTCTGAGAGGAATATCTGGCTCTGAAGATGCCTCTGTGTTTTCTCGCTGTACTTGCTCTCCTTGTCTGTTTGCCATTACAGAGCTGGGTAGGTTGTGTACACCTTGTTTACCAGAGCTTTGTTATTATTTGCTTACTGAGCTGAGAGGAACTGCAGAGCCGGGGTATAACGGGCCATGTTCATGTTGTATTACACATGGCCATTTGATCTGTAGTTAATTTGAATTTATTGATTGTAGCAGCTTTAAATTTGACCCGAGAACAAAGTGTCAAGTGTTAATCTAACAATAGGCTGACCTTGGCGCATTTCTTATAGAGCACATTTGTTTACGATACCGGACGCTGGTAAACACAATTAGCCAGGATTAAAGCTTAAAATTATGAGTCTATTATATTTTTTGTAAACCCCCCCCTCTCCACCCCCGATAATTTTCTCTGTTCTGCCTCTCACTTTCTTCCCCCTCCCTTCCTTCCTCTCCCGTTCTCTCCCTTCCTTGACAATCTTTGATCTTCCCATATACCCAGCCTCTCTTTAGTGTCTCGTCTCTCATCCTCTCCCCCAAGTCCCCCTCCCCCTCTCCCCCCTCCCCTCCCATCCTCTCTCTTCTTCCCACCGCCCGTCTCCTCCTGCTGCTCCACTGACCTGGGAGAAGTGTTTCTCTCTCATCTTCACCTCCTCCTCCACCAGCCTCCGCCTGTGGGCCGTCTCGTCCTGAAGCCTCCTCTCGGCCTCCTCTCGCCTCCTCCGCTCCTCCTCCAACATCTGCCGCCGAGCCTGCACCTCCCTCTCCTGGGAGCGTCGGGACAGGAGAAAAGGGGAACAGATGGAGAGAAGAGAAGAAAAAATAATGGGGAAAAGGGAGACGGGGAGAATATGTTAATGGTAGGCAAATATTGCAATACAAAGCAAATGACTGTCAGAAGATGCACATGAGAATTGAAGTCCCAATCCAGGGTTTTGTAAAATATATCCCTTAAGTCTGTGTATGGAAGGGTAAGCTTTGCTGATGTAAAATGATCCTTTGCAGCTTTCAGATACTTACACACAGGTCTACTTTGTTTCAACATGAAGAAATAATACAAAGATAAACAAAATAATTACGACTTCATTTCACCACATCTCAAGTTCACTGATCACTTTGATCACTTTCATAGTTTTCACCTATTGAACAGGAGAAACCAAAGTTTTTGTAGTAACTCAGTTACAGTTTGTAGACTCGAGGTGGAAGTGGAATATTTGGTGATTATGTGATCATAACGCTATTGTTTCACAAAATCTGAAGTCCAAACCAATAATTTCATTCAAATTATCACTAAAAACGAACCAAATTTGTTTACTAGATTTGTTGGTTGGTCAGTTTGTTTCTCAATAGAGTTTTTAATATGTGTGAAAAGAGTTTTATTTTTGTGATGAAATGCTTTACACACAGTTTAAAAGTACTGAACATCACTGTGTTTATCTGATTACCATGCATTTGCCACATCATTACAAAGGAAAAAAACACCTGCAACTAATTTGTAATTTAAAAAAATATTTTCCACAAACATGATCATTGTGCAGATGGATTCCACGCCTTCTGAAAACGGCAGAAATAACATCACATAACAAAACAGTACAGTGTGTGTTATGCCAAAGATGAGGTGATAATTTCAGGTTTACCAACTAAAATTCAGGGCTGCAAATAATGATTGTTTTAATCCGTTTCATCAATTTACTAATTATTTCCTTGTCAGTTAATCATTTTGTTTCCAGAATGCTTTGAAAACAATTAAAAAAGCCCAAGAATTTGCATCTAAATTAATTGTTTTAGTTAAACAATAGTCCAAAACCCAAATATATTCAGGTTACTATAATATATGACACAGGAAAGCAGCAAGTGTTAACATTTGAAAAGCTGGAAATAAAAAAATGGTGTCAATTTTGCTTGAAAAACCCCGACAAAACCTAATTAATATTCTGTGGGTTGAATAATTGTGGCAGCGCTCTGATCTTGATAGAGACAAAGTTTTGGATGTGACGGGACACTGACCCGTTAGGACGGAGCCTTTCATGTGAAAGATCTGCAGGAGTATATGTAGGACTCACTCTGTTCTCAATCAGTCTGGCTTTCTCCTGCTGCGCTTCCTTCAACATCTTCTCCATCTCTTCTATCCTCTGGGCCTCCAACCCACAGGCACTACAACACACAGAGGGAGCATCTGATGACACGGTAGTCACAAGGCTTTGGATGAAAAAAAAAAAAAAAAAAAAAAAACGTGAGCACGCATGCCTGGAAACCAAAACACTGAAAACAGCAGGAGAGCAAGAGGCTTCTTCATTAACGGTAAACTTAACTTCATGAGATCACCGAAAACTTGAATGGGTTGGCATGGCAACAGCCAGTGTATCTAGCGGTCGCGTGAGCAGGCATGTAACAAAACATGTTGTCACGGGAACAAATCGCAATGACCCCTCTCCTGAGAGATGGGGCAGACTTGAGTGTTCCCATGGAAACAGAGCCAGCTGCTCATTTTCCAGTCTCTCACCTTTCTGGGGTACAGGCGGAGTTGCCGGTGGAGACGCTGGTCTCCATGCTGTCTGAGCTCTCCAGGCTCAGGGTGTCGTACGCCTGGTTGCCACTCGGTGGCGACTGGTGATGCAGGATGGAGTGATGGACTGTGGGAGATGGATCTGTGCAGGCAGATCGGGTGCAGAGTCAGCTGTCACAGACTAACATCGCCCTCTAGTGATGGTGCCAAGTCATTGCTGCTAGTTGATGCACTGAGAGCAGCAAGAGGCTAGTCTTCCTCCTTGTTACAGAATAAGTGAGAACAGCTGTGGAGTTTTGTCTGTTTAAAGTTATGTGGGCATATCAGTGGAAACCCTCCAGTGCGCTGCATGGATGTGACGAGACTGTGAGGGACTCTAGTACCTTTGCTCTGCAGAGCCAACGGCCTCCTGGAGTCCATGTCAAATGGGTTTGACATCTCTCTCAGCACCAACTGTAAGCCCTGAGAAACGCATGAAAAGCATCATGCTGTGAACTACTTTAACGTTTCGATTACGCTTCAGATGTGTGAAACTGACCTTGGTGGATGCATTTTTCTCATATGTGCCACCAGTGGAGTGTGACAGAGCTGAAGCGCTGCTCAGATGAGTGCTGGACGACCCCTGTCCAACCTCGCCTTCTGATTTGGACTTCAAAAGCTGAAAGGAGAAGACAGATTAGTCTTTTATTTCCAGAATTAAAGGTTGGATTTTAATGTCTGCTTCATGGCCTGCAAATTAACATCATTATAGTTTTTGTGGTTACAGTGACCGTTTTAATAGTTTGTGCTATTTTGGTATTTATCCTGACTTTTTAAAAGCTGTTGGGCAGCATGGAGGTTCACAGACTACCCCGACCTTTCTTGCCCACTAGAGGGCTTCCTAGTCATAAAAATACAGATAGTTGGGTGGCTCTCAGAAGATCCCCTCATGCTGACACTGTGCTGAGAGTACATCTGTATTGCTGTTCGTGCCCTCTAGTGAGTCACTAAAAACTGGCAACCAGGAGAGCATAAGTTTAATTTACCTGCCCGTGTCTGCGAGTGGAAAAAGACTTTGCAGGCAGTGGTGGAGGACATGACTGAGGGTCTCCAGCAGCCATGATGTCCTGGTACCAGCGCTCAAGATTAATAGGAGGCAATGCATTCCTGCTCAGCTCAACCTGGCTCTGAGGTGATGAAAAGCATCCAGCCAAAGAAAAAAAGGGAAGCAGCAGAGCAACAGCATCAGTAACAAAAGCAACAGGCTGGTGAACATGGGCCAGTCCCCGTGACAATACCAAGCTGGGACAGCATCACAGAAATTCAGAGGAGGGTTGCAATGTTGGGAAGACTGAACAAGTGGGCATTATTGAAGAGCAAACCTGTGCAGAGGGAAAGGAGGAAGGACCACATGCACTTGAGTGGCTTGAGAAGGCGGTTTCAGAGGAGGCAAGTTGGAATGATGGAAGAGAGGAGGAAGAGGAGTGGTCGACTCTCTGCATCCCAAAAATCTGGCTTAGCTGACTGACTGTGATGTAGTCCTTCACACAGACAGCCAACCAATACAGAAACAGTGAAAAACAACATACAAACAAACAGGGAGAGAGCAGAAAGTGGAAAAGACGGTAAAGAAGATGCAACTATAAGAAAAAATATTTGATGATATTGTCAATGTGCTTTGGTAGTTTAAATGTTTTAGTACATTGACAAGTCTGAGAAAGTTATCAGAAGGCAGAGAGGGCGTCTACCTCACATGGAAGAGCTGGAGCTACAGTGAGGGAGAGGCAGTGGAGAGCAGCAGGGGAAGAGGAGTGAGGCTGCATAGAAGCATTTCCATACATCCTAATGACATCAGACAGCCTGAGGTACTCCTGCATCGACAGCCAACAACACAGGGATAAGAAGGGCTGAAGACAGTGAACACAAGTCATTCAAAAGATTCACAAAGCAAACTTGAGGGCCTCTCGCTTTAAGATGAAACTGATGACGGGGACTTTAATCATCAAAACAAACATGAATATAGAGGAAGGCAGACACTTGAGCTCCTGAAATACACACTGCAAGCCTGCTGTTGTTTGTCAGTATTTGCTAACACACCATCATGCCTATTTCTATTGTCGAAGCATGGGATTTGGTTTTGGTTTTTGTTGAGATTTACCTCTTGTAGCCTGACAGGATATAGTTCAGGGGAGGGGATGTGAGAGGAGGAGAAGGAGGCAGAGGAGGGACAGGGGCTATGAGGAGGACCATCCACATAAAGAAGGTCAGGTTCGTTGATGTGAAGCAATTCCTGTTTAAAAAATTCACCTAAGTAAAAAAAAAAATCCACTTTTGCAGTAATTTTCTTCCAGCTCAGACACCACAGGTGGTTGCGACACGATGTCTCACATGTACCTGCTCACCTCTTTCGCGCCGCTGTTGGGCATTGGAAAGTTTCTCCCTCCTGTCAAGGTGTGGTACCTCTTCTCCAGGGCACACAGCCTGTCCTGCTCCTAAAAGGTGCAACCAACATGGACAAAAAGGTGTTTTTCTCAACCAGTCATAGCTGCCAGCATGTCTTGCATGGCTATATAAATGCAATTCACTGCAAAGTTGTGTAGGTTGATGAACAGTGTGAGGCTAACCTTGTGTAACAGCTGCAGAGTCACTTTCCTGTCCTTAGCCATCCCCTCACAGTCTTGAGATGCCTGTAACCCCAGCTGCTTCACCTGAGCCTCCAGAGCGGCCATCCTCTCCTGCGAATCAACAGTTTCTCAATGTCATGCTGACATATTATCTGATGCTGATGATCAGATTGTGCACAGGTGCGTGTTTTCTGCTGTACATGTATCCCCACCTTCCTCTTGGCTACGCTGCAGTGGTACTCGGCTCGCTCTTGGAGCAGCTGCAAGCTCTGAGCTTCTTTCTTCTCCTCTAGACTGCTCTCCTCCTCTAGCTGGCAGAACTCCAGCTCCTCAAACTGCTTGGTCCCAGACTCCAGAGCTTCAGCTTTCTGTCCACATACAGATATACATGCAGCTTATTCACACTGTTTGAAATTGGGGAAATATGAGTTATTATAGGATAAGGCTGGTTATATCCTATATTGTTCTTTTTGTTAACCAAATCCAATGAAAAGACCAAAAGCAATGATTACCTTGTCTTATTTGTTTAGCCAGAGCTTGATATATGTTATTCCCCTGGGTGATATTCATTCCATATGATAGACACAGGAACTATTTTTCATTTTGAGTCGATCCCACATGGTTGTCATAAAATGCAACTAGCACACATCAATCTGCAGTTGAAAACAGTCCCCAACGAATGCCCTGTATATTCCAGTGTAAGTAACGTTTGCTAAAAACTCCAGTGCACAGCTAACCTTTTCAAAAATGTAACCGTTACCTGCTTTGAAACATTTACAAGATGGTTCCTTTATATTGTTTTGGTCCTTTCATAGGATTTATTGACAATAAGAAATATATAAAACCACCAGACTTACAATTACTTAAAGTCTGACATATTTAATACCATCAAATCTAACAGTGCTCTGTCTAACAACATTAAGTTGGTGTGGGTGACATGGTAAAAAGCATGCAGATTTTTAGAGCAAAGCTGTTAATAACATCATGAATATTACTAATTGCATGTTATATTATTAAGCATCCAGAATGAGGGAACAGCAGTGATTAAGCAGCAGACTGAGACTGCTGCTGGAGTAGGAAATGCATTGCCTACTGTATAGTTACACTTACAAATGGCTTTGACATAATAAACCCTATATGTTTATATAATGAAGCGCAACAGCAGAAAACAGATTTATGAGTTGTTCTGAGGTGCTTCAAAACAGAGTCAGTGTTATGTCTGCGGCTGTTTCTGTGCAGATCATACAGCACTGTGGTTTAATATAACTCACTGTCGCCAGCCAGTGGGCTGCGTGAGAACACTGACCCTGCTGAGCTGCTCCTGTAACTGTTCCCTTAGAGACAAGGGGCACTTATCAAACTGCCTCTTCAGCTCACTGTACTCATTCCTCTGCTTTTCCAGGACCTTCCGCTCAGCCGACACACTAGCCCTCCCCTAAAAACACACAGAAACACACACACACACGTACACACAATTGTGTCCACATTCAGACACACATATCACGCCAGGGAGAAAAAAATAAAATCACGGACAACTCAAAATCCATGCAGTCAAGCTTTAAAGCTGACAGGCGGTCGATGCAGTTAAAGAAGTATTAGAGGAGGCAGAGGTTAGGTTAGGGGTTAGGGATTGCAACACTTCACACATTTGTTAATGTTAAAATGGGATAAAAAAATAAAAAAAGGCTTATGCATATATCTAAATTTGTATTTTTAGTAGTTTTGTTGGTCACATTCAACTAAAAGCCTAACACTTGTGAGGAAGATTTCAGCTGGTGTGTGTTTGTCTTTGTTTGGACACTTCAGAGAGAAGACAGGTTGTGTTTTGTGTTTTAGGACAGTCTGCCTACAAAAAGCAGTGCGAGTCAATTGAGATCTGAGAAACTTGTCTCGAGACACTGTTTGCACATTCGGGAAGGAGTGAGATTTACATATTAAAACACAGAACATGTCATTCACGTGCAGTAGACCAATGCTCATAGGCAAACTGACAGTATCCATTGTCTCACGTTGCTCTGTCCTGGGTGCTCACCTTCTCCTTCTCTTTCTGGGTGGCCTTGTCCAGCTGGCTGAGTCTGAGCTGCAGCTGAGAGATGACTTCATTTTCAGCCTCCACCTGCTCCTGCTCGGACCGCCTCTCCGCCTGCAGCAGGGCTTGCTCCATCTCCACCTACAGAGACAAATATGGAGTCAGATTCAGCAAACCAACAATCACTGTCATGCTAAATGAACAGTTGGAGGCCTCTGCTCGTCTCACGATAGGGGCGAGTTGATCTGAAAGCATTCAAGGTAAAATGCCATATGCATGTGTGTCTGCTGACCTCCTGTTTGGTCTCTTGTAGCTGCTGCTCCAGTTCGCTGACTCTGTGCTTCAAGTCATCGACCCTGGCCAAGATCCTGTTCCTGTCCTCCTCCAGGTAGGCCTGCTCCTGCCCAGCTAACAGCTCTTCACACTGAAATCAGATTTATATGTAAAAAAACAAAGCATCAATCACATCCCTCTCCACACTCGTGTAAATTCAAGAATGAGTACTTCACCTCTTGGTGCGTGCTCTCTGTGCTGCTAGACTCCTCTCTCTGGATTTCCTCATCGTTCTCTCTCACCCTCTGGGGTCTGTCTACTCCCTGAAGAGACGTCCCCCCTCCTGTGTCTGAGCAGGTCCCTCTGGCGCCCCCCATAAGCAGCCCACTCCTCACCAGCTCCACACCACTGTCCTCATGATTATACTCTGCACACAGATTCAGGATGGTCTCCAGTCTCTGCCGCTCCTATAGAAGAGATGTGAGATGTTAGCATGCAGCCCGATATTATAGATCATGTTGCAGATTAGCCTCAAGGGTCCTTGTGTGACATTGTCCCATTTAGGCAGCTGTCCCTCGGCCACTGGCACGGGACAAGTGTGTAACCTGATAGCAGGAGGGCTGAGGCTGATGTAGTACGTCTCTCAGGAGGGGCTTCATAGTAAAACCTGTCAGAGCTTGAGTTGTTTATGAAAACAAAATTTGACATACTGTGTTAACTGAAAAAAAAAAAAAAAAAAAAATTAAGTGTAAGTATCTCAGTCCACACACACCAGCTGCAACTGTTTTTTACACTCTGACACTATCGTTTGACGCACCACATGGTTGTAGCTCGTGGCCGTTCTGTTCACTCTCGTTACGCCAGACAATGGGATGCGTGCTTTAATCTTGCAAAATAATGCAGACTATATAATCATCATTCCAATCTCACAATTAGGAGAGACAAGGAACCATTGTGTCTGATGTGCCCGTTGCTGCAGTTCAATTTTCTGGTGTATAAATTGTTATTCGAATAACCACACCTCCTCTGAGTATTGATCTTAGCTGCAAGATTTACGCCTTAAACAGTTGTTTATGTTGTACGCATCCTCGAGGAAAAGCATCAGTAGCACTCAAAGTGAAATCTTATGGATACTTGGTTTCCTCAACAAATTAGTTCAAATGACATGTTATCATTTTTTATACACTCAGACTTACTTTACCTTATTACTGAATAGTAAGAAAATTACACAAAATTATTGCTTGTATATGCTCATTTTGATAGACAAGGTGTTATTTATTTATTTTAAATACACATTTTAGTAGAAAATATATTAGTATCTTTTAAATCATTATTACTTCACTTTATACACAGTGCGTGTTTTATGTTAACACAATAAATTGTGGTAAAATAAAAAATATTCATGGCTAGCTTTAGAATTTTTATACCAATTTTTTTTTGTAAACACAGAAGTTAGGTTTAGAGCTCGTTGTAAGACTCTTATCTTCAGATGCAGGTTTCTAGTCCCTATTTACTTTTGCTTCCACTGGAGAATTTAGGTCATTATTAAGAACAAAATAAGGCAACACTGAAATACCCCACATTATTACTGAGATGTTGCAGTTTGATTTGGAAATTAAATGTTTTTGTTTTTAATGTATCATAAAAGAAATCTTCTTAATTAACCCCAACTCTCTCAAAAGATAAAATGTATGCTGTAGTCAAGCAGTTTGTCCTCGTGCTAGTGCCAAAATTACCTTCTCTATTTGTAATTGCTTCATTTCTGTCTATGCCCTTTACTTTTGCTGAGAGAGTGTGAGAGTGCAGCATGGGTTTTTAACGTGCAGCAATATCCATGTGTGCAAGTTGGGTTCTATATACTGTATGTGTGCCAACTGTGCCAAGAGAGCACTGTGCCAAATATAAAGAATCCATTTCACTGAGAGGAAATCCTCTCTTTGTCTTTCTCTGCAGGTCTACAGTTTGTGTTTTGGGGGTGTTTTATTCAAGGCTGTGATGCTAAAAATCAAACACATCAAAAACGTATTCTAACACCCTAAACATAGTTTACCACACACCAGCTGATTTGTCACTAAATGTATTAAGCTGCATTTAAACTCAATTACAGCAGCAATAACAAGTACTTTAGATGTACCCTGGCCTGGTATAATGGAGACTAATGAAGGGGCCCTCTTAAAAGAATAGTTGAACATTTTAGTAAAAACACTTTTCTTGCCCGTAGTTAGATAAAAATGATTGATACCACTCTCATGCCCGTTATTATGTCAAAATATGAAGCTACCTTTTTAACGCCAGGACATTAGCATAGCTTATCATAGAGGAAACAGAGAAACAACTAACGAGGCTTAATTTAAAGATTAAAAAATCGGCCCAACAGCACCTCTAATGAATTAACACATTGTCCATCCATAACCAAGTTCTACACCTCAGCAAAATCTGTCAAAATGATCCTGATCCTGATCAGCTGTCCAGACTTTTGTACCATCACTTGAATGCATCACGTTATTAGTGCCTACAAAACTAAAACTATGTAATGTAAGAAAATCTTAATATGGATTACAAGCAAATACACGAATCAACACATTATTGGGCCAAGAGATATCTGTCCTTTATCCGTTTATCTATTGACAGAGGCTACATTGTCCACACATACTGAATGACTCAACACAGAGGGAGAGTGGCTCAGTTAATATCTTATTTGTTACCAGAAACCTTTTGGTTCCTGAAATAGTCTGTAGACGTGGCGGGCCGGCAGTGACCACCCGCCTCTGTGGTCGCTTCAGCTGTCAGAAGGCAGGCTGGGGTGGGGGGGGCTGAAGAGTGGGAGAGGGTTGGGCTGGGGGGAGTGGGAGGTGGGTGTTGGGGCTGGACTGAAGATGGATAACAAGTATGCGGTCTGTGATCTGGTGTGAGTTTGACTATGAAAGCGCCTCGAGTCATGCGGAGGCAGCTTTGAAAGTAAATGCCGCTCGTCCTTTTGGTAAATGTACCGTAGCGTTGAGCAACAACCAGCCGCACTCTTGGCTCTGCACCCCGAGACTTCTGGAGGAATGTTCACCCCGTGTCACTCGGGCCACATGGGCTGACGATGCCAGTAATGCTCCGAGTAGATGAGCCACTGGCCGTACGCCAGAGGATTCAGAGAAGATATCTGGAAGCAGACTTGCAGTCTGCCATCCCAGTAAACTCTGCCTTGTCCACATAATTGTGTCCATGTGCTTTAAAATCATAGTGTTGATCCTCATCAATTGTGCTGTGGCCAAAAATTTGTTTTTCCCACAAGTCTGGCTAACCAACCAGCTCTGTGCAATAATCAACATGTTGTCATAATAAGTGCACATGTAGGCGTAGAAATAATTGAATTTGTTTTATTACAGAGAATTAAATGCAACTCTCGTGTCTGAACGTTAAATATTTTTCTAGTTTACTGTCTACCACTACAGCAGGATAAATTCACAGAGCAAAACACGGGTAAAATTAGAGTGAACACTGGACTCCAAACCAGTGCTAATGTTGTTCTGCTGATGTTAGCTTATTTTGATGTTTTTTTTTCTAATTTGGCCTAAAAAATGTATTATTGCAGATTTAAAGTATAAAAATTCCACCCCTACTCAGGATAAAGAATAAACAAACAGTCATGAAAGTTCACATCAACATCTTAATTTGGACTGACCCTCAATGAGACTTTAAAGTCATATGAAAGTTGAAATCCAATATGATTGTTTTAAACTTTATTACTTGTTAGTCACAGCTGATCACTCACCAGTTTCTCCATTTCCTGCTCACGCAGCCTCTCCTCTCTCTGCCAGCGGTGGTATTCCAATAACTCGTCTTCATTGTCACTGATCTCAGAGATGCTGTTTTTGCGTTCCCGGTTATATGGTTTCACAGGATTGGCTTCCTTGCCGGAGGATCCTTTCACAGTCATGCAGGAGGTCTTTCTTTGGCTGTGAGGGCTAGTGAGAGGAGACAAACCAGATACAGAACCCAAGCCTGACACGACGGCGCCTCCCAGGCCAGGCCTTGACTGCCTGCTTCCCGACTCCTTCTCCTGGAGTGATGATGGACTCTGGGCATACAGCGCCCTCATGGCTTCTGCTTTTGACGGAGGTGTGAGTTTGCGGTGGCCCTGTGGGCTCTCTGGCGGTTTAGCAGTGAAGCCCTGTGAGGCGAGAGGGGAAGCCGAGCCCTGTGATCCTGGAGTCCCTCTGCAGGACGTGTAAGGGCCGAGAGGGGGAAGTTCTTTCAGGCTGGTGGACCCAGTCGGCTCTGGAGTCCTGATCCTTTGAGGGACATCGACATGGGGGAGATACTGACCCTGCTCTCTCATGGGGCTGTGAGATCTCTGCTGTAGGGAGGATCCTCTCAATCGGGGGCTGGATGGAGCCGACGGGGAAAACTTGGTGGAGGATGTTTTGTGACTTTGGCTGGAGTTGCTCTGTCCTGACCCCCTGATATGTGGCGTGGGGTTTGATGTAGCCTCTGCCCTTGTGTTCCTAGGAGCCTTTGGACTCTCCTGGGCCCTCTGACCTCCACTGGTTCCACTTGAGGCCACAGAGAATGAGGTCCGTGGGTGGGGCACAGGGGTGTGATTGGTATGAGTGGACCGAGCAGGTACTGGAGGGGTTTTGTTGCCCAGAGAGCTTCTGCTGTTTTTTTCATGAATGTAGCTGTCTGCTGTGGAGCCGTTTCTCCCGTTTAGCATGTTTGGGGGACATGGGTGAGCAACAGGCTGTTTACCCAACCCCGATGATGATGATGATGATGAAGCATTCAGCACCAAGGAATCCTGCAGGTTTTTTGCCATGTTGTTGATTTTGGAATCACTGTTGCTCAAAAAAGACTCATGGTTCCCATTCAAGACACCATGGGGGTCTGCAGAGGAGAGACAGAAACACTTGTGTGAGCATTCCTGTTGAATAAACGAAGAAAACAGTTGCAAAAACACAGTTAAACAAACACACAGGATCTGTCTTTATTTGTCCATTTGACATCCACCACACCTTAGGTCAGCTGTGGGACAAAGTGTGTAGGTCATATATGCCTGAACACTGTCTCAGTGGCCCACTTTAAATAGTAATACACGTCTCCAAACCCATCGTCCCCTATATGAACCAAACCCAGTGGTCGGGATGCTCCTTCGTTGTGTTGTAATCCTACAGGGATCTGGGGCAGCTAAATATAAAAGCTGCAGCCGTGCACCTCATTCAGAGCAGATGAAATCAGGGCTTGGTCAGGAAAGAGTGGGCCGTAGACACTGGGCAGGGTGTGGTGCCTATGACTGTTCAGGCACTGACAGCCAAACCAATAAGGTCAGAGGAGAATGGATTGTAAATATCACCGACAGCACTTGCAGGAGGCAGCGGGCCAGAATAACGTCACATCATATGAATATGAGCAGGGGAAAAAACAGACGAAAACCACTTGTGGTTACAAGATTACAACAATCTCCTTCATACAATGAGGTCACACACTGAGCGAAAATCACCGATTTTAGAGAAGTAGATCACAATGTAGGCCACAGATAATTAGTTCTGAACAAGCTATTTCTGCATCCTGTCAGGGATGATAATAACCAACATGTCAGTCAAACTCCTCAACCAATCCAGTTGGAGACATAAATCAAGAGACAATTTAGTGTCAAATTCCGGAAGCACAACATTTTTTTCATTTTTGGAGTAGTTCCCTTCAAATTATCGAGCCGATCAAGTCTTGTTTTATCTCAGTAGCCATTTGCGAGGATGTAAGCCTTAAAACATCAGCTAATCATCTGTTATTTGATCACCATATGTCCGCGACTCATAATTAGCTGGAACTAAACCACACTGACTTGTTTAACATTAATGCTAACTGATTGATTTGTACAGTATGGAGGTAGAGATCAAAGGGGTTTGTGTGCCCAAAGCATTTGCTCTGCCCAGAATAGCTGCTGAGAAAACTGTGCAACCTTCGAACAAACAGTTGTCACGACAAGCTTATTTGTGGATGACAGGCATTATTCAGTCTGGAGTTAGATTGTTTTATCGTACTGAATAGTCATCAAATAAGAGTTTTTACCAGGAGGGAGAGTTTTTGTGGTGTTCGGTCCATGGCTCCCTCCAGGCAGCATGCTCTTCATCCTCTGAGCCTCTTCTGGATGGTTGAAGCGGAAAAAGGCCGACTGACCAAAACACAGCATACACCCTGGCAGGAGAGAAGAGAGTGTATGTGGGAATCTGTCAGTGATGTGTTAGTTATATTCTATCAGTTTATTAGTCATCATCTTCAAAGAGCTAATTCCATTCATTTCACCAAAAATATACAGCGACAAAAATTTTAGTTTTTAAAGGCCACGGTGTATATGTTGTATGTACGGAAACAATTGCCGGAAGTTGTCCTGATTATTAACATTAAATGCTCAATACGTTGGGAGGTGTGAGTTTAGACTGATTAGTTTAACTTACGTGTAATTAACCAGTAAGTGAAATCAACTCCTTATCATCTCCCTTGTGTCTTTCAAAAATGCCTGATATGTTTCCTGGGAGTCACGCGCTGAAGCTTTGTTTCCAGTTCTGGATATTCCACAGGAAATTTGATATTCATTTCATCCATCAGAGTCCAAAGTGCTGCAACGTTGTTCCGTATGATACAAACGAAGCGGTTTTCTCCATTCAGTTGTTTTATTCAGAGTTTCATGTTTGTCCTTTGAATGAGGCAAAGCCTTGAGTATTCCTGTTCAGCAGCTGCTGCCTCCACACACACCGGCTTCAAATGACATTTTGGTGTAGCTGCTGGCTTGGATCCCATAGAGGGGACTGAGCGGGGGCGGGACTGTTATGCCTTTTTTTATTATAGCAAGTATGCATGTTACTGGAAGGACATGGGGACTGCTATTGGGAAGGTGGGCCGTGTTTATGTTGACTTTGCCTCCATTTTAGACCTTTAAAACTTATCTGTTCATTATTTTTCCCAGTTTTGTGTCGCAGTACTGCATTGGTGTCACTGCGCAGATCAAAGGGAGTTTTTAAGAGACACAGTATGAACTGCTGTTCTACTTTTAATTGTTTGGTTACATTGTTTTACATTGTTGTATGGCAAATGATTAAGTAATTTGAAATGCGAGTCCAGATAAAAGGGTCTTTAACACGAGCAATCATACTACTGCAGACACTTCAGCCTGTGACTGTGCTACCTTGTGTAAGGCGAAAGGCTTTGGTGATGAGAAGGCCATCGACAGAGCACTGGTTTCCACATGGGTACAGGGTGATGCTGCCTGCCTGGTTCTCGATGTAGCAGTGGTTGGGTGCGATGCCGGGGCCCTGCAGCGGGATGTCTGTCTCCTCACTGCCCAGCGTGGTCCTCCCTAAAACAAGAGAAAACATTTTCACAGCGTCAGTTAGCGGAGAGATGAGTGGACCTGAATAGTTTTGTGAAGTATTCTTAGGTCTGCGGTTCAAAGCCATAGACGACAGGGTCTCAGAGGCCTCATGGGCGCAGTCACAAGTGGAATCATCATGTGAATGAATGTTGAACAGCAGGTGTTAGTCTCATGAGACGGGCTTAGCCTGGCACATGACGGGCATGTTGTCAGTGACAATTAATACAACCATCCGGAGCTATTTACTGTGCTGTAATTTGATTATCGGTTGTATTCCGTCACCGTCCGACTCCAACACATACAATATTTCTTCTTATTTGATAGCGCAGAGGAGATGATGCACAAAGACAATCCCATGAGGCTTTTACTGTGGGGCGCCAGTGTCACACCCTCTTCTCCCTTCCTCTCTGATGTTCAGGCTCAGTACAAGACAAATGGTGCGAGGAAAATACAGACTGGGGTGCAGTTACAACTGTGGCTCAGTGTGAGCAACAACAACATGGTTAGAGAGTCATGTGTCATCAGTTTTTGTCAGTCCATCACTCTTGAAAAGTTGTGCCACTTACTAATTCAAGAACAATTGACTTATTTTGGAGACTTTGGAGAAGTGTCTCTACTTCTTATGGTGCTTACAGTATCACAGATAATGTAGTCAGTAGAGATGTCTGGGCTTATACAACTGCAGTTTCCTGCTCTTAAGCACCTACTAAAGGAATAGTCAATGCGATGGTGCATCCTATTAGCTGCACCATTACAGGTAACAGTCAATTAAATCCTAAGGCACGATTGGTGTATGAGCTGAGCATGTACAGTGTTAGCATAGCATCCTGTGTATTAGTGAGGCATTTGGTAGGTGAAGATAGGCAGTAATATTGAGACCCTTGCTGTGTCATTCCTTATTAATATGGCACGTTATGTGTACTTTAAAACTAAGTAGTGAATAACTTTTACATTTTAGTGTGAATTACTCTGACATCGACACAACAGAACTTCCCATTTTAGTTAGACTAAAAATGTTTAATAACCATCTTCCCTAAGCCCCTCTAAGACACAGAGTGACACACACACACACACACACACACACACACACACACACACACACACACACACACACACACACACACACACACACAAACAGGTCCTCACCTTCCAGTAGTGGTAGCAAAGTGATGGCTGTGCTCAGACGTCCACTTCCCAAACTAACCAGGTGGGGGCGCTCAGCCTGGACTTTCAGGGACTTGCCTGTTTCAATCAGGTCTAAAGGAGTGCTCTGTTAAAATACAATCAATCAAAAAAATAGATCATAAGCCTTTACATGATCCTAAAACGATCAAGTTACTTTTTACACACAGCATTTAAATCGATTTCACACATTAAAAAAAATGTGTTAAGGTGGGCATCATTTTGATCTGGATCTGAAAAGGAAAAACGACATACATGAACAACTAAACAGCAAAGCATGATATGTAATATAATATACAGCATATAATTAAAATGGGTAAGTACTTGATTCGCACTACATGCCCTAACACAGAAAATAAGATGCACAATATAGATATACATATAGATAAACAAATGAAGCTGATGATAGTAACACTGTCAAAATATCACTATCAGAACTTTTTACTACAAAAGTATGAGGTGTGCCAGCATTAGTAAACACAGTAGCTGTCACATAATTATTGATATTCACTAGCTACATTTTATGATTCCAGAAATGGCATTGTGTAAAACCCAGATGTTTTTCTGCAGCTGGAAGACTGAACATTGTAAAATTTCAATAAAGATGATTTAATACAAAGTCAAACTTAAAATATAAAAATAAATACAGTTATCAGAGTCAATATCAGAAAAACACAGCCAAGAACACGTACATGACTTTACATTAAATATGTGAAACAATATGTGCTGTAAATATATATGTAAAAAAGAATAACATGCCCTAGTAAGCACTAATAATCTGAAGCCGATTTATTGCTAAAATCTTGCACCTCTCAGTTACATTATATAACAAGCTAAGTCACCGCAGATGCTCGTGGTAATAAAGTCAGTTATGGCACACTATATTTAACATCCCCGGTTGTATTATCTGAAAATAGTTCCCGCAGGAAGAAACGCCTCACCTGTAAGACCTGGTGTGTCTGTCGCCCACGTTCCACTCTGTTCCTGCTCATGCGGTCCATGTCGGCAGGACGGTCCGAATTACCTGACACATGGAGGTCCTGAAGCACACAGATAGAAGATAATGGGAGAGAAGAAGAGAGAGTAGCAGGGCATGAATGGGAGCGCTGGGAATACTGCTACTACAGTTGTACTACAATGGGAACAGTGCGCTCCTTAGACACCCTTCTGCCCCAGTTATAAGCCCATGTGACCAAACCGTCATACAGAGGAATTGTTTCTCCTCAACTATGGACAAAACGATCCATGTTGCCATTGATTTATGCCTCAGCCTAAAAAAAAAAGATGACTGATTTTACATGTTAGAGAACGAGCACAACCATAGCAGCCGGAGAGTTTTTTTTAATTTTTTTTATGAGTATCACAAATGTGTATTTGATACATAGGTGTGAACGAGCTCTACAGGTGCCTCACGCATCAGGGGTCAGATCAGTGCTTCCTCTGGCTGTGATGAGTCACTGTGACTCACACACTGATCTTTACAAACACACACACGCACGCACACACACACACACACACACACACACGCACGCACGTTTGCAGACAGATGCTGCATATTAGATCCAGCCGTCTGCTCATCGCACTCACATCAGACAAGAAAGGAAACAACAGGCCACGAGGAGCAGACGTGCCTCAAACAATCACAGACATATAAGCGGCACAGATGACTCACCATGTGTTTCTGCTGAAAAGCTGGTATCCACGTCCTTTACTATCACTTACACATGGGCTGGTTGTTGACTCTGCGTGGAGTAGACACAACTCCCTACCATCTAGAGTCTGTTTTGTCTACCAAAGGTTAAACTTATGTCACGTGTTACTCTTAATTTATATTTCAGAGTAGAGCTGTGCGCCTCAGAGTCTCTGAAACTCTAGTAGAAGGATACACACGTTTTTTTCTCTCCAAAAGTTAGTCCCTGTTTTGCCACAGCGTATGATTCATATCATCTTTATTCTAATCAGACCATTCAGAGACATGTCTTGCTCTGTGTTTCTTATATATCAGGTTTTTCCCCACCAGTTTGTCAGGAAATGACGACATCAATCCTAAAGCTCTTTGTCACTCCATGTTGTCATCACCAATGAAACTTTCGAAGAAAAAAACCACAAAAAAAACCACAAAAAGATATCCACATCTGCCGTGTTCTAAGTTTAGTTCGTAGTGTTTGAGACAACAGGTCGTTCAATCTGCGTCTGATGTCACTCCAGACGAGGCGACCACAGACATTCTGACAATCACGTCCAGTGTGTGAGTCTCGGAGGACCCGGTGACACGGGGAACAGACCGTCCCCTCTGTTCAGCGCGGACCCCTCGCGCCTCTGCTGTCAGCCCATTGGCTGTCAACACTAGCCCTCTTTGAGCCACGCTCTCAGACACAGGACAGGAGAGTGGGTAGAGTAATGTGTCTGTCTGACTCACACACACACACACACACACACACACACACACACACACACACACACACACACACACACACACACACACACACACACACACACACACACACACACACACACACACACACATTTCCTCCTGCTCCCACAAGCCTCAGTGATTTAACGTACACACCCAGGCCTGAGAGCAGTTTTAATGCCTTCAAATGCAGGGCCTTGCACTGTAACCTGTCATTATGGAGGCAGTTATGCCCTCCAGAGTTGCCACGAGCTTCTGAAAATAGATCCCGCCAGCTACACAGTCTGGGCTGCTACTTTTACACAGAACTGACTTCTGCTGAGAGTGAACACTGGATCAAACAGCCACGGAAAACTTGACATGATCTTTAAAATTATCAGTAAAATAAAAGACAGGGTTATATAATAAAAGACTATATAAATAGGAAACACAATAGCTCTGGCAAACACAGCCAATAGTTTACTTACTTCACTGACAGACATGCAGCTCTTACCATCTCTGTACTTTCACTGAGTCCAGGCAACAGCTAGATCCATGGGTTTGTCTGAAGATTGTTAACACGTAGAGCAGTGTCCACATTATTGTGTCTGTCTTGCGTCTTGCTTTTTTCATTCACGCACTGAATCCCTCTGCTCTTACCCTCCTCCCAACCCCTTCTCCTCCCCATCCCGGTGCAGAATTACATCCCAGCAGAGTTACATGCAGCAGAGACCAGGCACTGCCCTCCAACACATGCCATTATTTCCTTTTTACGGTTTCCCTTTCTCTTTTTTGGTATAAACCTCACATCCGGCTCAGACGGTCCCTTAATGTATTGGCTTCTACAAGACTTCCATTGACTTAAATCTCAGCTGGACCACACCAGGTGATCTGAGAAGTCTCCTCAGCACTGTCTATTGGTAAAGCAGGTGTTAGGCTGATCCCCAAAGGAAAGAGCTCGTGGTGTAGGAGTGGGAGATGGAGAAGGACCTTGTGTCCTCTGACTTCCTGCTCCGAGCTCTGAACCATTGATGTAACAAACTGGAAAAAGGGGTGGTTCCACTCTGCAAATCTGTTGCACAACAAATTATGATAACATAATGAAGCACAGTGGATTATAATGCACCTACTATGCTCAATACATCAGCGACAGAGAAATACTATATTCCACAGGAAGTGAGTAAACATGTGAGCATCTTTTCAGACGTCCCACAGGAACTCTTTGGCTTACACACAAACAGAGAGAGGGTGGAGGAGAGTGGGAGAAAAGACTCCACTATTGATCTCTCAAGGCTTTTCCCATGGTCGGGGGCCAGAGAGGAGATGGAGGAAATGAAGCAGATGAGGACTCACTGAGGAACATAAAAACAAACAAACAGAGGCAGCTAAGTAACCAGATGGACTGCAGACTGGTGAATCCTGCAGATATGATTACAGCTCTGAGTTGTGATGATGTGGACGTTACAGCTGAGGTGCTGAACATTTACTGAATGACCTTTAAATGGGGATATTTTTGCCAGCTCCACTGTCAGTATGTGAAATGATTGATTGTGCGGGTTGGAGGTTTCTCGCAGATCTTGAATTATGTGTCTGGTGCGAGGTTTGGATCAGTCAGCTTGTGTTGCCCTGTGGAGAAAATGCCTGCAGGATTTTGCAGAATATCTGAACATGACAGTAGACAGATAGAATAATAAAGGATGGTAACGATTAGGCAAGTGGTGGCTCAGTCTGAGACGTAAACATGCATTCAGGCTGCGTCTGAGGCTGCTAAGAAACAGTTCACGCTCTCGGTCAACACTTCCTCTCAGGCCACGCACAAATTCTCCACCACACTGACAGGTTAAAAATTGACTTTTGCCCTGACCTTGGCCTTAACTCCACTGTAACCTAATCTTGTTTTGATGGTACACATGCAGGTCGGGAGGAATGTTGCACAAGAGGCTCGACTCAGCCGAAAGAGCCTTCTGAAGGAAGAGTGCAGCTTGGATTCACAGATGGTTAAGAGAGATTTATATAATCTGCAGCACAGACACAAATAGTTTCAGAACACAGTGTTTCAATCTTGCAACATTCTCAGAAAATACAAAACTTGTCCAGATATACAGTAACAAATTCACAATGTGTACACATGAATGCCATTTGAATCTTCTGATTTGCCCCACATTCTCATACAATGCAACAATTATCACACTGTACCAACTCACATCATGCAGATTTCAGCATCCAGACAATCCAGGAAGAACAGTAAACTGCTGATATTCCCAAAACTTTTGCTTTGAGTCGCCCACCAAACAGATGTGCTGTTTCCTTTGTAACATCTGCCCGCTTGTCTCCCATAGCTTATCAATATGTTCAACACAGTTCACTTCAGAAGAGTAACACTTACATATCTACACACAAACAAGGTTTTTTTTTTATACTGTCACAAAAAAATGCATCCCACTAGAAGTTATTCGTAGCATTTTAAAGTTAGAATTATACTCACTCAGGCACATGTGCACCTCACACTCATGTCGGAGAAATGCTTCATTGTCCTCTAATTCCAACAAACTAGTCACAAGAGCCCCAAATGCAGCCTGATCTCACACATACACACATAAAAGTGCCCATTCACAAAGCCAGCTGGGTTTGGCTCCTAATCTTTCTCTCTGAAACCAGATGGCTTCCACCTGCTTCTACTGCTCTGTAACATTGAAGCTAGAAAATGAAATATTACAACGCTGATAATGGCAGGGTGTAAAGTCTTTCTCACACAGTGCATGGTGAGTGACACATAACTGGGTCGTATTGGGCTGAACGCTATGAGGGTAAAGTGCCACAATTGCGCCATTATCTCCCTCTCTCCCGGACACACACACACACACACATACATAGCAAATATTTTTGTTTCTCATTACCCGAGCAGGCAATGAGGGTATTCTTCTCTGTGGAAGGATTCAGTCCAAAGATTAAAAGCACAAGTTGAGGCACCCTCCCAAATGTTCATGTGAAAAGTCTCCCACTTCTCTTCTCAAGGATAGAAATCTGCTATTCCTCCTTCACTGCTGTTGAGTTACTTACAACGTTAATGTTTTGCTGCATAAACACACATCATTCTGCCAAGTCCACCCCTCCTTCTCTCGCCACTCATCATTCCTTTTCATGTCCGTGTCTTTACATTGTTGTATGTTTCTCATAGGACAGACTTGTACTTTAGAGCTTTAGTTTTTCTAGATGTTCTCAGATTTACAGACCAAACCAAGAGCTAATTTTACAGACAGTTGGATACATCAAAACTTTGTTGCTTTTCTTGTTTTTTCTTGTGAACCTAACTTCATTAAATTGGAGTGGACTTCACTTCCATTAATTTCAAGTGCTGGGAAATACAAAAGCTAAATGGTGAACATGAACAGTTTTTCCATTCGGTATCCCAGCCTAAGTTTAGATGATCTCTTTTTGTTCCATTCACCACAAGCTGTAATTAACAAAACATGGAAAAAGGTGCCTTCCCGGTGACATCATTTCAAACTTCAAATGAAGAGTGGCTCAGGGACAGCTAATGTTTTTTTTGCACTCTGAAAGAAGCGGGAGGGATATATCACCAGACACTGTATCTGAATTTAATTTCTCATATCTCTGCTTCATGCATAAAGTACTATGAAATGATTAATATTACTGTTATCAAAGTCATTTCCACAAACAACTGAAAACAACAGTGCTGCTAAATTTACATTCTCTGACAGTGTTGAATCAGGAAATTATCACAGCCAGTGGACACCTACGTTTTTTTTCCTATCAGGCACGAATTTTTTGTCCTGAACTTTAGTGTTGGACACGTTGTCAAGGCCTGAGTAAATGGTTCAGCATGTCCTGAGCTCGGTTCAAGTGTGTTGCGTCATGCTTCTTTTGCCATTTATAAAACAGTCAAATCAGACAGAAATATCTGCATGCTCTCCGGTTGAGGGTGATTTAAGCTGCACGTCTGGGGTGAAATGAAAAAAACATGTAATCCGCCTCCACAGACGACATGAATTACTATCGCACGCACTGATGGAGCCTTAAGATAGTTTTTCAGATATTTTCTTATTTTTTATGATGGTTCTTGGAATGATTTAAAGTCTTTCATTTCCAGCAGCAAATATTTTCATGAGTCTTTTCTGGGTATTGTGGTGAGGGTGCATGAGATGCACATCTGTTGGAACAATGTGTGCAGTGAACTGTCTTCAATTGTTATTAAATGGAAACACACGTGGGCATCAACACAAAACATGCCACGTTATCAGACATGAAACAGCTGACCCCTGCTGGCAAAGTCAGTGAACAGCACAGCTGACATTTCTGCTATATGATACAGTTGTGATATAATCGAAACTTGTTCCATTTAAAGACATGCAAAGTGATAAACTGTCAGTTGAGACGTATTTTTGTGGACTGTGTGCATCTGAGGAAGCTTCCTGACTTTTTCCTGCATGCTTCATTCGTTGCATTTGCAACATTTAACAGGTGTAGGATCTGGTTGTTGAAGTGTCCAGTTATGTCACCAGGCATCAAATGCCATAACCCTACTTTATTCATCTAATTCCTGACATGTGGGTAGATATATTTCTTCTCAATACGTTTTATTCAGTCATCTGAGATTTAAAGTTTTGCCCTGATCCTTTGGACGTCACTTTCAGATGGACTTATATTTGTTAAAATGATTACATACGCAATGTACTGCAACTTTAACCAAATGCTGCCATAGTCTGATGATCTATGAGGAAACGTGTACTGCCTAATTTCTAGAACATATGTAGCCTACATTTAGACAGTTGAAATAAGTTATATTCCTTCTCTGCATTGTGTCTGCTGTCACGTGTCGCTGTGCTCTATGCTGCTGAACTGGCTGCTGTTGTTTGTTTCTTCAAAAGGAGGAAACACCTGGAGCTTCATGCTGGCAGAACCGTTAACATGTTATGCAGGATCTAACCACACATGAACAAACAAACACTGTATTCAGGCCATTTTTTTTTTTTTACCAAAAGACAACCGTTTTAAAATGTGCCCCAACTCTATAGGTTTTCTGTTCATCAGGTTCACCCAACTAAAACTAATGTAACATAACAGAGCAGGCCTGCCATGAATCGTACCCTGACGAGGGTTAATTCAGTTTCTGTTGAAATTATTCTCAAAAGAAGCGTTGATTGAACATCAATGATCATTAGAGAGGGTGTGTGGAGCTCCTGATCCACAGCAGCATCAATAATGACCAGATCACAAACACACTCATTAAAAAGTCTGGTTAACTTCAAAGGGGGAGTTTTTTTCTTCTTCTTCTTTTTAATTAAATTAGTTTCAGCTAGGTACACTTTGAATTAGAATTTTGGTGTCAATGAGGGTTTTATACTTAACTGGGGAACCTGAAACAATTATAATCAACTACGCAGATTTTGCACCTGGTTTTAAATGAATTAAAACTTGTAGGCTTAAAGCCAGCCTGAAGGGAAGCTGCAGAGTCATGCTGCAGGGAACCAGATGATTAACAGCAAAACGTGTTGGAGGCTGTGGCCCATGAAACAGCCTTACATTGTGGTAAGTGGAGGCCAGGATTTTGCCCCCCTACACATGCAATGTAATGGGCCTGCTAACTTAATAACACCAGCATGTAACAACCCAGATATCCTGCGTGCTTTCCATTTGTACACCCATCGAGGTGGTCAGCCAAATACAACTACACTAAACTATTAACACGCCTTCACAAAAACTAACGAATAGCACCAGCTGGCTTATTGTCAACGAGTAGTAAAGACAATGTTTACAAAACAAGCGTTTATTAAATTAAATAATACCCCAAAAAAAACCATGCGAAACGTGAATTAAGGTAGCAAGAACCGGGAAAGTTGCTCTTTGAGTGAGGAGTGGGTGGTCCTTAAAAGGACCTTTTGGGTTGCAAGTTATTAGCCAGCAGGCTAATACTCCTGAGATTGAGAGGAGGCCTTCTTTCCCGCCTTGCCGGAGCTCGGTGCCGACTGGCCGGTCTTCTTGGGCAGCAGGACGGCCTGGATGTTGGGCAGGACGCCGCCCTGCGCGATGGTCACGCCGCCGAGCAGTTTGTTCAGCTCCTCGTCGTTGCGCACGGCCAGCTGCAGGTGGCGAGGGATGATGCGGGTCTTCTTGTTGTCCCTGGCGGCGTTGCCGGCCAACTCCAGGATCTCGGCGGTGAGGTACTCGAGGACAGCGGCCAGATACACGGGGGCCCCGGCGCCCACTCTCTCGGCGTAGTTACCTTTGCGGAGGAGACGGTGAACGCGGCCTACGGGGAACTGCAGACCGGCGCGGGAGCTACGGGTCTTGGCCTTAGCGCGGGCCTTTGCTCCGGTTTTGCCTCTTCCAGACATTATCGGTTGTTATCGTCCTTGTTTTCTAACAGACTACTGCAATGCTAGAATTTCCAGCGGTGAAAATGAAACGGCATACACGACCTGGATATAAACTCCACGTTTTGTCCCGCCCTAAACGGCAATTGGTACTCGGAACCAAAAAGCAAGAGTTGATTGGCTGCGAGGAACGGGAAGTCAGTAACCATTGGTTTAGCGCTTATGACATCAAGCCAATCATAATGGCTCTTTGGGAATAAACATAGGTGATTGGTTGTTGTTTTTCCTGCTCGTTGTGAGTGGGTCGCAAGTAAGGAGGTTGGAGATCGAAGACCAATCGAGTGTCTTCCCTCCAGCTTGAACTTTTTGGCGCTTTTACTAACTCCGCAGCAAAAGTAAAAAGTATCTCATTTGACTTTTTGAATTATGGAGCATGTCGGTTTCCTGCATGTTAAAACGTTAAACAGCTGGAGGGAGCTGCTCAAAAAGGAAACTTATGAGCATGAATGAAACTATGCAGATACATGTGTAAGAAGTAATTTGGCATTAAAGACTCAATTTAACCGAAGTAGCTCCGCACACAGAGATTTGGCATTAACGTCATAAAACAAAGGGCTTTAGAGTGACTGAAAACATATCTTATCTCCTAAAAGAAATACAGTAGCCTGTAATCCAGAGTCAGGTAAACAGACTAATTGATGCTTAAAAAATAATTTATTTGCAATAAATTAAATATTTAAAATATAACAACAGAATTCATACATATCTTTTGCAACCCATATCTTTCTGTTTCACATTACAACCACAGAAATATATAAATGTTTATTTATTTTAAATGTGCCTTTAGACAGTGAAGTGGCTTTAGTCATTTCTTCAGCATTTTGAATTTGTTGTAGTTCTGTAAAGCACATGGTACATGTCCTTTTGACAGCAGTGGCTCTGATCCCTTTTAATATCGATCCTTTTTATTGATGAAGAAAAAGAAAATTAAATCATTCTGAAGTCCCATAAATTAATGCAGTCAGTTAAAAGATTTTTCACGTTTTCAGACAAAACACAAATGGCCAAAAACCTATGTACATTTTTACATACTGCTTCTATTTGCTTTTGAAGGATGCAGCAGGTTTCCTCATATCTCTAGTTGCTAGTAGCGATTTGATTTCTAGCCCTGAGTACAGTACGTCCGCTTCATTCATCACCTTGTCTGAAACGTTGCTGCTTGAGCGTAGCGTCTCTGAGCACTTCCTTGAGACGCTTACAAGTTCAGTTTTCTCCAAACTAAACTGCAGAAATATTGCAGTACCGTCCTTCGTGAGAGACTTGGATTCATTTAAAAATATGACATTATATTAATGCTCCTAAATGTTATTGCAGGATAAGTTTTGCGATATTTATGATTATGAACAATTTACATGCCAGCATTTCCTGCAAATGTTTTGCCTGCAACCCTTGCGAGGAATTTAACACAGTATATCAAATATTTTTTCCACAGTAATGATAGTTATTACAATAAGAAAGTCCATATGACGTCCGCAGGAGCATCAACCGGAGAGCAGAACCTGATCATGTTGTTTTTTTTGTTTTTTTTCACTGACATAGCCAGGCTTAAAAAGTCTGTTAGACTTGCTGGCTGTTTGGATTCTCAAAAGCAAACTGAAGTTATGTTTCACAGGAAGTACCATTATAAAATAAATGTATGATCTTTTCTGCTTTTTATAGAAGATACAACAAACAATTTTTTTAAAACCAATAAGCTATATGAATGGACTTTACAGCTTGATTAAGATAGATTTTTTTTTGTTAATTTACTTAAATTATAGGTTTAAAATTACATTTGCATGGAAAAAAAACAATAGCAATGTCTCTATATTACAATGGAATGCAACAATGATGACAAATTTTGGAGGGTAAAATAAATAGCACTTGTTTCATGAGTTTCACATGATGATAAATTACTGTTTTACAACCAACAAACTTTAAATATGTTGTTAAAAAACACACACACAAAAAACCCAATAAAGTCCAAAGTGCAACCAGTAGCATCATACTGGCATTTTACGTCATGAAATAGTTAAAGAGCATTTCCACCACCAGTCACAATCAAACACTACCACTGTAGTTTGTGTTTAAACAGGGAACACATTTCATTGTAGCTCTTCCCTTCTCCTCAGCGAGCAGCAGATTTCTCCTCACATAAAATTGATTTTATAATCACATTTTAGATTCAGTGTTGTGATTCAACATGACTTCTGTCCTGAAGGTGCAATAATTTCTCTCCAAAGCGGAGCGCTCCCAGAGGTATCCTCCTTTCCAGATGTACAGGTGACAGCCCACCTGGGGTGTTCAGCCTGTCCAAGACCGGACTCAAGTTTAGTTCTTCTTCTGACAGTGATAAAAATCCTGGATGACCCATGTCCTTCCCCTTGCAATGATAATCAGTTATCCGGTGAACTCGCTCCTCCGTTGGTAGCTGCAGCCTTGCCTTTCGATTTGCCTGATGAGCGGAAAGAGAAGCGTTTGATGAGGCGCCGGGAGAAGCTGCCAGACTTTTTACGACTGCTGTTCGTGGCAGCAGCAAAGTTATTGCCCATGTTGGAGATGTCTTCGTGGGATTGGCTGAGGCAGGACTCCTTGTCTCGATGTCTTCTGCGGAACAACAGCTTCGTCCCACTCTGCAAAAAGCTCACTGCAGGAAACAAACGGCATGCATCAAGGAATGCAATATATCATGGTATTAAAGTGGCACTCCATCACTGGAGATTTACGACTTTGCTGACAATGCACTTACTGTTTGCAATTAGAAAATTATTTGACAAATTAATTGAATGATTTCCTGACATAGTCCCATCATCAAATTTGATTATTGCTTTTTAGCCCTAATTAAATTCATTGAAAACCACTCAGTCTGGTCGTGTATGTGCTGCAGTATGGCCTCCAGAGGGCAGTAGAGTTTGTGCCTATGCTGTCTGTAAATTTGTAAATTGGAGTTTCAATATTATGTTAAGCAATTATACTGTAAAATGAAAATAAAACCTGTTGGACTAAAAAAAAAATTAAATCTATAATTCATATTTTCATCAACTAATTACCCAATTCACAAAAAAACAACATTAGAATCACTGGATATTGTGCAAAACTGTCCTTTCTAAAATATGTTACTGGCAGCTGAACCTCCACCTCTGATGATATTAACATGATATGATTATGATATGCACAGACCAATTAGCAAAGTGCGTTACCTTTATGGTCCTTGAGGCTGCGGGTTTCCAAGGCACCAGTGGAACCCGTATCTGATTCCACATCATCCACGGACGGTCGCTCCGACACGTCAGACGGTGTGGTTTCATCTTGGTCCTGGTGATGCCCCGCCCCGTAGTGGTTGCCATGCGTGGCTGCGTCCATGGATGCAGCGTAGCCGCTTGATAACGGACAGTTATCTTCTGAGAGTGGAACCTGATGAGTGTGAACGTGTTTTAAATGATGTGCTTTTAGCACAGTTAAAGGGTTATTCTGTCAGAGCCAGAGAGATATACTGTAGGATCCTACTTACTGATAATCCAAACTAAAAACACTACTTAAGATTAACACTGTTGTGACTGTTACATTAAAATACACACTTTACAGCCGTCAGCATCCTTACACCTTCAACAGTACGAGACCCGAACCTTCCAGTGAATTGTGTGTCAAGTGCACTGAAAACATCTCTACAGATATTCAGGCAAAAATCTGGTCAGAAGACATAAAGTGTCCAAAGGGGGGCTGTGACAGTGGACTAAATTTAGATCACACTCATTCTGCCTGGCTCCATGTCATTGTAGTTTAGATTCCTTGTAGTGGTTAATGGTTCACTGCTCAGATAATCAGAACAGTGTTTGGAATATTTTTTTTTATCGTTCCCTCTGCAGAAAATAACTGTGCAGGTAACTGATCTACTGTTAACCACACAATAGCTGAAAATGATGTTTGAAATAAAAAATAATTGCACTTAAATAATGATAATACGCAGCATATCTAAAAAGCAGAGAGAAACAGCCCATTACTTTTGGATTGTTTCCATTATCTGACCTTTGACACCCCCGAGATGATCAGTGTGCTCCTCTTTGTTGGGGTCTTCTTTGCCACTTTGGATGCAGACTCCGTCAGCTGCCGAATAGCCGTCTCTGCAACGGGACCCAGGCCGTTAGAGAGGCGGCTGCTCTCTGAGCAACAAAACACAAACATGTAAATCAGCACTCGTAAACTGCAATATAGCATGCAGTTTTTAAAACACGCTTCTTTTCATTACTAAATAAATGTTTGTTGCATTGCACGTCCTTTAGAAAATCGTCTAATCATGTTTATCAGACTTCTTTTGTATTTTGTGTAAGCATGTAGTTTCCCAGCTGTTATAGAGCTGCAGTATGTGAGGTTTTTGAACAGGAGTACCTGCACAGAGTGTATGATGGATATTGAAAAGTGCTTTCCTCTCCACTCATGTTACACTGCTGCTGATCCTGCTTTGCATCTGTTATGTAAAGCCATGTTTGGCTGTCAGTGTAGAAACTCACTGCTCGGGTTGGGGCTGCTGCTGCTGCTGCCTCTGCTGTCAGACAGGACGGTGGGTTTCTTCTCAACCACCTCCACTTTGGATGGGGAACGCAAAGGGGAATCACCTGAAAGGCATTACAACTATTTTATGTCATTGTTAAAATGATCACAACAGTCTTTATCTGAAAACTTCACTCTGTAAACTTACCTGGACTGCGTTCAAGTTTAAGTCGAGACTGGACGGTGGTGACGGTGGTGACAATGGTTCCATCCGGCATGATGGTTCGGTCCACGTCCACTTTCTTGGTGGGGGTGAGTGAGGAACGAAGTGGCAAAGCATTGTGGGGGCTGCGAGGCTCCTCTGTCTCCAGATACAGCAGCTGGAAGAGTTCAATCAAAAACACAGCGTGAAGTTAGACAAACTCCCACATTTAATGAAGCAAATAAAACACATAGAGGGGGTGGGAACTTCATTTAAACTGACATTTGGACCCGATGGGAACTTTAGCTGACTAATCAGGTTGCAGGACTGATCCAGGAGATGTATCCTCAGGGTTATTTTATGCATGCTTTTGTAGAAAACAACAGGATGTTGTACAAACATGAAACGTTACCCTACAGAAAGCCTACAGAGATAAGCCAGATGTTTACGCTCTCTTTGAGGACATACATTGTTTGGTATGTAGATTGGAAGATAGAAAAAAGGCAACAAGATGTCTTCTGAAAAGATGACAAGCAATTTGACACGACCATTACAGGCGTGACAATGGATGATGTATCGGCTGTTATACAACACACCCTCTTCTTTTGTTGTGAATCTTTGTTGCATTTAAGCTTGCTTGATATTAGATAAGAAACTGTGATGTAACTGTTTGCCCCACATCCTTGAAACAGTTTTCAATAATCTGGTCCCTTACCTCCGAGGTGATGGTAGCGTTGGGTGCCAAGCCGTAGCCGGGGCTTACGGACAGTATGTGTTGTCCAGTGGGAACTTTGCAGTGGACGTCCAAGGCAATGGAGGCGTGACCAGGCAGGAATTCTAACCACAATTTAACACAGAAAGAATCGTCTGAACGTATTAGGTCAAGCAGCACGAAAGCTGTTCCTTCTACTGAAGCTCTGAGGCCATAAAAGGAGCATCTCCTGACATTTTCTACAGCCCAAAACGCCAACAAAGACAATTATAGTGAGTCTGCCAGCCCTGCGTTTTAGGCACCCATGATTTTGCTTAAGCAGTCTTTAACATTCCTGCTGATCAGGTTTCTGAACAGCAGCCAGGAGTAAATTGGTATTGAGCTATGCCTTACGTTCTCGTTTGCCGTTCCGCTCCAGAAGTCTCACTCTGAGCTCTTTGGTTTCTGGGCCCAGCTCCCTGCAACACAAAAGAAACAACTAGGTTCGAATTCAAGTGAAACACCACCATGAAAGGATGAATTATTTAGGTAAATTAATTGGAATAACAGCTTCTTTCTAAAGATGATTTTTACTTTAAACCCCTAAAAACCTGTACTGCTCTACAACATGAATATCAATGACTGCATAAGCAACAATTAAAGTTCAAAAACATTGTTTGGTGTATTTATTCTGAATTTTACACTTAGACACTCAGCTAAACTGCCACATCATATGTAGGTGTGGTTTAAACAGTCAAGAGTCAGAAATCTCTCGTGACCAAAACTTGTGAAGAAAACAGGGTGGTCTTAAAGGACCAGTTCACTCAAAGCTAGAAGCTGACTGAGAAAAAACATTGTTAGCATAAACTTACACATGCTACCACAAGTTTGGCATTACACATAGCACCTTACAGTGTTATTTCTTCACTCCATTCAAGTGCAGCGCTGGCGTTGGTGGGCACAGACAGGAAGCGGGTTGTCCTCTCTGTAGAGGGTTGGTCCAGGCTCAGGACACAGCACAGCTCCTCTGATCTGGACCACTGACCTGCAAACACATAGTGACGCAGTGAGATCTCTGCAATCAGCAGGAAGCTGGGCGGGGTTGATCTAATGCAGAGGCAAAATGCCTGACCTTTACTCAAGGTCGCCCTGAGCTGCCGCAGGACTAGTCGCCTAACCATGACACTCTGGGAGACAAATTTTGAGCCAACCGTGAGATGGTCCATAGGGGCCTGGGATTGTGCAAAAGAAAAAGAGCATCTAGTCTTAGAAATTAATTTATGTAAAATTGTTTGTCTTGCTGGCTGTTAGAGTAGTGAAAAAAAACACATATTTCTCACCCCAGGACTGGGTGCACATGTCTTGAGGTTGAGGACCATGGCTGGCTGTGTGCTGAAAAGAGTATCCTCTATCAGTCCCTTAATCATGTTCAGGTCCACCTCACACTCAGAGCCCTGAGAAGAAAACAGACAACTTATTATTACTTTACAATGATAAAACCTGTGTGCAGAACTGAATAGCCTTGCCTTGTTTTTATTTTATTTTAAATACACTTTTAATCTCTTATTAATATCTTATTTTTAATGTATGTCTGTGCCTCTGTAAAGCACTTTGAACTGCCTTGTGCCTGAATGGTGCTGAGAATTGTTGCCTTACAGACACAAACAGGGACTTTAAATAATTCGATATAATCTTTCTTCTAATGATATCCAAAAGGAACACATTCTATTAATGTGACTGTTTACAGTTGCTTTCATCTAAAAGCCATTTAGTTTGTTCAGAAAGCATTGCACCTTCGGGGGATTGAGCCAATATCAATACTTCATAATTACATTTGGCTTGATAAAACGTAAACTTTGCTATCCTTGTTTCTTAGTTCAGCGGGTATCCCCGCAGGGCTGTCTGCAGTCTCTTTCTGACTTTATTAATTTTGTTGCTGCCTGAGACAAAAGGCATTAAATGACATGCACATTTATGTAACAATATTCAAGAACGCCATTTCCAGCCTAACTCATGTTGGGTTTAATGGGCTGGAAAGTAACTCGCATGCAAAAACATGACATGTTGGCATTTATGAAGAGAAAGATTTGCATAATGTGTGTTGCCGTGTTTGAATGTATACAAGCTTTTGATTCGTGAACACCAAACAGTTACAGAAATGAGACCTTTACTGACTGCAACCATATCAAATTAGTGGTAGCACTATCAAGTGTTCTCACCTGTCTCTGCAGCTTGCATGGAGACACGGTCAGAGGGAATGATGGCTGCTTGGAAGGAGTCCAGGATATCAGGAGACCCTCGTCCTCCACCTCCTCCAGGCACACCACCACCTGATGGAGACAGACAGGGCGAGCACGGTCGGAAAACAGGTTAGAGACAGAGGCAGACAGCAGGTTGACAGGCATGCAGTTACAACAATTAGGATTTTGCATGTATATTCATCATTTAGTACAGAACAGAACAAAATCCTCCTAAAAGACTGCCATTTTTGATTGGCTACTTCTACGACATATTTAACATCATTCCTCTGAACCGCTCAGCCCGGCGGAGGCTTTGAAAGAGATGTTTTCGATTAAATTTTTTTTTTTTTTTTAAATTACTAGAAGTAAACCATTTATTATAGCCAGAAAGTCATTTTATTGTACATAGCTCATTAAAAAAAATTCCAAAAATAAACAGTTTGTACAATCCATATTCTGTAAAAAAAAAAAAGTTAAAATTCTGAGCTCACACAACTGCAAGACCTTGAATGACCCTGCTGTGACCAACACGCGTGACAAAAATTCTGTAAATCTTCAACTGAACTGCAGGCTGAACCATAAAAGGAGATAGGACAGAGAGGTTTGTAAAGATTGTAAAAATGTATATAGTTCAATATGTATAGTATGGTAACATTTGTGAGCTTTTTGAAAAATTTTCAATCTTTTTTAAATTTCTGTAAAATGAATAAGAAATTTAAGTTACATTTTCTTTTTTTTGTGCTTTATGACATTATAACTGTGTTATACTGCACAGAGGTCATTTTTTAGTGCCCCCTACTTCTAGCCATGATTGTGCTGTTTCTGTAGAGGTGCAGGACTTGCTGCTGCAGTGAAAAATGAGCCCACAGTGAGTAAAAATATGACAGGAGCAACAAAAAAAAAACACTTAGAAACTGCTTGAGGTTCGGAGGGTTATAAAAGCATATAATGCCATTTGGCAGAAAACAAAATCCACAATTGCAGTAATGTCTGAGTGACATGCGTTTTTTATTTATTTTATCTTTTATTATAATGCGTAAAATTATACACTTGGATAACAACGCAGATGATGCTCTGACATTCTGGTTTGTTTTAGAGGCCTGACCCCCCCCATGTACAAACTGTAAGAATCCTGGTTCTGTGTTTTGGTACCTTTGTCACCATAGGTTGTATAGTGATCTGATAGGTGTCCATGGAAACAGCAGCAGGTGACTGCTGGGTGACCGTCACAGGAAATGTCAGTGTGTCGACCCAACATTTACAGTGTAAAACCTGCAAAACAAGAGGAAGACGATGCTCATCATCATCATATTCACTTGATATTTGTTGCTCCAATTAAAATTTCCTGGTTGACTGACTAAAGATGCCCGCTTTAGAGGTTAACCCCTGCATTTTTTTTTCTTTTTTACAGCTGTCATGCACATGAACTAAAAAGTTTACTTACCATTCGGTTTGCTGACTGGTCAGTGCAGGTCACACTATCTATTCCAGAGGCAGCAGTTAACTGGAGGCTGCTGTCAAAAGTTATCTGGATGGAGCTCTGGAAGAGACAGAGGAGAAGAGAAAATGACCTAAATATTATATAAGAGAAACAGAAGAGACACTTGGAAATGACATAAAAGATTTTCTACAGCAGTGATGAGTCTTCAACGCAGCTGCTTAGTAGTTCATCATAGTTGGTCAATTAGTAAAGGAAATGGCTGCTTTATCATAAACTAAAATGCAAATTAACTTAAGCTTTTTTTTGAAGAATTTAATACATATATAACAATCCCACAAGTATGGTACTGAGTGTATCATTCACATGCTGATCATGTAATGTTATCTTTCCCCATTACAAGGTGAAGATGTTGCGTATGATGCCAAAAATGTCCATGAATCAAAAAATACTTTTGTAAGGTGCCTTAATAAAAATGGCTGTAAAGACGGTGCTGCGAACGAAGACCAAATTATTGTATTTACAATGCATGAGAGAGCAGGACTGTGATTTATGCCAGGACAGCTCTATGGATCAGTGGAGTCAGATGAATGGTGCCTGAAGATACTGGCAAAAAAATTACAACATATGTTTGACCAAAGGCTGTTATGAGGGAATTAATACGAGCTTTTTTAATACTGCAGAAGTTTGTGTTTCATTAAACTGGTTCAGGCTGCTCAGACCCCACAGCAACATCTATTATCAAGACTGCATCAGTCAATGATTAGTTATGCTTACGGCGAGGCAGCTTTTTTTCCTGTAGGAGTGTTGGACTTGGCCGACACCCCTAACAAGAGGAATTGTCTCAGTTTTAAGAAAATATTCACCAGTGGCCTACTATTACCATGCTGTCTGTGCCAGAGGATCTGTTTTACTGGATGGCTTTAACTGGCTTAGGAGGTGCAAGTGAGAGAAAACAAATCCCCTATTGTCAAGGCATATGTTCCACTAGGTCCAAGTCCAATCTGTATCAAACACAACAGTGGAGGCGGGGCAGAGGTGGGAGGATGATATAACAAAGTTTGTGCAGTGTGTCTATGTGTGTGTGTGTGTGTGTGTGTGTGTGTGTGTGTGTGTGTGTGTGTGTGTGTGTGTGTGTGTGTGTGTGTGTGTGTGTGTGTGTGTGTGTGTGTGTGTGTGTGTGTCTGTCAGTGTTCCAGCCAGAAGGGCACAAAGCCAAGTGCAATGCTGCAAGCTTACGTAGGTTCCCTGGACTAACACTGCAGTCACATGACTACAGCGTACAACCAGCTCTGTTTACTTCGGTTGGCTGGAGCTTCTAAAACTGCTCAGTCACCCAACCGTTCATTGTGTCCAAAGTGCAGAACAAATGGGATGTGATGTATTTCAGATTGTGAGGCTTCATAAAAAAAAAAAAAAAAACATATCATATGGTTTCTCATTATTACTGGAGGTTTGTGTCACTTCTGTCAAAAGCCACTTTCATTATTTTAGATTTTAACGTTTTGCATTTTATTGTTTTTTTTTTAAGGCAGTTGATAATGTAGGTACAGACAAAATATGAGGCAACAAATGCACCTGATTAGAGTAAAATTAAGCCATCCCACTTATATGATATGTGTCTTACCGACAAGACCACCAGGAACCAAAAACACCCACAAATCCAGAGCCGGACTGCATTTACAGCACAGATTTGTGGTTTCTTTTGTGTTTGTGTCATATATGCTTATCTATGATGAGCATATATGTTTTGTGTTGTTTCTGCCGTGGGGTGATTATATAGTATTGTGTTAAAAATACCTTTCTGGGCAGAATTATTATACCAGCGCTGTATGTTTGGGCGGTTTGCCACAATGGAAGTTTAACATTTTGATGTTTTCCTATATTTAATATTTCAACACCTAGTATATCTAACTGGTCCAAGGTTTATTCCTTCAATGGAGCTTACTTAGACATTTGACAAACATTGGCTTTATTGGTAGCCATCTGGTGCACCATGGTGTTGTGTATCCTCCTTGCCATGGCAACAGAGCTCATTTTGTCATGGAGAGGGCAACGCTAGTAGCATGGCCACTGATTTGTCCTTGTGAACCACCCCTGTCCAACAGAGTGTGTATGTGAGGGTATTTCTGGAAAGAGATAGGTCCTGAGGACATCCATAGTGTCACTTCAGGTTTGTCAGCGTCTCCCCCTTTGGGTCCAGCTGGCTCAACGCCTGTGAAAAGCATGTGGGTCAACCAGAAATACTCTCCCCCTGTGGCTTTTCATGACCCTCATTTCCTTTCCTATAGTTTCTGTTAGTAGTGCATTTCTGAGGTTCAGGTGGCCACAGCTAAATTCAACACCTAACCTGTTGTTTTAACGAGACGACTTCACTCAACAGAGACAGACCGCAGAGCAGGGTGGTCTAAGTCAATTGATGTAGGTTGCATCCTCTGCACTCTACACTCTAGCCTGGTATTTCCAGACCCAAATTCATTGCGTAAATGAATGGTTCTGGCCGCACTACATTAGAGATCGTTGCTTCAAAATGGGCTTAGGCCTCGGGTTCATTTTAAAATGATTAAAGAAACTTGTCCCCAATCCGCATTGACCACCATGTGACGTATGTTGTGTACTGAAACTCTACCACCACCGGCATTGTTGGAACTTTAACTACATCACACTTAGCCACCCTAACTGGTAATCGACTGGTCCCCCTTTCAGAGTGGCTGAGCAAACCTTTAAGCGAACAGGGTTTCCAGACTATAATCATATGAAAGACTGAAGCCTTGAGCAATAGTCCGGCCGAGCGCCTCGTCCAATTTTGTAAAGCATAAAGAGAATAAAATTTAGCGTTGAAAATTTTAACAGCACAACAAAGTGGCTGGTTTACTTAACACAGCTAATGTATTTTTAACTGTAACCTGTTATGTAAGGACTACTTGGCTACACTAGCTGACTAACTGAAGTGCCCTCCTCCTGACTGTGAACTGATTTAATGTCCTATCTCATGTCTTTCCTACAACCTTTAACAGACCATCACTAAATTAGAGACTTTTTTTTTTACCTGTATTTAAAGTAGTTTTGTGAACGGCTCTTTTTGCTATACAGAAAACTACTAAAAGCAAAATACAGTGCATTAAAACTGAAAGCATTTAGGATCTACCTTAGCTTCCACAATTTAACCAGGTACAATATAAGATTAGAATCATGCCTCATTTTGAATGCTAAGTGAAAGCAGCCCATTCTGTAGATTAATCTCTGCCACACAAAGTATTTACCATTATTGTAAATTTTGGCAGGTAACTGGCGAGTGCAGTTGAATCTCATCAGCAGCTGTGTCTGAGGGATAAAAAGGTTAGTTTCCTGCACAATCATATCAAATGAGCGCTGAGTGCTTAATGTCCCCTGTCGTTAAGAAGGAATCTACTTGAGCATAATCACAGGACATTAATCATCTACCAGCAGCTCGCAGTCAGAGAGGGGAGAAGTGAACTCTGTTCTCATGCTATTCACCAGCCTCATTATGACTTGCAGATTGTGAATGGACAGGGAGCTTCCTTCCCCGCAAATGCACGCTCGTTTTGTCCTCCTCTTTTACTCAGTAACGATGGCTTCACACCATGTGTCAGCTGCAGATGCACACGCGGTCTGCTGATACGGTCTGGACTGCAGGCCTGGGGAGGCCGCCGACCAATCCAGGCCTTCAAGCCTCCTCTACAGACTAATCCAGCACGAGACATCCGAGTAGCTCCATATCAAGTCATTTCTTATGAGGCAAGATTATAAGCAGAGGCTCAGGCAGTTCAGCAGACAGACAGTTTTGCCAGATAAACAACTGAGTCATGAAATGAGCGGCACGATGGGAGTACTCTCCGAAGGTGCAGGAAGAGACAGAAAGGACCGATCTATGCTCTTGAAACCGTGCTGTGTACTCCATGTCATATCAGATGAAGTTGTAACTGGGGAGAAAAATGTGGTATTATTGTGAGTATTTCATAAAGTGTGTCTGGGCTTTTAAATCTAGTTAACTGATAACTCCGTGGAAATCACTATCATTTGACCTGGCAGCAAGAAGACATTCTTCTGCTAACATCGCTGCGTAAAACCAGCTGCGATGAAGCCTCGGGCCAACCCGTGGACTATATAGCGACTATATATATAAGAGTGAGAAGCACAGAGGCGGGGGGGTTAAAGTATCTCCAAGGAAGAAGCCAGATGAGACGCTGTCACCAACATCATATCCCCACCACGCTCTGTTTGGTGAGCTCAAGCACACCGAGCTGAAACCGTCTGCAGCACCAATGTAGTCGGACAGCCAGCTAGCACACATACCGCCTTCATGTCAATTGTCCCGTTTCCTTTTCTAGTATCAAGTGATGCTGCAGACAGACCTACACACCGAAACAATGATGCATTAGCGGGAAACACTTGCTGCAGTTTACGTAACAACCCCCAGACGCCGTGTCAGTATTCACCCCTGTGAATCATTTTTGTAGTCTCATCGTGTTGCTCCGAATGTTGCGTGGACTACGGGGGGTTCAGGGTCAGGTGTCCCATCGGGAGTGTTTTGCTGCAAGGACACGGCATTTTGTCAACACTCAAAATTAGTGAGACAGCATGAGGATTCCTGATTACGTCACTCTCCGCTGCCGTGGACAAACTATCAACGAGCTCAGCCAAATCAGACTTCTGAAAATGAGTGTTTTTCTAAACTACAGACAGTGGCCCACGTGTGCATAAAGAGCCAGTTGCCTGTGTAATAAGTGCTGGCAAGTTGCCAAACTTAGAACTGGGAGAGACTTTATGAATTTCAAAGAGCCGCCCAGTCATAAGAGCCTGAAGCTGTGGTTACAATGGAAGTAGCTCGTAGCTACAGAATATAGCTTATAATAAATAAGTGCTGAATCTACCGTGAATGTGTGTGCCATGTAAGAACCTTTGAGGGGTGGGTGACTTCCAATAAAGTTCTTTAAATTATATGACTTTATATCACAATATCGGGGTATAATCTTTCTTTGGGGGATAACTAATGCAATATTATTAATTTTGAATTAACAGCAGACAATAACTTTTTTCATAAATTAAAATTCCCAAATTTAACCATGCAGTAGGTTCATAAAGTTAAATAGCGAGCAGTGGCTGAGACTGAATCTGACTGACGTTAGGGTTAAGCTATCAAACGTGACATCACATCGCTCTACCAGGCAAAGCATAAGCACATTTCCACCAATATTACACATACCTCAGGTTGGGTATCACTGGCTTAAAGGAATAGTTCAGTTTATACATATTGATCTGCATCTGAAAAACCACAACTTCTTGTTTTCACATTTTGTTTTTGTATGGAGTAAATAAATGAACTTTAGAAATGTTTGTTGTACCTTTGGACAGTAAGGCTAGTTGTTTCCCTCCACTTTCATTCTTTCTGACATGGGAGTTAAATATCAGATTTGTCACATTTAGCATAAGGACATGATCCATTAATTGTTTGTTTTTTTGTTATAACATGTCAGAAAATAGGTCAAACTTTCCATTATATTTGTTTTTTGGTCCGACCAAAAGTTGAAAATCCCAAGATATTTACTTTACTATCAACTCTACTTTTAATGATGTCATAAATACGGTTTTGCAATTGAATTTTCTGTCACAATTGTTCAGGACCAAATCTTTATTATAATAATAATAATAATAATTAAATAATGACAGCATACCCAATAAAAACACTCTACTGCATGACCGAACATAATGTGTTCTGCAGAGGAAAATGTGTCTCTGAGCCTCTGTTGCTTCAACTCACCCATGCAGGCTCATTCAAGTTCCCTTTATTTGGGTGAATTTCATCATAATTATTTAAAGACCTCTGTCAGCATCAATCTTAAATGCTGGAGAAGTACTTAGGTTAATGCTATAAAGGATTTGTGTACTAATCCCCACATGATGACACTGTAGACGTATCTCCATCGGGCCCTGCTCCTCCAGGGGAGCTCATGTTTTGCCTGACGTAGAAACATAATCATGAATTGCAAGTTAGAGGAGAACGTGAGTCCTGGGGACCATTAGTATGGGCGGCTGCTCTCGTGTCTGTTTTCAAAGTGACCACAGAAACCTGGCTGCCAGGTGGCAGGCGCCTACTGTACATGGCTCGCCTCCTGCCACCTAATACTCGCCATATCTCCACACAGACTCCGACAGCAGCTTTTTTCCAGGCAGATTTTTAGGGAGAAGGTGAAATGAAAGGACAAAGCATGAGCAATATGATAACTAAGATGGAGTTAACTGGCTATTTAACATGATACAACTTAATGACCACTTATTGTGTCTGTAAATACTTACCGTCACATCTAATGCATCTGTGGTTGATATTAAAGGGATACTGTGGAGATCACGCATGTGACCTTTAGGTTTCAAGACAAGGATCTTGAAACCTAAAGCTCTTAAATTACATCCTGTCTGTGTATCCGTTCAATAAGATATATTTGTGATTTGTTCTTAAAGTGTCATGTTCAAAAGTTCATTAACAATTTCCTAGTTGATTTGCATACACTCCAGACACATTTAGGAATAACAGACTGCTCGAGCACGCAGACCCGGCGACGAGCAGACACTTTTGTTGTGAACTCGGGCAGCTTTGGCTCACATACTCCGTTCACAAACTAAACACCACATGGGCAAACAGCCACATGTCTCCGTCTCCTCCACCACTGACGCACTTACCCAGTCTAGAAAATTCTCTTGCAGTGAGCATCAGACTCTTTCGCACTGCTGGGTAAAAGCATTGGTTCTTTGCAGCATAACAACAAAAACTGGCATTTTAAAGCATGAGCCTAAAGGTCAAACCCGCAAAGAATGGCAAAGGCTCTCACTTACAAAAGCTTTCCATAGCTACCACCTTAAAAAGCACAACCCCTTATCAGCACCTGATTTCCTGAAAACCTCTCTTGTATATTTAGAGCTGCCAAAGGGTTATTCAGATTTAAATTGCTAGATCTAGATCTATCCTCGGCAAAGTAAATGTGTTATGAATAATTACAGCTAGGTTGCATTGTAAGACTTAGAAGTCATAAAAGTTTTAGAAAGGTAACTACAATGTACCTGGCTTCTCGTAACTCTAGTAAACTGTCACGAAAGGCTCCAAAGTTCACCCAAGGTTCACTGAAGTGTTGTGGAGTTTCTTGGTAACTGCCAACTGCCACAAAGGTCACAACGGATCAACTAATTATGCCAATGTAAGATAACTAAGCTGGCACACTCCCACTTACAACAATACCACAGAGACCTCTTGTAGTACCAGCACAATGAGGCTAGATGATGAAGACAGATATTGTGAAAGCTTGCCAGGCTTAACGCTGCATACCAAAACATATGTAGAATGCACAGAGAATCCACAAAGTATGATGGAGTCACATAAAAAAACATGAAGCAACCGATGTTCAAAGCTCGGCGCTCCCCTTTAGATATCTAGTTTCATCATGCAGTACCGTCGTCTGATCCCAAATTAAGTCATAAAGAACTATCTTCTGCAACAGGAAGAACAAGTGGTCCTGATACGGAGGGTGCGGCCCCCACAGGGCCTTCATCTCAACATCATGCAGTCAGGCTAAAGGTCACATGACGAGACAGGTGCAGCTGAGGTGTTTGGAAATACCTTGAAAAACTGTGTGTATGAATTGTTGCTGTTTTAAAGTCACATTGATTTGCTTTAGAGGGTTTCTCTTCTCTGCACCTTGTATTATGTTTGAGGCACTATTTTTGAAACCTTTACTTTCAGCACCCAAGAAACTTTTGCTGTCTGTTGCTTATTTGTGTTTCCATCTAGGTGCTCAATACTCACACTTCTCCAGTGTTTACCTAAACATCTGAAGGAGAGGATTTCAAATCAGCAAAGGTGAGGTGACCCTTGTGAATCCCAACAGAGTGCTGTTTGTTGTGCACGTTCACTGTGAGCATTGATCCGACTCCTTTAAACTCCCCACCTACTCATCTCTGATCCAACACACACTCAGAGTTTGTGTGTGTGTGTGTGTGTGTGTGTGTGTGTGTGTGTGTGTGTGTGTGTGTGTGTGTGTGTGTGTGTGTGTGTGTGTGTGTGTGTGTGTGAGGGATATAGGGGGTAGAGGATCTTTTTCCTCTTCCAGCGCTCACAGGAAACACCTGACTGTGTGGCAGGCTTTGATTCCCACAAGTCAAAGGAGCTATTTAAAAAGAGGGAGACCTTTAGAAAGTTGAGGTCCGCCTCCAACACGTGCCAGACAACTGCAGTAACTGTGTGGTGTACAACTGACCGCACTGAATCAAGCATGAATGTGTTATAACTTGCCTTAAACTTAAAGACAGTAAAGGTTATGAGCATCAGTAAAGGTGAGACTACCATCCTCTTGTCTCTTTTCCCAGTGTGGTCAAACACCCCCACCCCCCCCCCCCACCCCCTTCTCCTCTATCAGGGTTTGGGACTATTTTTACCACGAGGTGTGGGTGTTACTGAGGCTATGATGGCTGGTTTTGCCTCTCCGCTCTTTTGTGCATTGATTCAGAGCTGTTACGCAACGCTCTGCACCCCACATCCTCTTACCTAGAGACACTCTAACTCCCACACCTCCACCTCCCTGCCTACACACTGACTGTATCAGCTCCTGCTTAATTATTTATGCCTCTGCTAAGTGACCTTAGGCATGCGCCTCTACACACCGCCATCATGTTTATTCAGCTCTCTTTTGCAGCATGCAACACCTTTTTGAAAAAAAATTTTAAAAAAAAAATCGAGATCTCAACTCACCCCATGCCTGCAAGCCTGCTCGTTCAGAGCCTTGACCCAGGTCCTCTGCCAGTGCTCCCTGAGGGACTTGAAGGAGAACAGAGAGGTCAACAAGCCTTTAACCCCGGCCTCGCACGCTGGTTCTCCATCCCTGCCCGAGCGGAGCTTCTGCAGGAAGCCCCACACTCCTCCCGCCTGGCTGCGATGGGGCAGCGTGAGGGAGAGCTGCTGCTGCAGGGCTGCCTCCCTCCTGCCCCGCTCCGCTGCCTTCCTGTTTCTCCACAGCCGCAGCAGGCTCAGCGAGTACTGGAACAGCCATCCCAGCACGATGAGCAAGGAGGCGAGGAAGAGACTCACCAGACACAGCCAGCTCAACTCCTGGAGCTCCATCAGCGCCTCCTGCAGCCTCTCATATCATCCAGGTGCAAATATGGGGACTGTCAGCAGAGCAGATCTGAAAGCCTGTGAGTGGCAGCAAACACACAGTCATCGTAATTAACGGGGTACCTTCGCGTTATAACTGAGGAATCTGCTTATTCAAGGTGACAGCGAAACACCGCGTGTGTGTGTGTGCGTGTGTGTGCGTGCGTGTGTGCGTGTGTGTGTGTGTGTGTGTGCGTGCGTGTGTGCGTGTGGAGCAGAAGCCCATGCACTGTAAACTGCGTTGCGTATGTTTGGATCGCAAAATGAATCGTGCGGAGTGAGCAGCGCGCTGCAGCGCGGCTTAACGCAGAAAACTCACGTTAACAGCTGGACCCTCGTACCAACCTGAAGTTGAATCTAGACGCTCCGAGCCAAAGGCTGCAGGTGACCGATAGCAAATGAAGCTGGCTTCATGGCGATAAGCAGCGCCTCCGACAACCAATGTGTTCGTCCCATCTCCGAGTCGTCAGCGATGTTTTGACCGACGTCTCTCTGCTGCCAGCGGTCGACTCAAAAACGAGCCTTCCGCTCTCTGCTGGCGCCTCACGGGCTCCGGTGGGTTTAAAATCTCCGCTGATTGTGTCCTCCTACCTCCGCAGCCCCTCCACAAGGATGATTTGATGAAGAACAGCAGCGGCCTGCAGATGGCGCTGCAGGCACGGGAAGAACGCAACAGCAAAAAGGAAACTGAAGCAGAGCCTTCAAAATAAAAGCAGACAAAAATCCTTTCAGACGAATTTTACTGTCATTTTGATTTTGGTTATGTTACAACTTTTTAATTTATTTGTAAATCCTGCAGGGGGATCACGTGCCGAAATTCAGCTCTACAGACATTATTATGTTTATTTATATTGTGTTCACATTGATTTATATACAGTATATGGTGCAGAAGTGAATGGTACACTCACATCCAAGTGAAAGTAAGCAGTCCATTACAAATAAAGCTCCTAAATACAAAGTATTATGAGAAAAGTGCCCTAATAACGTATTAAGTAAATGTTCTGCCTTAATGTCCTTGGTGACTGATATGGTATAGGACTATGTTAGATTGGTAATATTGATGCAACTATAAGATGCATTTTCCTCATATAACTGGCCAAGGTGAAGCTAGACTTAAATACATTATTTTAGCTGATCCGGTTATTTAGGGAAAGTTGTTCTTCAGTGAAAGCTTTAATTAACAGCACATTGGCGATGGGACCAAACCTTTAGTTTTCCTTTTTTTTTTTTTTTTTTCTTTAGTAAATTGCTAGATGTCAAAAATGTTTGGAAACATGTAATCTTCATCAATGTATTATATTTTATGATCTCATCATATGGTTTATAGTGGAGTAGAAAGTTCATTATTTCCCTCTCAAATCTATCCATAAGTGTCGTACTGGAGTAACTAGATTCTGACCACCACTTCTAAGGCTGTGTAATAACAATTATAACCAGAAAAAGAAAGAAAGAAAGAAAGAAAGAAAGAAAGAAAGAAAGAAAGAAAGAAAGAAAGAAAGAAAGAAAGAAAGAAAGAAAGAAAGAAAGAAAGAAAGAAAGAAAGAAAGAAAGAAAGAAAGAAAGAAATATAATATTTGGTCTACAGATGGCAGTATTTCATCGCATGACATTCTAACCAAAGAAGAAGATGTCACTTCCGCGTCAATTTCTCATCAATGAAGTCCCGTTGCCGGAAGTTAACAATATATTTTAGTTTACAGGTGTGTAGTGCGAGCATCAAACATGTACAGAAACGGTTGTTTTTACACTGGTTAAAGATTGAAGACAACAAGTTACATGCATTCTGTGAATATTCACTAGTTTCCAGTCAGACACCCAATAAAGAGTTGATGAGCTTTTGATTACATTTTACTTTGAAGAGTTTGGGCGGAAATGCCCCCCCCTGAATCATTCGGGACTTCATAGATAAACTGACAACAGACGTGGAGTTAAAACAAGCAGTCAGTGTGTGGTTAATAGCAGCAACAACCCGTGATGAAAAATGGTATCGATCACCATTGTGACCATTGTCACCATTATTTTTCTTTGACCTCGGATTCACGGAGATGCATTTTTCTCTGAAATGACGGCATGACGTGTTGTTACCTGAGTGAAAACCACCGGAGCTCGTTCATCGTCAGATTAGCTTGAGACGTGATTCGCTCTGTCAGAAATAGATCTGCCAAAAAAAAAACCAAAAACCCGCCTGTAAAAATGTCACCAGTACCCGTCCTGCCGCTGGTGATCAACTGTCTGATGTCTATGCTCGGCTGCATGGCCACACTGAAACTCATCCCTGCTTTCAAAGATCACTTCATTTCAGCCAGATTGTACGGAATGGACCTAAACAAAACATCCAAAAAGGAAGTGTGAGTTACTTTCATTGCTGTCCTGTGATCAAACATCCCTCAGTTTGTTTTGATAGTGTGTTACGTGAAATGTGCCCCGTCCTAATTCTTTGTTCCACTTCCTGGTTGGCCCTCTTTCCAGTCCAGAGTCCCAAGGAGTCATCAGTGGGACAGTCTTCCTCATCATCCTCTTCTGCTTCATCCCGGTGCCTTTCCTCAGCTGCTTTGTTGGAGATCAGTGCACGGGCTTCCCACATGATGAGGTGGGTTGACTGATGTTCAGTAAACCTGTGTTTGTATCTCAAATCTGAGCCCCATCTCTGATCTGCGTGTCTTGTTTTGGGTTTATTTTGTCCAGTTTGTACAGTTGATTGGTGCACTTCTGGCCATCTGTTG